>NC_045616.1:27646329-27982163 GCF_009829155.1 Mustela erminea | reverse complement strand
TTTGGGAAGGTTATTTAAACCAGTGGATTGCAGGATTGGAAGGGCCAGAGGAAAACTGCAGGCAGACAGGGTATGATTAGCTCTGGTGTCCAGAAGCCTTGCCCCACTCTGTTGGTTACAGGGAATGTTTCAAATAGGCAGGGTCCCTCCTCCAAGGATCTCAGAAATGCTCACAGATTCTCAGGGTAGACATTACACCTGAACAGGTGCCAGTATCCAGACTTACTCAAATAAAGAATTTAATAACAGTTGTTGAATGTCCCCTGTTAACAGCTCAGAGCAATAAAAAGTCATTGAAATTCTCAAGTCCTCTTCATCTCTTGATCTGGCAGATATTCACTGAGTGCCTACTCTTACCAGGTCCTAAAACCTTCTGTTGATTTTTTAACGTTCTGATAATTGACATAAAGAAGTTTGGTTTTTGGTGGTGGTGGTGGTGGTGGGAGTGGTGGTGGTGTTTTGAGATATTTGGGGTTTTGTTTTGTTTTGCATTACTATAGATGGACTTAAATTATCTTATTCTTTTGGAAGGAATAGTTTCTTGGGATAGTTCTAAGTGAGATTATTTTGAAGATGGTGCCATTATAACAAAACCCATTTGTGGCTCAGCAAACAGTATTTCAAAAACTAGATCATTACTTTAGCACCTATTTGGGAGGATATCTGATCATCCTAATGCTAATACAGTGTGACTCTGTCCATCAAAGAGCTCTTACTCCCCCACAGGTAGCCAACTGGTCCAATTTGAGCAGATCAGAGTTCTTCTCTAGGAATGTTGGAATCGTAACTTAAAAAGACAGAAAATTCAGCCGGCTTTTCAGTGGTGGGACTAGAGTATATTAGTGGCATGTTATCTATCATAGGGATTGGAGATGCAAAGGAATCCAGTGTATAGAGCACGAGACAGAAATAAAAGCAGAGAGCGCTCTTGCCTGTGTTAAGGCTCATGGGTCCAGGAGAAAGAGGGGCAAGTCGTCATACTCAAAGGATTTCTGCTTCATGCTCTCAGCCCTTGGTAGTCCTCAATACTCTTAGATTGTGGCCTGATATCTCCCCTCTGACTTCATAATTCCAACACCTTCTGTGTCGTGGGTTGCTGCTGACTTGGCAGGCCCGTCAACTTCTCCTTCGTTCCTGTGGTTTTAGATGAAAATGTAGAAACCGCCTCTCAGTTCACACTTCACTTCCAAGATCAGTAGATACCGTAGGGACTTGAGTATTTTTGGGAAAGACAGTATCCTCTCCCATTCATTAAGTATTCAGTAAGTATCTCTTGCTCAGATCCTTTCTGAGCAAATTCTCATTCAGTAAGTATTTATTAAGCTCCTACTACGTGTCACAGTCCTTCTAGGTTTGGGGATTAAGCATTGAACAAAGCAAACACCTGACCTCCGCTGGGCAGAGACCGTGATTAAATGAGTGTGTTACGTGGTGATAAAGGCTACGAGCAGAATTTGAGAGGATAACTTGAGCAATATCCTGACTAAGAGGAGAGCAAGAGCCGAGGCCCTGGGTTTTTCAGTCAGGAGTTCCTCCAGTCCACACTGCTCCTTTATCTACCCTCAATCTGGAGCTATTCAAGTTTCCCCACAGCTGGCTTTTTTTCCTGTGAAAAAGAAGATCTTGCAATTTATGTTTTTGCTAAACAGACGTACGTATACACATAAACTCAGCAGAAAATTGCCTTCAGCAAAGAATTGCTATCATTTAGGCTGATGTTGATTGGAAAGTAAGATTCACCGTACATTTTCCAAACGGTGTCTGAAATGCTTGAGTTTTCCCAAGGATTGTCATCTCGGAGCTTTCATGAATTTAACATGATGCATCCATTGTAGGTCGTCTGGTTTTCTGGGGCTTTCTTTTTGTTAACAGCGACTACCGAAAACATTATTATAAAATCAGTCTCCCTAGTGCAAGTGAGGATAAGCATGTTTGGGACTCAAAACCTAAAGATGACTTCCATGTCCTAAAAAACCCAGGTTAAGATGGATGGTGTCTGTGTAGAAACTGTACCTTGGAAGTTGTAACTACTTACCAGTCTTGCCCAGATGCCTAAGACTAATACAAAAGAATTCCTAATTACTGTGATTGGCTGACCTCTCCAATGGGAAGTGGCTGGAAATCAACCCTATGGCTGTCTAGTCAAACCAGCTCACATTTGTAGCTCTGTTTACTTGACATTTTCCATACGGTGAACTCTCTTGTGTTCCTTCTAATCATAGGCACCTGGGAGTTCTCCATGGCTTCCTGGAATTTCAAATATTTTCTTCAGTTTCTTATTCTTTTATAAAATTAGACTTTGATTAAGCAATATGATAAAGAACCAAGTGAACATTTTTTTAAAAAATGTCCAATTTCCGTGGCGCTCTGTACCATAAATGCATTAGGACCAGATGAAATGTAAAATCCCATTGACATTGTGCCCTTATTTTATAACTGGAGAAACCTGCCCAGTCAAGACTTCCCTATAAGCCAGTGTGTTAATTATATCAATATCAACTACAGGAGAAATGTTTCATTAAAACTTTGAAGAACCAAACATCCCTGCCTCTAGGCATCTTCCTATCCCACTCCCAATGCCACATATCCATGTGCCAGAGTCCACCTGTGAAGGGACTTCAGTTACTGTGGTTCACACTCTCTGGAGATCAACTCCCATTGGCTCTAATATTCCTTGACTTCTCTACTCTTAAACCTAAAATTACAGTCTACAGCAATAATTTGACATATTCTAATTATCATGTCATTAGCTACTGACTTTGCAAGCTTATTCTTTTTTTTCCCCTCTAACTTAATTTAAATTCAGTTAGTCTACATTTAGTGTATCATTAGTTTCAGATGTGGAGTTCAGGGATTCATCAGTTGCATATAACACCCAGTGCTCATTATGTCATGTGTCCTCCTTAATGCCCGTCACCCAGTTACCCCATCCCTGCACCCGCCTCCCCTCCAGCAACCCTCAGTTTGTATCCTATAGTTAAGAACTTCTTATGGTTTGTCCCCCTCTGATTTTGTCTTATTTTATTTTTTCCTCCCTTCCTCTATGATCCTTTGCTTTGTTTCTTAAATTCCACCTATTATTGAAACAATATGATAGTTGTCTTTCTCTAAGTGTCTTATTTTGCTCGGCATAATACCCTCCAGTTCCATCCATGTCATTGCAAATGGTAAGATTTCACCCTTTTTGGTGGCTGAGTAATATTCCATTATGTATATATACACCATCTTCTTTATCCATTCATCTGTCAGTGGACCTCTGGGCTCTTTCTATAGTTTGGCTGTTGTGGACGGTGCTGCTATAAATATTGCGGTATAGGTGCCCCTTCTGATCACAATGTTTGTATCCTTTGGATAAATACCTAGCAGTACAATTCCTGGGTTGTAGGGTAGTTCTGTTTTTAACTTCTTGAGGAATCACCATACTGTTTTCCAGAGAGGTTGAGCCAGCTTCCGTTCCCACCAACAGTGTAAGAGGGTTCCCTTTTCTCCACACCCTCGCCAGCATTTCTTGTTTCCTGACTTACTAATTTTAGCCATTCTGACTGGTATGAGGCGGTATCTCTTTGTGGTTTTGATCTGTATTTCTGATTTGCAAGTTTATCCTAAGTTCTTGGATGACAGTCTCCTATTGAGTTTTGAGATGGGACTACTAGATGACCTAATGAGGTGGTATTTCACCAAAACAAAGGAGAGTCATCAGTAATAAGCAAATGTGTTGTAAAGGAAGTTACTAGCTTCTGCCATAGAGTCCTGGCATTCCCTCTGTGAAAACAGTGCAAAAAACTCTGAGGACAATGGTCTTCTTTCCTTTGTGGAATAATAACTAAAAGTAACCAAGGGAACAGGGGTTAAAAACTACAGTTGTTTTGTTTTATTCTGTTTTAATAACAAAAGGATGGAATGCCTATGCTGGGAAAAACTGTACTTGAAGCAGAAAATATTAATAGTCAATACATAGTAGGAGGTGGTAATTGTAGTAATAGCTTTTTTGTGACAAGGCAGACCACAAGCAAGAGGATACGTGAAACTCCTGTTATATGCATTTCATTGCTAAATAGATTGGGTATGCTTTTTACGAAGGAGAAATTAAGGTTAGTAGATGACACATTCTTCGAGGCAGAAGTACCAAAATTACTAGCAACAATGTATATGTTGATTGTGAGATGGTGTACTGTGAGCCTCTCTTATCCTCACATTCGTTTTGCACACATGTCCCTGCAATGCAGATCACAAGGGTTTTAAGCTTCTCATTGGTGTGTTAGTACAGCTTTCCAGGACATTCTTCCTGAGAGTGCTCACTGCTGTCTGCCTGTCATTGGTAAAGGTATTCCAAGGACAGCTTATACATTTCCACGAGACATTTCATTTATTAGCAGTGACACTCGTGTCAAGATAAGGTAAATTTATATTTGAGAATCGAGAGTCTTACTCACGTTTTCGATTCATTCAACAAATATTTATCGAATACCCAGAATATATTATTATATTCCCATGTAATTCAATGCAAGTTCCTTATATCAGTAAGGTTCTTATTTGCAACCAAAAGGGTTCAGACATCTGAAGAAAAAGAAATTATAGAACTTGAAAAGAGAGGTCACAGACTCACTGGGCCAACGTGGCTCAGAACAAAGGGAAGCCGTATAAGCCAGTACCACAGCCAAACATGTTGTTGACCCGGTGTGATGAGAACACCACAAATGGCCACCATTATCTGTAATTTGTGCCACCAACACCAGTTGGTGCACACACAACACCAGTGCAACACGAGATGTTGCACACCATAGCTCAGTCCACCTGGATAATGCCATCCCAGGCATTGGGCACCAGTACCTTCACCAACGCCAACCCTAACATTTTGTGCTATCCATCGCTGTTGCTGTCCTTAGTTTTGGCAGTCAAATGAAGGGTGCTGTATCTAAGTAGCTGAGTCCTATCAAAATGAGTATTGGGTGTTTTGAAGCCTTTGTCTTTAGAAATAGGCAGTGTGCTCAAACCGTCAGTCATTGTGACCATCTCTCATTTCTATCCTATGATAATCCTGATGGTGCTAATAGGAAAGGAGCATTTTGAAGCATAATTATATGAGCTCTGCAAAACCTTTTTGGACTTAATCTTCAGAGTAAGGATGTAACAGGAGGCATTTGGGTGATCAGTGGTTACAGAAATTTCTCCCTGATTTTCTTTCTTCATTGAGGTAAAACAACCCACATACACTTACAGAATGTTTCTCTAAGTATAGATTAAACATTCAGTACTTGACTATCTTAGTCGATACACATCTGAGGCTTTATTTTTTAGCTTCATGCTCGTAAAACCTGAGGAACAAATAGCACAAAACTGACTAGTCATTAAAATGATTCTCTTAAATCATGCCTGTTGAAAATAATATCCCATTTCTGTTTCCTCCTGACGGAACTTTTCTCCAGACTACTTTTTTCCAAAACATGATGATAATCAGCTTTTGAAAGCTGTGTTTTATTAAAAAAAAAAAAATTTTTTTTTCCTCTGGGCAATTGAACAGACCCTCCTTTTTTATTTCTTTGCTAAGCAATTCGTGCTATTTCTTTAACTAGCTCATTAACAAAAATCAAGTCTTTTCTCTTGAAGCTGATGCCATTTCTAGCAGTTTCTTCCCTGCTCACTGAGTTTCTTTCATTTCCAGTCAGCCAGACATCTTTTCCCTCATGCCTACTATTATCAAGTTCATTTAATATCAACTCTATTAATGGAAATTCCCACTAATGGGAAGGTTCTTTTCTCATACTCCAACTATTTTTTATTAATTTAATGTAAATGTTAATTTAATATCATTTCACAAACTTTTTCTGTTTAATGTCAATTAAGAAGTCACTGGTTTGCTACTCAAAACAGCACTTAATGTCAATTATTGCAATCAGCCTTTCATTTGAAAACTGAATTTTTAAGGTGAAACTGATTTTAATATGTCTTTAAATTTTCTCTGTTGAGCAGATTACAGAAGACAATTCTTTAAACTTTTTATTATTTTAAGGAACTAGAAATGCCTACTGGAGTTTTCTAAATGAGGAACATCATACATAAAAAAATTACTGTAAAACTGCTAGTGTTAATTCAGGTTGCTCTTCAATGGACAATTCATTTACCGTATTTCTACTAAATACAGTTTTGCTGTTTTCTTAGTGCTGTTTTCATCAAGGGTTTTTTTTTTTTTTCCAAATCTTTATGCTATATAAGACTGTAGCCATCATTTATAACGTGGTTTGATGAGAAAGTTTAAGAAGCATCTTCTACCTTTAGTCTGGAAGCTAGTAAGAAATACGTTGATTTGCCTCAAGCTTAATAACAAATTAAAATTCTGTCACATGGGAGATGAAATATTAGGGGGCATACCAAAGGCATATCATGGCAAATACCTGAAAATTAGAATAGAAAAAATAAGAAGGGACATATTTATACCAAGAATGGAATACTTCCTCTCTTTTACCTAATCTGACCACCCATTAACATCAAAATAAATATTAATTATTACTTTAACAGCTTATTAGTATAATCAATTTTGCTCTTTGATTTTTCAAAGAAACAAGTAATTTCAGATTATAGAGAGGTTATCTTTCTCATACATGAAATTCTTAGCCTTTAATCCAATGATAATATACCAAATTTTATATTCTTTAGTATTACTTGGCCTATTTTTATTTGGTTATCATGTATAGCTTCAAAATTAACTTGAGTTAAAAATGGCTTTTGGGTATTGCATTTAGTCATTGCTATTAAATAGCTAGGAGGTGGTCAAGTAGTCTCCAAAATTACATGTGACAGTTATTTTGCTTGCATTCAAGATTTAGTCTATAATATTCTTAAATTCATGAAGTATTTTTTGCTACTCAAATCACACATGAATCTCATATATCTTAGTATTCAAAAGCAGAGAAAGAATCTTGTGATTTTAGCGAGTCTTGACAAATGTCACAGTATTGTCCAAACCATTGATGTCAAGGCACCCATGAGATGAGTGTTACCCTTTAATGTCCTCCAAGTTAGCCTTCCTGGTCAAGAAGGAGTTGCCCTATGTCATAGCAGCAGAGAATATTTTTAATTTAACAATAAATGGTCTTAAAAAAACAAAAACAAAAACAACAAAACGATTGCAAAAGGAGACAACCATGGAACTTAAGTGTTGACCAAACCAGCATGGAGCCTCTGCCTCAAGACTGATACTCTTCTTCAGTCATCTGAAAGTGAAGAGACAGAAAAAACGACGGCCTGAAAAGGGACTTTGGTTTGCCAAAGTGATTGTTTTAAATTTTTATTGCCCCTTTATGGGACTGATAAACCTGATTATCAAGCTAAAAGGAAAAGTGTGAAGATACAGATCCTAGTTCCGATTGCTTAACCTTTATGGGACTCAATTCTGTTCTTTGCGAAATGGAAAAAGTACATTCATGTGGTTAATGTCAAATTTTAAAGCTGAGAAGTTCTGATAAAGTAATAGAAGAGATTGTGATTGTAATATTAAGAACCACACGTACAGAATAATAGATGGTGTCAAAGTCCAAAGCAAGATAGGAAATTATCAACCTGTATAAATTTATAATATAAATACCCAAGGACACCTACGTTATTTTCTACATTTAGATAGGGACATTATATTGATACAGCATCAATTATTGTACCCATTCAGTACAGCATACTTCCTTATTCCACACGTATACTTGCCCAAGTTCAAATTCCCCATTCCGTGTCATCAAACTCTTTCTTGGTGATTAATTATGCAGTTCAGGAATAGAATTAGATTAGGAGTCAGGTAACTAAATCAAGTTTCAGTTTTCTTTGCATTACACATTTGGGGCTTGCATGATTTTCTTCATGTTCTGGAATGCTGCTTCCTCATTTGGAAAATCAGGGATTTGAATTACATAATCTCCAAAATCCTTTTTAATGCCGCCGTTTGAAGATTCTTTAGGACTTTCTGTTCAGTTAGAGCAATTCAAACTACTTCATAGATATTTACGTGCTTCATTCCGGAATGTGGTTTTCTTTAAAGTTCTGTCACTTACCTAACCTGGAAGATGAAGATAAAAAGGTTAAAATGAGTTTGGAGACTCCATATCAGTTATTTTCCTTCAAAATGTTTCTCTAGTTTTTCTGTCATGAAAAACACACACAGTTCCAGTGCTCAGATGATGAGAGTTTTGTTTTTGTTTTTTTAAGATTTTATTTATTTATTTGAGAGAGAGTGAGAGAGAGAGCATGAGATGGGGGTAGGGTCAGGGAGAGACGCAGGCTCCCTGCTGAGCAAGAAGCCCCATGTGGGACTAGACCCTGGGACTCCAGGATCATGACTTGAGCTGAAGGCAGTCGTTTAACCAACTGAGCCACGCAGGTGTCCCAGATGGTGAGAAATTTTTTAGCCGGAAGTGTCAGACAGCTTTTTACTGATAGATGTGTCACAGCCAGAGACTAATTTGGAGAGAGGGAACATGAAACCGTTTGGCCAAACCTAGTTCGATCCCCTTTTCTTTGGGTTGAAGGAGGCTATACGTCAAAGAGATCAGTCTCTCAAGGTCAGTATAATAGCTTTGAATGAGAGAATTCCAAGACATGGTCTCTCTCTCTGGTCGATTGAGGCTGGGGTCAATGAGAAGCTTTATGGACTTGGGTAGGGAGAAGCATAATAAAAATTTGAGTTGTCAGATTAAGGCAAGTACGGTTGGCATTCATTATCTTGAGGAAATAATCAATCCCATATATATTCTAAAACTTTAACTCTGAGGGGCAGTATTCTAAAACCCAGACAGTGTTACCCCTTAATAATGAGCATCTAGAGTTGTTGGCATTTATCTGTTGTCCTTTCTTTGTACACACTAATAGAAGGGCCTTTGTTCCTATTTAAGTTTCTGAGACTAAAACATAAAAATATTGGTTATTACACTCTAGTAACTAAGGAAAACTAGTAAAGCCTTTATGTAAATTACCAGAAGCTACCCCTCAATAGATATAAAATAGAGTAGGATGCTTTCGTTTATGTTATCCATAGAGTTTATAGCACTATTAGTATTCTTGGTATGATTTTATGAGGTTATTTAGAAAGACAACAAAGTTATAAACTCTTGTCATGTCTTCCTTAAAATCCCAGCTCAATATTAAATTGCTAGGTATATACAGGAAGAATTATTTTGGTTTGATGGCCCAAGTTAATCAAGCAGCTAAAATTAGAAAAACTTCATAAAATTCTCTTGGAATAGTACCTGGATTAGCTAATTTTCCCTTTGGTAATATTAAAATAACCTTTAGGATCATCTAGAATGGGATCTATTATTAAAATATCAAATGCTCTTTGTTCACACATTCTAAGTTTAGTTCACGTAAAGACATTTAATTTCTGCCAGGGCCAGATAATATAAGGAGAATAACTCTTTTTGAGAAATGAATACCTCATCGCTTCTCGGCCTTTTGGCTAAGATCAAGTGGAGAAATGAATACCTCAAAGTCAAAGAACATCTAGGGGTAGGAATCTGGTAAAGAAGAATAAACAAGTATGGAAAAAGCAGGAGAAGAAAAGAGATTGTAAAAACTTAGAGAAGTACAAGGTTAATTGGGAAATCCTATCCATGCTACGCAATCCTTTTGTCTCACTTCCAAACACATAGCTTTCTGTGGTTGTTACAATATAAATGAAACCTATATAATGACCATTGGCTTGTCTTAAGAACTGCAACAATATGGTGGTTACAGAGGACTTGAGTCTTGATCTTGGCTCTGCTATTTGCCAGTAGCGTGATACTGGGTTAAGTAAAGATTGTGGAGTCAGTTTCCTCATCTCTAAGGTGGATTATACTATTTTATCCCAGAATGGCATGAACATCACTAAGTAGAATGCATGACACAGCGACAGACCTACTGTACTGACTCAGTAAATGATGGTTTTCTTTGCTTCTCTCATCCCAATTCTCTCCTCACATCACCTATCAAAACAGTGTTAAGGATTATCCATTAAGCAGTCAGGTGTCCTTTTAGCTTTTAGTTTATTTATTACATAATAACACAAATACATTGTGAAAATACCAGTACAGAATGACAAAGTATAATATGTCTTCCTATCCCATTCCTCAGGCTCCAAAGCCATCACCACTCCAGCAGTAACCATTTTTAGCATGATTAAATGTATTCTTTTACCTTTTCCTGGCCCCATATATACATATATAACACATACATTCAGTGTTTGATGTACCTGGAATTTTAATATGTAATTTTTTCCTGCAGCTTGCTTTTTCATTTTAACAATATTTTGATAATCTCTTGAAGATCTTTCCAACTTCCAAATATAGACCTATGCCAACATAATCTTTAGTCTAAATTCTGGATAGTCCTATAATTTATTTGGTCCTTACCCTGTTATGCCCAATGGTCCACTGTTAGAAATGAACAGTGGTGCATGAACACCTGTATACACCTCTGTGTTCATAGTCGAACATTGTCTTAGAAGAGCTGTTTAGAAATAAAAATAATGCTCGAACGAAATGTCCACTATGCATTTTCATAGATAAGAGCTAAAAAATATTTACTTTCCATGCTGCCATGCCATTTCTCCTCAAATTCCACTGGTCTGTGCAAACCATACGGCCAACTCTGCCAAGAGCTTAGAAAAAAACATATTCTTCTTATGAATTTCTATGTCCTTGGGAATAATAATATAATTAGACAAAAATAACAAGAGTCTGAATGATATTATTGAAGTTCAGAAATATAGCTCTTTACTCTCTAGGTTTTTAAAAAAATAAAAATATAGGAGGATGGGAAGAAATTAACTAGTCAGTATAAGAGGCCAGTGAAGTCATCAGTGGTGTTCTCTTCAAGTTTTTGTCCTCCCCAGTTTCCTAAATGTCTCCTGCCTTGTCTTGATAAGTTTTCTCTAAATAAATAAAAACAAAGAATTTAAGAATAGAGAAATGGATATATACAAGTAGACAAATATGCCATCTAGACCGTAAAAACTAAGGAAATATGATTACAGAATACAATGTAAATGTTATAACACTTAACAACTACTGAAAACCAGGAAGTAAAGAGGAAAGAATGATGTTTAGATGTCAACGTCTTTCATAGCAGGTCCTGGAACAATACTAACTAAAGTTTAAGAATTTGATTTGTTTTCCCTTTTTTTTGTTTTTAAGAGGATGCATGTGTGATTGCCTTCAGGGTTGGGAGGTGGGCAGGATGGTAGAGACAGAGAGGGCAAGAGAGGATACCAAACAGACTCCATGCCTAGTGCAAAGTCCGACACTGGACTCCATCTCAGGACCCTAAGATCATGACCACTGAGCCGAGATCTGGGGTCAGACTCAACTGACTGAACCACCCAGGCTCCCCAAGAATAGGGCTTCTAAGGAGAACTCCCGTCTCTTTAGGTTTTTCATACTCTTTTTCTTTGAAGTAAAGCATGTACTTGTGATGCAGTAATTCACATTCCTTTCTTCTTTTCATTCAGTTAGAAAAATTAATCTTGTGCTTTTCAAAAGATAACATAGTTTTCATAAAATTCTATCTCTTTGTGTATCCTTTTGTTGGTATATATTCATGTTCCTCCAATTACTCCATTTGTAATTGGGTAATTGTATTGGGTTTACTTAAAAATTTTAATTTGTTTAATTCTCTCTACTGTTTAATAATGTCATTAATAAAGTCCTCATTTTGGTATAGAAACAAAAAATAGTAATTAGTTGTAGCCTTTTGTTTTGCCCCGACCAGGTATATCATATATTGCTTTGGATAGGTCAACAATCCTATTTGTTGTTGTTGTTGTTAAGTAATAGTAACATTACTCACTTATAAAAAATTGATAAAGTTAGTTGCTTTTGGACTTAAACTCTTTTTTTTTTATTTTTGATGTAATGCAAAAGATATTTGGCTAAGGGACCCCACGCAGATTATAGGGGGAAAAATGACCAGGAATAATGAAAGTTAAATCAATAATAGAGCATACCAATGCAGAAGAAAGGCTTATTTCTAATTATCAGCTATGAATTAGTTATGACTAATAACTTATTAAATAATTTTTATTCCAATTAATCTACAAGTGTGGGTAGAGTTCAAGACAAAACTAATAAAATTTTTAAAATGATTATCTTGATTAAAAAAATAGTGTAGAGCCCAGTAGTCTGGGATCAGATTATTTGCAGCTCTAAGAAATGGAAAAGGTCATTAAATCTTAAACAATTGACATACTTTCTCCGGTATCATATCTTTAAATGAAAAAAAGAAAACACTTGTTTGTCTCAACAACTCCAAATTTTGAGAATCAAAGCACACCCAAACAGTTTTCTATTTTGTGTGTTTTTTCCACAACATCTGTCCTGGTCTATCTTGTCAATGAATATTTATGGAGTATAGTGAGTCATTGACACACATGAATCTCCCAGGGGTTACTGGGAGTTACAGTGATGAATATATATTATACTCTCAGCAGCTGAGTCAGTCTTATACTGAAATGCTGGACATTAATAAGCTGTAAATAGAGATGATATAAAGTGTTAAAATTTAGCCTGCGTGCCTCCTACTCCCCAAATTTACTTCCAGGGAAAATGGTTGGGGGAGTTTCTTTGTTTTGTTCCATATCACACCACTCGTCAGATTGCTGCTGATACATCAGACATGGGGGCCTGCCTGTGACACCGTTTAGCACAGGAACTCTGTTCCCTGGGAAAAATCGAAATTAGAGGTGGTTTCATCTGATACTTCATTAATTTTTGAAATCCTACAAAGTGCCAAATGGTCTGTAGGGAACTGGTGACACAGTGCTTAATCCAAACAGACACAGGTTCCCTCCCGCATCTTACAGTTTAGCAAAAGAAATAAATAGTCAAGTGTCCTACGTATGTGTCAAAACGGGTCCTTGTACAACAGATTTTAAGGAGGATAGAGTCATAGTGAGAGGCAGGATGGGGCAAATGTGACCACTTCTAGAAAGGGACACTTGAGCTGATAGGTGAGGGAGAGAAGCAGCTGAGCAGTTGAAATTACATGGGCGTAGATATTGGTCAAAGCCAAGAACATGGCTGAATGACATCATCTGGAGGACAATAGAGCAGGAAATGAGACGAGAGACCAGGACTGAGGTTCATGAAAGCACAACATGTAGTGGTGGGGAAGATTTTAAATCTGGAAATGAGTCCACAAAGAAGCAGCAGTCAATGGTGTTGCTGGAAAACCCAGAAAAATCTTAGCCTTTCTTTTGAGGAGGGTGCAGCATTGCTGAAACAGTTAGAGGCCGAAATACATGGATTTAGAAATAAGCAATCTCCCAGGCTGGAAACCCATGCATAAGCAAGCACAAGCTTCAGAGTGGAGGGGAGCAGAGAGGCTTTTGCGGGTAATGACTTAAACAAAGGGATAATGTCATCCAAAGATCAGGGCAAATGAGTTATACATTCACTAGAGGGCACCTAAGTGGCTCAGTGGGTTAAGCCTCTGCCTTTGGCTCAGGTCATGATCTCAGGGTCCTGGGATTGAGTCCCACATCAGGTTCTCTGCTCAGCAGGGAGCCTGCTTCCTCCTCTCGCTCTCTCTCTCTCTCTGCCTGCCTTTCTGCCTACTTGTGATCTCTCTCTCTCTGTCAAATAAATAAGTAAAATCTTAAAAAAAAAAAAAAGTTTTTTTTACATTCACTGGAGATACAAGGCATTTTAATAATGTCCTATTTCTTGAATAGCATTGCCATCTCCCAATACCTGGATATGTAACCATTGAAATTATTTTTTGTCTTCCTTATTCTCCTTGCAGTAAATAGCTTTCCATTGAGGTCACCCAAAATACCTATTTTCTAGCAACATGAAAGAACCCGACTAGCACAAGTATAAAGCATATGCTTCGTGGAATGAAGCGCTAGCTCCCATCAGGGTGCAGAACGATAGGAAGTTGTTCTTGCTCTGGTCTTTAGGCTGGCTGAACTTACAAAAACTATGGAAGAACTTTCTAAGAGGATATCATCTTAATGTAGATCAGACACTAGGACCACTGGATTATATCAAGTGGTCTCAAAAGATGGCCACAAAAACGGGACCTACCTTCCCACATGGGCTAGATGCTCAGAGGTGGAAGCGGGAGGCACAGCATTCATGAGAGGACATACAACATCAATCCCTAAAATTGTGTTCATTCAAGTACTCTGTCTCCAACCTGAGGCTGTGTCATTCTCCCAGAGAGACCGTGAAACAAATTTTAAGCTCCTGTAGTGCTGTGGTAGAGTTGTTTTCTTTGTGTCTCTGGGTTCTGAATTCAGTCTGAACCAACACCACACAAGACAAATGTATCTTTACCTTTTTACCTGTGTTTCTGTTGTAAGACCAACACCACCATCTACTTTTTACCTGGACATGACCTTTATCAGCAGACTAAGAGAACCGAACTTTGGATGCTTTGGATATATTCATTGTTCCGCTTTACAAAAGTGACCATCATCCCTGTCTTGAATATGTGTTTAGATTTGTGAAAACACACAATCCTAATGTCAGCTAGTTAGGGAGCTTTGATGTCATCTAGTCTGTCCCAACCCCTGGCCCATTTCTCTTAATGTAAAGTGAAGTGAACTTGTAAGATCACACAGGATTTGTAGTCTGTAAAGTGTAATTTATTAATAGAATTTGGTGCTTACCCAACACACGTATGTGCTATTATTTTCTCTCCTGTGTCTTGAAGGTTTTCCTTTCTCCGAGATCACTTTCATCATCATCCAGATGAATTGTATTATCTCCCCTCCCTTCAAAACAACCCCACCCAGACTCCTCTCTGGGCACTGCCCCGTTTTTCTACTCCTCTTGACAGTAAAGCTCCTACGATATACATGCTAGCTCCTTTCTTTCCTGAAGTCTTGTCCTCATCACTGTGCTGATGGAGCTCTAGCCGAGATCCCCAGTGACCTTCACTGTCTACCTGGTGGTCAAGTCTCTGTCCCACTCTCACTGTCGGTATCAGCAGAATGGACACAACGCATTACACTTTCCTTGAAGCATTTCCATTTGACTTCTGGAACACTTCTCTTGCTTGATCACCCTCCCTAGCTCCCCAGCGACCTTTCCTGGTTTTCTTTGCGCCTTCTCCCCCACTTTTCAGCTCTCTAAACCTCCGAGTTCGCCAGGCTCAAGAATCTGAATTCTTCTCTGTCTGCATCTGCTTCTTCAGTAAGCTCATCCAACCTCGTGGATTTAAGTGCTATATTGATACATGTTGGGATGACTTTAAATTTGTGTCTCCAGCCTGGACCTCTTCCATGCATTCCAGGCTCATATCAGATTCTCTCATTGACCTCTCCAACTGGATGTCTCATAGACGTCTCAAGGTTGAGTCCACCCTTCAAGCCTTTATACCAGCTGCTTCCATCCCTACATCTTGCTCTCCTGAAGTCACCCCCATCTCTGGAAATGGCAGTTGCATTTTTCCGGTTTTACCAGCCAGAAATCTTGTAGTCATCCTTATCCCTACACTGTGTCCCCTCCAACAGTACATTCTTTAGGTTCTTTCACAGTGTATGTAAAAGTTGATGGCTTCTAACCTTCTCCATTTTCAATGTTGTGGTCCAAACCACAAGAATCTCTACTTCAGATAGCTGTAATAGTGCCCTAATTGTTCTCCCTACTTCCACCTCTATTCCCTTAGTTTGTCCTGCACACAGCAGACATGGATATGCTCTGAAAACCTTTGTCAGACTACCACACTCCCTTTCATAGTGCTCAGAGTTCTCACAGTGGCCTTCAAGGTGCTCCTGTGTATCCCAAGCTTACAGATCATCTCGGAGCCCACCACCACTCTTTGTGATCTGGGCTTTGTTTAGCTCCTAAACATGGTGGCTCGTTTATTCTCTCTTACTAGATGGGGTAAGATCATACATATTTTACAGTCTGTATGTACAAAGAGCACTTGCGTAAGTTTGGTTTAAGTGGAGGGAAATGAGTGTGTGTGTGTGTTGTGTGTACGTGCACACGCGCGCATGTGATTGAGTGAGTGTGACATGTTTAATATTTTTATCAGAAAGTTTAGTTGCCTTTGACATGGACTAATCCTGATGCCGGAGACAATTCTTCTGTTTAGTAAAACTAATTTATACTACATATGTTTTTCTGTTTTTTATTTGTCAAGCAAGAAACTGTAAAACAAGGGGTCTTGTCAGATGCTGTGCTTAACTCACACGAGCAGAAGAGATATTCCTGAACTGTTAAAGAAAGATGGTATGACGTAGTATAACTTATGGAATATTATTTTGAAAAATAGGAAGACTGAATCTAATTAGACCTGGTTTTGTTTGTTTGGCTTTTGTTTTTGGTTTTTTAAAGTGAGAATACAGGCCATCCCATAACCCATGCTGATTTAGGCATTCCAGAATTTGATTGATTGAGTTCAACCTATTGACAATTTATAATGAAATGTAATTGTGGCTTTTATTTTAATTTTCAACTGGCACATAGTAATCTCACCACTGACATCGGTGGAGGAAAAAAGTGTCTCTGCTTGGCAGGAAGCATTTATGGCTGAATATAATGCAGATAAGTTTGTTTGAGAATGTAGACAGCTTTCTAGACAATCGCTAGAGATAGGACCTTAATTTAACCCCGAGCCTGAAGCATTTCCTCTGGGATACGGATGACTGATAACATGGCGGAGGGCAGAAAAAGTATAGATTTACTGAAAAATAGATGTTGCAAGCAGGGGTGTTAAATTTCTTCCTCTAAATCATTGTTTAAAAGGACAAGCTTAGATTTCTGCTTCAGAATGAAAACCCTCCGTGTTGGAAGAGAAATTTTTTAAAGCCCTGGTAGCCGGCATTTTCAACATCTCATTTCTAAACCTTAGCGATGTACTTACCTCTAGCGCATCTTGCAATAAGATAGCATGACTACACTCTCTTTTAATATCCTCTATACAGGATACCTCGGTGATTTCTAATTTAAAGAAAATGAGTCCTTTACCGACAGCTTGATAATCTTCCCCATGGGAACAACAGAAAAAAGTCTCTTGTTCATGAGCATCTTGTAATAACCAGCTCCTTTA
Organism: Mustela erminea; assembly: GCF_009829155.1. NCBI lineage: Eukaryota > Metazoa > Chordata > Mammalia > Carnivora > Mustelidae > Mustela > Mustela erminea. The sequence continues at coordinate 27,965,144 of NC_045616.1, read as the reverse complement.
AATGGTGGAGTAAATAGATCTTTATTAACAAAGATTACATATAATGTGCTTCTATATCCCAGTCTTCAAGAATAACCTTTTAACAACATGAATAAATAAGCCGTAATAGGTTTCTTGCCCTTTACTAAGCAAAATATCAAGAACTTCTTTCTGCGAGGGCATAGGTTAAGTAACTCCTTTATTTACTAATGATAAAGTTAATTGTGTGAAACCTAATTCTACCAGGTTAGAAAAAGAATTTGTCTTTTAACTAACTCTTGGCTCTCACAGTGATTTTTTTTTTAATATTACAATTCTTCAAATGAAGTTTACCTTCATCTCCTATACTTTTTACTAAATCATGACCGCAAAAAAACAAAAGCCAAAAAAAAACAATAACAAAAAACACAAAAACCGTTGGATATATTCCACGTCAAATGACTAAGAATAGTCAATAACCATTCTTTACCGGGGGTGCTCAGAGTAGCAGTTTCAGGATCCATTAATAGCAAACATTCTGTCTTATCCCTTTCATCGGGTTGAGCAAACCAAGTGACACGGTTCGGCAGCTAATTATAAAATAGCCCACATTATAGAAGAATTAAAAACAGCAAATGAGTCATCTGGAGAGCTGCCATGGTGGTTCAAAAATTCTATGTGCACTACATGTGAATTTTAATCTATCATTTTAATTACGCAATTCTTCCCAGTGATCCCTTCTCATTACTTAGGCAGTGTGTGTGTGTTTCCTTTACCTTGATTACAAAGTCAAACCATTTTAGCTGAAATTAAAAATAGCTGTGTATTTATAGAGAAAACAGAGGGCTGTGTTTTGATAAGGCCTCTGGAGGAGGAGGGCAAAACGTAACCCTGGAAGAAGGAAAGGCTGCCTGGTCTTCATATCAGACGCCAGCTAACGAAATCCTAAGAGGGTTTGTTTCATGAGCCAGTGGGCTGAGGCAACCTTTAACATGCAGGAAACTGGAGTTAATTAAACTGTTACCGGGATCCTATCTGTCATCCTAGCCCCGTGTTCTACCCCAAGTCCATTTACATTTTAGAATTGAAAAAAGGTTCTCAGGACTGTTGATAAACCGTGTTTACTGTCTCTATTGATTTGCTACTTTTGCATAACCTTTATGTTTTAATTATCTTACAGTATTTCTTGAAGGCTCTTCTGTAGCACTTGCTATCTGATTAGGCTTTACTGGCAATTACGAAACACTAGGAGTACACCTTTTAATGGATTAATCTGCCTCAAAGTTATGAGATAAGTACAGGAGGGAAACAGCTAAGAAAAAAAATGATGTTACATTCTTGAAAGGCTATTTTCAAACCACAGTTGTGCTTACTGTAGAGGAGACAGAGTCCGATTATTTGCCTGCTTTATTCACCGGAATGCCTCCGGGGGATTATTTTACATATAGCATGTCAGAAAGAGCATGCACCGGGAAGCCATCAGTTGGATAATTAAGATACACATTTAACACCTGGTGAGCGCCCATTCTGTGAAAGACCTAGAGCCCAGACCTTTTTTCTGATATAAATATTTTTATTGAATGAAGTCTTTATCTATTGTAACATAGATAAAAATTGCACATGTGTTTATTCATTGCTACCTAACGTTTATTAAGTATTTACAAGGTATTAGGCATGCTGCTAAGAACTAATTACCCAGACCATCTCAGGATCATGGGGTAGCCTTAGAGCATTTTACACAAGAGAGAGAAGCCCAGAGAAGCTACATAATTAGCCTTGGGTCACACAGCCTGACAATGGATTTCTAGCTTAGGGTGTATGATTCCAGAGCTCTAGCCCCTGAGTAGCACCCTATGGGATATAATTCGGTAATGGATGCTAGATACCATTAAAAGAAGGATGATCAGGCCCTATTATGCTTTTAGCATTTTCATATCTAAATACTGGCCCAGAGCTTTAATTGAAGATGCTATCGTGACAAGGGTTTCTAAAATTCAAAGTAACTCCAACCCAATTATCATACTAAAGGAAGTTTATGTGTACATACTCTATTTCAAGGAACTTGGCCATTCTGAATGGATTTTCATCAGGAGATATAATAAGGAAAACAGATGAAGAATCAAGTAACTTAAATCCTGTCTGCTCTTCAAAAGCAAACAACACATGATCCTGAATTCTCTGATTTACCATTAATGCCTTAAAGACAAATACTAATGTTAGGGTACATATAGTATTTCTTCACCCAGGGTTTGCTTGTTGACCTGGTAACGTTTTCCGCAAACACTCCCTGGGCAATCCTTAAACTGCCTTCCATTCATTTATTTAGTTGGGTATTTAAGGGGCAGGGAATATCATAATCTTTCTCTTAAAGGCAGGAGAGACAGAGCCACTAAGGTTCTGGTCCCATATAGGACCAGACTCATGGGTGTCACTAAGTCACATAAACTGCTGTACTCTCTCTCCTACCCATCCATCCATCCACCCCATATCTAGTAAACAAAGCAGAATAGCATAGTAGTTATGAGCACAGACTCTGAAACCTGGCTGCTGGGATTCTTTAAGCTCTGTTTCATTCTAGCTACATGATGTAGGCCAGGTAACTATTCTGGGCTTAGTTTCTCCATCTGTAAAATGGCAGTCATTTATATATTAAAGATCATTTATAGGGAGGATTAAATCGATTAAGAAAATAAATTAGTGCAGCGCCTGGGTGGCTCAGTGGGTTAAGCCTCTGCCTTCGGCTCAGGTCATGATCCCAGGGTCTGGGATAGAGCCCCGCATCAGGCTCTCTGCTCGGCAGGGAGCCTGCTTCCCTTTCTCTCTCTCTCTCTCTCTCTCTCTCTCTCTCTCTGCCTACTTGTGATCTCTATCAAATAAATAAATAAAATCTTAAAAAAAAAAAAAAGAAAATAGCGGAAGCAAAGAACTCAGAAGAGTGGCCCTTACACGGTAAGCACAGGATACTTATACCACTATCATCATAACTATTAGTGATAGAACAGTGTCCTGGGGCAATATGGTAGCCCTTAGATAATAGTGCAGGCAAACCGTCATATTACTTGGTCTACTTGGTGATTTGCTGAATAACTAACAAGAACAGTAGCAAGACCTATTCCTTGACCCTACAGTCTCATATATTTTCTTTAATTTTCCCAAACAATTCTTGAACCCCCAAAGGGAGCATGGCTGAAAATAAAGACGGTCCTGAACAAGATGTTGGCCTAGAGCAGCCCATTTCCCAGACCCTTCAAGGATCAGTCTGGACATGAGGTGCACGTGCTCCCCCTAATCAGTGGCGTGGCAGCATGCAATCTTGTGGGCCACCCTTGGGTCAGTTCCCTGGGGCCCTTTCACAAGAACATTACGCTTCAACTGAAAACATTGGCAGAATCTGCATACTCTCTGAGGAAATTATCTGTCTCTCTTGAAATGCTCACGGACCACAGGCACATAAGTAGCAATCATTTAGCTAGCCCCCAGTACAGTACAGGTTTGCCCCCAAACAAAAAAATAGACATTGATTTTTTTTTAATCAACAGACGTTGTTCCGTTGCAACTATTATGGCGAGAAGAAAATCATTAGAGGTACTCATAAATGTGGAAGAAACTAAGGTAGCATAGGGAAGGAAAGAAATCTTTTCCTCTACCCATCTCAGGTTCCCTTAAATCAGAGTGGCAAAAGACAAATTAACTGCAGAAAAACAAACAAGTGTATTAGCATGTGTATCACATATACACATGGGAGTACCTAGTGATGAGTAATGACTCAAAGGGGTGGTTAGAACTTCACCTTACAGAGCAATTTAACAGATCAATAAGGAAACAATAAATGTGTAGAGAAGATAATGCACAGGAAAAGGACTTTGAACTTCTAGGGGTGGCAAATGCACAGAGGGAACATGGTAGATGAGGGTTTTAGCAAGGTTTGTTATGTAGGTATCTCTGGGCTGACAGAGGTCTAGAGTTGTCTCCAATGACTAACTTCTGTCATTACCGGTAGAGAGGGGAGGAAAAGAGGCTCTTTTACAAATTTATGTGGTGGTTTTACACAGATAAGGGGAGAACAGAAACTTCTTTCAGCCACTTCTTTTCAGTTGCCTGCAGCTCAAAATAATCTTGTGTCAAAAGTAGCATATTTGGGGAAAATATCCCCACATCCTTACGATAAAAGTGGCATATTCTGTTCCTCTTTAACAGGCACTGTGTCTTCATCCTTAAAAAAAAAAAAGTGATTGATTCTCTCTCCCCATTCCTGCAGTGTTAGTGATCCAGGACAAATAAGGGGCATGCTGGACCACCATGCTGCCAGGTCAGCTCTGCATACAGACGGAGTCAGTAAAGCACTTTCTGTAGCCCTCAGCCTCCCGCTGGAATTCCAAAAGGAGGCCCAATTCCCTCTCCTCCTGGGCTTCCCTTGGCCCAGATTCCTCTTCCTTGGAACTCTTGGAAATCTATGCTCAGCTTCGTCCTTGGGAGTTACCAGCGCCTACAGAATATGGGCCCTCCGTCCTTCCTTCTCCCTCTGTGTATAATCCCTTACGGGCCATGGTAGAACACGCTGTGATCTGGTGTTAGCCGTCTTATGAGTGTTACTCCGCTTCCCACGATGATTTTGATGGCAGATAAAAATGTTTTTCTGTCTTGTATTTTAGTAGTTTGTGTGCTTACCTGTTTTAATATACTTAGAAACACATCTAAATGTGCTTCTATCATATCAAAATTATAATTTCTTAGATAGTTCTGCTTGGAAAAAGTCCAAGAAAACAAAAAATAAGTGGAAATTACACAATGAAATGGATGTAGGTGGTAGATCACGGTAGTATACAGACGTACGAGGTTCGAGGCTATTGTCCACCCTGACTCTACAGTCAACACAAGACTACGTCTAAGACCAAGATGGCATTTTGCCCATTTTGTAACTGAAGAAATTAATTAAGGAAAAGAAGAAATGATTTCTAATAATGCCACATGTAGACATGAAATAGTAGCTGTTTCATGAAAAAAATTTTAATGAACATTAATGAAATGATACAGGTAGATGGCTGATATCTCTCCTAATTTGTTTTGTTTGGTTAGGTTTTATTTTCATTTTTAAAGGGGAATGATTTATGGCAATGTTGGAAAAGTTCTATCAGTCCCCTCACACAGGGGTCAGTCACGCAGGCCCAGGAGTCTCCCATGCTAAGAGAGCACACAGTAAAACCCAGCAGGAAGATGACCTTTAAAAGACATGGAAAAACTAGACCGTTTTCCTCAATACTTAACTTGTAAGGCTTGCCCTGTGCCTCTGCTTGCACTTAATTAAAATCTCTTACTTCCACAAGGGTGAGAAGAGAAAGATAATTTGGGTGGATTGGATAAATTTGCATTTGCCACCAATCTGGATTTCTTACCAGCAATTTGTTTCTGACTATATTTTACATAGCAGAAGCAGGTGGGGGCGGGGCGGAATCATCCCAACGGAGAAGCGGAATCACTAGCAGTTGAGGTACAGACAAAGATGGAAGTCACCAAGTTATGCTTTCCATGAATTCTTCAGAGGCAGCATAGAAGAGCTGGAAGGAGGGGACACTCCCCTTAGATTACTTTGCCCATTTTGCATTAGGACTGAAAAAAGAAGACATTAGTCAGGAGTGGGCTTCGAGTAACTCACTTTGCATTCATTTTGTCAAGAGCTGGCCCCAGGTCCGTGTTCCTCAAGGTGAACACAGCCCTGGGGTAGGGAGGCAGGCATCGTCCTACCAGAAGCATGGCGCCTCTTTTTCAAGCTCAGATTAGCAGGTTAGTCATCTGAAACCATTTTTACATCAAAGTAAACATGAGCAGATCCTGGGATTGAAAATAAATTACTTCAGATTTTTTTAAGCTCAATCAACACATCTGAAAGAAATAGTGAGCTTTTAACAGGTCTCTCTAGGCTAACCTTCTCCCCTCACCAACCCAGGTTCCCTCTCTAACCTCTGCTCACAAGGATGTGGGTGGAAACATTTGAGGAGTCCTTCGGCTGTCTCTGGTGCTTCTGACTGTCCTCATCCACGCACTTCGTTCTCCTGGTGCTTTCCTTGCAGCCTGGTGCCCCTGGCCTTGAACCAGGGTTTGCAAATCCTTTGGTGGTGGGGGATGTCCATAAAAATGCCCTCAGCATCTGCAAAGACATGTATTTAAGAAACACTTCCTTGGAGCTTTCTCTTCACCCCGTAACAAAGCTCAGATATCATTCCTTTCTATCTGCTTCAACAGGAGTTTAATTCTTTGCTCTCCAGGCTCACACACATTGTCCACCTTATCCACGATCAAGGAAGTGACGACTTTGCCCCCAATTAAAAGGATTTTGGCCTCCACAGGCAAGAGAGAAAACCCCACTGCTGTGCATACCCGCTTGCCCAAATATCCCCTTTGCTGGCATCCCTTCCCCCAGACTCCAGAACATTACTCTAAAGGAAAGCTCATTGTTAAGTGGCAGTCTTGAATTTGGAATTCTGACCTCCTTTACCAAGATCAAGGCAAACTGCTTGACCCTCAGACTCTCCTCTCTGCCCATCTCCCACTCCTTGGGTTGAAAGGCTATGCCGAATGGACTTGAGTAGCTCCAGTTCCCAGCATAACTCATGAGGCACGGTGTCCATTAAATATTCATATTCTGCTCCTGGGGTGATCATTACTATTCCAGATCAGAACTGTTCTCATGCATTAAAAACATCAGCATGGCTCAGCTTAATTCATCGTGTGCCCGTTCAGGTAGGCGATCGTGGAGCCTTTTTGTATATACGCCAAGGTCTCCCCCACCCTGCCAGGAGGGGCGATTCCTTAACAATGAGGAAATTGGGACCTGTTCTTTTTTTTTTTAATTCCCAACTGTAAACTTGAATTAGATGCTTGGCACACATTAATGGTTTTTAAAAACGTCTCTTCGTAATGGAATCTGTCATCGTGTCTCCATCACCATGCCAACTGGAAGGACTTCACTGCTCTCTCCGTTAGGAAAGTTGAAAACAATGACTAAAAAGAAAGCGTATTTACTGACATTTTGTTACCATAGTGGAGGGGAGCGGGAAACGGTTTGGATTTATTAACTTGCAAGTTGTGAAGGCGGAGATGTCAGACCTGGTTACATATTTGCTCTGGTATAAGAACGATTACACAGAACGCTGGTGACTTGGCTGTCTTGAGCTCAGGCTCGGAGGCAGTGCCCCACACTTCTGTGCCGGGAGTCAGAGCTGCTAGGAAATGCTGCTGTGGCGTGATTACAAATCAGCCCTCCTCTGGCAAACTTGCACGGCGGGACAAGATCTAACCAGCTCTTCTTCCAGGGTCTTTGTCCTTTTTGTTTACCCTATCCTTACTCGTGCCTTTCCTCGTGATTTTTTTTTTTTTTTCCTAGTTCTGTCTCTCCCAAGGGATGTCTGTCAGCAGACCCTCTGTAGGTTGGCCTTGTTACACGGACCTGACTGACACAAGCAAACGTCACCTTTCCTGGCGCAGCCCTCCCCCTGCCCTGCTGGACGTCTCCCTGCTCCCTCGGTTGTCACCAACCCAGTTTATGGAGTGGCCACCTCTGTGCTCAGGACTGAGAGCTAGAGGTGTGAATCTGACCACAAGGACTAGGAATGTGGGAAAGCCTGCGCTGCTGCGGAAGACATTGGTCTCCACCTGCTTCTGCTCTCTCTCTGCCTCTGTATCCACCCATTCCCAAGAGCACGAAATAACACTGCCGATGAGGAAGAAAACGGGCCTTCAGGATTAAAATGCGTTCCCCATTGTCAGGGAAAATACAGGATGCAGAGAAGGATGAGACCCTCCTCACCTGTGTTCCTCACCTTCCATTTCCCCAGCTTGAAAAGGCACAGCATTTTCTAACAAAGATCATTCCTGAATACTGAGCTCAGATGCCTTTTTACATACCAGCCATAGAACACAACAGATAAAATTTACATGGAGCATTTGTGGCTCTGAGTCCTGAGAAATTTGGGAAATTAAGAAGGATTCCCCCCCCCCTTTCTTTCAGAGAGCATGTGAAAGCATTCTTTTCCTAGTAAATGGATTTAGTCTAACTGCCTAATTCATTATGCTAAAACCATGAAGCAATTTCCTGTTCAAAGCCCAGCTCACAGGCTCTCTGTTGTCAAGTATTTGAATTTCAGATTAGAAATGTGTTCATTTGGATAGCTTGAAAGGAAAGCTTTGTTGTCAGCTTGGCTTTATGTTCTGCCAGAAGCCAAATCCCTCCTCTTCAGCAGTCCCCAGCAAAATACCAGACCTCGACTCTGGGCTCTGTGTCTTGAAACAAACACAAACATCTCTGGCCTCTGTGGTCAAAGCAGTGGTTAGGGGTTTACTTGCCCTAATAATACAATCCTTTCAGAGGAAATACCGGGGTCTGCACCCTGCTCCACCCCCACTTTCCTATCATCATCACGTATCAGAAAGTTAAAAAAAAAAAAAAAAAAAGGAAAGAAAGAGAAAGAAAAAGGAGGAGTGTTTCTGCCAGATTGTCCTTGAGAGTAGCTTAGCTCTATTAGCTCTCACAAACTGAGCCGTTTGTGACAGAGCAAACGTTCCCCCTGAATGGGGGAGGCTGCATTTTTTTGTCAACCTGTGACTTGTCACTAGCTGTCATCTAGGCTTGGCAGCACCATCTCAGCCACTTGCCATCCCTCATGATGGCTTCCCCTCGTTGATCTTAGAAGAGCCTAGTCAGCTGCTCAGAAAGTCAGAAGTCACCCTTGTGAGCTGCAAAACACTAGGATGAGGAGGAAAACAATGGCCTGAGATACCTCGAAGGAACAAGGAGATAGATGCTTGACAGGCTAGTAATCACGGAGCTTCAGACCCTGGGTAGAAATTGAGGCTGCCATTTCTTCTACAAATGGTTGCATTTTTGAACCAGCAAGATTCTACAACATTTGCTACTATGATTCCACTGTGACTATCTAAATATTATTAATAGGTATTTACTGAGACTTCTTGTTTCCAGTTATCAATGTAGTGCTTATATCTGACACCACCGCACAACATTTTGGGTTGTCACTCATGTTAATGACTAATTGGTGTTGAGTGTTTTACTGTTTACAAAGTCTTTTCATTAACATTCTCTCACTTGGATTCACTCAGATGCAGCCTTTTTGGTTTTGTTTTTACAGTGTTTTTAAATGACATCTGACTGACATGTCACATTATACCAGTTTGGGGTTTACAGCATCATGGTTCAATATTTGTATATATTGCAAAATGGTCACCACAATAAATTTCCTTCCCATCCATCACCTCACGTAGTTAGAAATTTTGTGTGTGTGATGAGAACTCTTAAGATGTACTCTCTGAGCAACTTTCACATACACAGTACGGTGTCATTACTAACACCGTTCTGTACATTACATCCCCACTCCTTCCTTATCTACTTTTTTATTGAAGTACTGTAGACCCACCATGTTAGTTTAGTTTGAGGTGTCTGACATAGTGAGTTGACAACTCCATGTTATGCTGTGCTCACCACAACTGTAGTTACCATCTGTCACCATAAAACACTATGCAATACCATCGACTGTGTTCCCTATGCTGTGTGTTTCCTCCTCATGACTTACTCATTCCATAACCAGAAGCCTTTACCGTCCACTGCTCTTCATCCATTTTTTCCATTTCCCTCACTCCCCTCCCCTATCAAAACCATCAGTTTGTTCTCTGTATTTAGTGTTTGTGTATAAAACATGTTTGTTCATTTGTTTTTTACATTCCACATGTATGTGAAGTCATACTGTTCTTGTTTACTCTGACTTATTTCACTTAGCATAATACTCTCTCGGTCCATCTGTATTACTGCAAAGGGCAAGATTTCATTTTTTTTTTAATGCCTGAGTAATATTCCATTGCATATATACACACCACTCTTTTATTCACTCATCTATCAATGGACACTTTGGTCACTTCCATAATTTGGCTGTTATAAATAATGCTGTAGTAAAAAAAAAATATATATATATATATATATATATACATATATATATATATATATATATATATATATATCCGTGTGTGTGTGTGTGTGTGTGTGTGTGTGCGTGTGTGTGTGTGTATTTTTTTCCCCAAGTAGGCTCCATGCCCAAATTGGGGCTTGAACTCACAACACTGAGATCAAGCCTTGAGCTAAGGTCAAGAGTTGGACACTTAACCAACTGATCCACTGAGGTGCCCCATAATTTTTTCAATTAGAATACTCATTTTCTTTGGATAAGTACTCAGTACTGGAATTATTGGATCATACAGTGTTTCTATTAATAATTTTTTGAGGAACCTCCATACTGTTTTCCAAAGTAGATGCACCAATTTACATTTCCACTGGGAAGAGGACTCCTCTTTCTCCACATCCTTGTCAACACTTAATTATGTTTTGATTTTTTTCATACTGGCTATTCTGATAGGTATGATGTAAGAGCTCATTGTGGTTTTGATCTGCATTTCTCTGATGATTAGTATTGTTGAACAACTTTTCCTGGGTTTGTTGGCCATTTGTATGGTTTTTTGGGGGGGAAATGTGCATACAGGTCCTCTGATCATTTTTAGTTGGATCATTTGTTTTTGGATGTTGAGTTGTATGAGTTGCTTGTATATTTTTGGTATCAGCCCCTTACTGAATATATTATTTGCCAGTCTGCTCCCATTCAGTAGGTTGTCTTTGATTTTGTTTATGGTTTCCTTTTCTTTTTTCTTTTTTTTTTTTAATTTTTATTTATTTATTTGACAGATAGAGATCACAAGTAGGCAGACAGGCAGGCAGAGAGGAGGAAGCAGGCTCCCTGCTGCGCAGAGAGCCCAATGCGGGGCTCGATCCCAGGACCCTGAGATCATGACCCGAGCCGAAGGCAGAGGCTCCAACCCACTGAGCCACCCAGGCGCCCCTATGGTTTCCTTTTCTGTGCAAAAGTTTTTTATTTTAGTATGGTCCCTGTAGTTTATTTTTGCTCTTGTTTACCTTGCCTTTGGATACATATCTAGAAAAATGTTGCTACGGCCCATATCCAAGAAATTACTACTCAGGTTTTCTTCTAAGAGTTTTATGTTTTCAGGTCTCACACTTAGGTCTGTAGTCCATTTTGAGTTTATTTTTGTGTCTGATGAAATAAAGTGGTTTGATATTTTTGGTATGTAACTGTCCAGTTTTCTGCAACACCATTTATTGTCTTTCCCCACACCCCACTGTATATTCTTGGATCCTTTGTCATAAATTAATTGACCATATAATATAGGTTTATTTGGGGGCTCTCCATTATATTCCGTTGATCTGTGTGTCTATTTTTGTATGAATACCATCCTGTTTTGATTATTATAGCTTTGAAGGGTATCTAAAATCTGAGATTATGATACTGCCAGCTTTATTCTTCATTCTCAAAATTGCTTTGGCTATTTAGGATCATTTGTGATTCTGTACAAATTATAGTATTATTTGTTCTGGTTCTTTGAAAAATATTGTTGGTATTTTGTATTTTGATAGTGATTGCATTGAATCTGTAAATTGCTTGGGGTAATCTGCACATTTTAACAATATTCTTCCAATTCATGAGCATGATATATTTCCATTTGTGTCATCTTTTATTTCTTTCATAAGTGTTAGTTTTCAGAGGATTGTTCTTTTACCTCCTTGGTTAAGCTTGTTCGTGGGTATTTTATTCTTTTTGGTGCAGTTATAAATGGAATTGTTTGCTTAATTTCTCTTTCTGGTATTTTGTTATTAGTGTATAGACATGCAACAGATTTCTGCATAAGATTTTCATATCCTACCCTCTTAATTAATTCATTTATTACGTGTAATAGCTTTTTGGTAGAATCATTGGGATTTTCTATGTCATCTACAAACAGTGATATTTTGACAACTTCTTTACCGATTTGGATGCTTTTTATTTTTTTTCCCTGATGGCTGAGACAAGAACTTCCAGTACCATGTTTTCGTTTTGTTTTTAAAGATTTTATGTATTTATTTGAGAAAGAGAGAACACAGAGGGAGAATTTCAGGGAGAATCAGAGCAGAGCAGAGAACGTGCTGTGGGGCTTGATCCCAGGACACTTAGATCAAGACCTGAGCCAAAGGCAGATGCCTAAGGACTGGGGCACCCAGGCACCCCCCAGTACTATGTTGAGTCAAAGTGGTGAGAGTAGACTTCCTTGTCTTGCTCCTGAACTTAGAGGAAAAGCTCTCAGTTTTTCACCATTGAGTATGATGTTTGCTGTGGTTTTGTCATATGTTGTCTTTATTATATTAAGGTATGTTCTATTTAAACCCACTTTTAGACTGAATAATACTCCACTGTGTATCTCTAACCCGTTTTTTTAAATCCATTCATCCATCAGCAGGCATCCAATACATTCTTCCATATCTTGGCTATTGTACATATGCTGCATTGAATTGGGGGGGGGGGGTGTGATATGTCTTTTCAAGTGAATATTTTTCTGTTTTTTTGGATAAATACTCAAAAGCAGAATTATTGTGTCATTTGAATTTTTTTAGGGAATTGCCATCCTGTTTTTTCCTTAGGCCACAACAATTTATATTCCAGAGAGCACTACACAAGGTTCCCTTTTTTCCATATCCTTCTCCATATTTCTTGTCCTTTTTATAATAGTCATTCTAATGGGTGTGAGGCAGGTTTGATTTGCATTTTCCAGATTATTAGTGATGCTGACCATCTTCTGCCATACTTGTTTCCCATGTCTGTGTCTTCTTTGGGAAAATGTCTGTTCAGATTCTCTGCCCATTTATTTTAACTGGACTCATTCTTTGGCTTCTGAGTTGGAGGAGTTCTTTATACATTTTGGATATTAACAGCTTTTCAGATAGATGATTTCCACATATCAGGAGGGTGTGTTTTCATTTTGTTGATGGTTTCTTTATTGTTACTAAGTTTTTTACTTTGATGTAGTCTGACTTACTTTGCTTTTGATGTCAACTCCAAAAATCATCACTGAGGACAATGTCAAAGAGGTTTTTCCCTCTTTTCCTCTACTCATTTTATAGGAGTTTTTTGTTTAAGATTATACGTTTTAATATTTATGAATTTCAAGTTTATATTTGTGAGAAGTGTCAGATAGGTATCCTGTTCTCCCAGCACCATTTCTTGAAGAGGCTTTCTTTTCCCCTTTGAGTATCCGGACTCCTTTGTTGAATATTAGTTAACCATATATGTGAGAGTTCATATCTTGGCTCTCTGTACTGTTCCATTGGTTTATGTGTTTGTTCTTATACCATAATATTAATACAGTTTGAAATCAAGAAGTATGTAATACAGTTTTGTAATACAGTTTGAAATCAAGAAGTATGATGCCTCCAGCAATGTTTTACTTTCACAGGGTTGCTTTGGCTATTTGGCGGTTTTACACTTACACACTAGCTTAGTAGTATTTTTTCTGCTTCTCTAAGAGATGCCATGGGACTTTCATAAGGATTGAGTTAAAGCTATAGGTGGCTTTCTATAGAATAGACATTTTCACAGTATTAATTTTTTCTAATCCATGAACATGGGCTTCTTACCATTTGTTTCTGTTTCCTTCAGTTTCTTTGATCAGTGTTTCAGGGTTTTGAGTGTACAGGGTCTTATGCCTCTTTGGTTAGATTTATTCCCAGGTATTTTACAGGTTTTAATGTCAGTGTAAATGGGATTATTTTATTTCTGTTTTCGAAAGTTCATTGTTAGTGTATGGAAATACAACTGATTTTTGTTTGTTAGTTTTGTATCGTGCAACTTTACTGATTCATTTATTAGTTGTAACAGTTTCTTAGTGGAGTCCTTAACGTTTTCTTATATAGTATCACGCCATCATTTCCCTTCTTTTTCTCTGATTTGGATACTTTATTTTTCTTTTCCTTGCCTTACAGTTCTGGCTTCTGGTACTTTGTCGGGTATGAGTGGTTAGAGTGGGTGTCCTTGTCTTATTTCTAATCCTAGAAGTAATGTTTTCATCTTTTCACCATTGAGTATGATATTAGCTGTGGTTCTGCCATGTATTACCTTTATTACATTGAAGTACCTCCTTTCTATATCCAGCTTGTTGAGAATTTTTATCAGGAATGGAGGTCAAATTTTGTCAAATGTTTTTCCAGCATACATTGTGATAATCATGTAATTTTCACCCTTCATTTTGTTAATTTGGTGTATCACTTTGATTGATTTGCAGATGTTTACCATCCTTGTATCCCTGGATTAAATCCCACTTAACTGTGGTGCATGATCCTTCTAATACTATTGAATTCTGTATGCTAAGATTTTATTGTGGATTTTTGCACATACATTCATTAGGGATATTGGCCTATTTTCTTTCTTGTGGTATTCTTCTCTTGTTTTGGTCAGGGTAATGCTGGCATCATAAAATGAGTTTGGCATTGCTCCCTCATTCTTTCTTTTTTGGAAGAGTTTGAGAAGAAATGGTATTAATCCTTCTCTGACGGTTTTGTAGAACTTATCATCTGGTTCTGTACATTGCTTAATTGGGAAGTTTTCAGTTACTGATTCAGTCTCCTAAAAAATAATTGGTCTGTTGGATTTCCTATTTCTTTTTTTTTTTTAAGATTTTATTTATTTATTTGACAGAGATCACAAGTAGTCAGGGAGGTAGGCAGAGAGAGAGGAAGGGAAGTAGGCTCCCTGCTGAGCAGAGAGCCCGATGTGGGGCTTGATCCCAGGACCCTGGATGATCCCAGGACCCTGGAATCATGACCTGAGCCAAAGGCAGAGGCTTTAACCCACTGAGCCACACAGGCACCCCTGGGTTTCCTATTTCTTCATAGTTCCATCTTGGTAAGTTTTATGTTTCTAAAAAATTTTCTATTTCTTTTAAGTTGTCCAATTTGCTACTTGTTCTTAGTAGTCTTTTATGTTCTTTTGATACTTAATATTTCTGTGGTTTCAGTTTTAACAACACTTCTGTTATTTCTGATTTTATTTGAGACATCTTTTTTTTCTTGGTGAGGTTAGCTAATAAGGTTTGTCAGTTTTATCTGCTCAAAAAAATATTCTTAGTTTCATTGATCTTTCCTATTGTCTTTTTGGTTTCTATTTCATTTATATCTGCTGTGATCTTTGTTATTTCCTTCCTCCCACTAATTTGGAGTTTTGTTTGTTCTTCCTTTTCTAATTTTTTGAGGTGTAAATTTAGGTCGTTTGAAATTATTTTTCTATCTAAGCATTTATTTCTATGAACTTCCCTCTTTGATCTGGTTTTGCAGTATCCCATTAGTTCTGGTGTATATGTATTCATTTTTATTTGTGTCAAGTTATTTTTTTTATTTTTTTTATTTGTGCTTTTGATCCATTGTTCAGGAGCATGTTGTTTTTCTCAATCTATTTGAGACTTTACCACTTTTCTTCTTGCATTTTTTTTTTTTTAAGTTTCATACCATTGTGTTTTGAAAAGACACTTGGTGTGGTTTCAGAATTACTAAATTTACTGACACTTGTTTTGGACCTAACATACAGCCTTTCCTGGAGAATGTTCTCAGTACGCTTGAGAAAAATCTGCATCCTGTTGCTTTTGGTTGGGATGTTTTGTGTATGTCTATTAAGTTCTCCTAGTCTGATGTTTCATTTAAGGCCAGTGTTTCCTTACTTTCTTCTGTCTAGATGATCTCTTCATTGGTGAAGCTGGGGTATTAAAATTCCCTACAGTGTTAATATTCCTGTCTATTTCTCCTTTTAGGTTAGCTAATATTTAAGTGTTCCTTGTGCTGCATGTGTAAATATTAGCAAATGTTATATCTTCTTTTTTGATTGACCCTTTTGTCATATGTATGTTGTCTATTTTAAATTTTGTCAGAGTCTATTTTATCTATATATAGCTAGATTTCTATTGTTTTCCATTGGTATATAGTATCTTTTTCCAACCTTTTACTTTCAGTCTTTCCTTACATACAAAATTAATTCCTTGTAGGCAGCGTACATATAGATGGTTTTTAAAAATCTCTTCAGCTACTCTTTTGATAGAGAAATTAGTCCATTTACATTTAAGTATAAGTATGTACTTATTGCCATGTTATTGTTTTCTGGGTGATTTGTAGTTACTCTGTTCCTTTCTTCTTGCCCTACTTGTGATTCAGTGGTTTTCCTGAATGGTATGCCTAGATACCCCTCTCTTTATCTTTTGTGTATCTACCATAGGTTTTTTGGTTTTTGGTTTTTTTCCTCTGTGGTTACCAAGAGGCTTACATAAAACAACTTATTTTATTTATATAGTCTATTTTATGTTAACAACTAAATTTGAACTCATTCTAAGGTTCTGCATTTTTACCCTCACTAATTTTATGTTTTTTATTTCACAGTTTAAATTTTCTTGGGTATCCCTTGTCCCCAGTAAAAAGTAGCTATTTTTACTGCTTTAGTCTTTTAACCTTTGTCCTAGTTTTAGAAGTGATTAACCCACCACTTTTATATTATATTGTTCTCAATTTTAATACATACTTACCTATACCCATGTGATTTACACTTTCATATGTTTTCCTCTTATTAATTAACATGTTTCCATTTCTGCTTAAAGAAGTCCCTTTAACATTTCTTCTAGGTAAATTCCCTTACTTTTGTTTGTCTGGTAAATTCAGTATCTTTTCTTTAATTCTGAATGACCACTTTGCCAGGTAGAATATCCTTGTTGAAAGCTTTGTTTTGTTTTGTTTGTTCCTTAGCACTTAAAATATATCATGTTGCCTTCTCTCCTGCAAAGTTTCTGCTTAAAGTCTGCTTATGGGGGTTCCCCTATACACACCAAGTTGATTTTCCCTTGCTGCTTTTAAAAGTCTCTCCTTGTCTTTACATTTTTATGTTTTATTTATACTGTGTCTTGGTGTGGGTTTCTTTGTGTTCATATCAATTGAAAATCTTTGGACTCCTTAACTCTGGAGGTCTTTTCCTGCTCCAGGTTAAGAAAGTTGCCAGCCAGTATATCTTCAAATAAGTTTTCTGCTCCTTTCTCTTCCTCTTCTCCATCTGCGACCTTTATTATGTCAATGTTGGTCTGCTTGATTTTGTCCCCTAAGTCCCTTAAGCTGTCTTCATCTTTTTTGTTTTCTTTCTGCTGCCCTAATTGGATGACTTTCACTGCCCTTTCTTCAAGTTCACTGATCTGTTCTGCTTTATCTAGTTTACTGTTAAACCCCTCTAGTGTATTTTTCAGTTCACTAATTTTATTCTTCAGCTCATTGACTTGTATCTGGTGCTCTCTTATATTTTCTTTCTCATTATTGAAGTTCTCTATGTGTTTACCTATTATTCACCCAAGTACAGCAAGCTTGTTTAGAACATTATTTTTAGGAACATTATTTTTGAACTTTTCAACACATAAATGACTTATCTTTATTTCATTAAGGTTTTTTTCCATGAGGTTTTGTCTTTTCTTTCATTTGAAACTTATTTCTATTTCTTCATTTTGCTTGACTCTGTTTGTTTCTATGCACTAGATAAAACAACTACTACTCCTAGTCTTGAGGGAGTGGCCTCATGTAGGAGATGAACCTAATTGTTTAACCATGCCGTAGCTCTTGGTTATCTCTCAAACTTTTGGGATTGTCCCAGGAACTGATTTTATTTTTCATGGTCCTCAGTAGGTGAAGGCATGCCATGACCTGTCAGTGTCCTAATGGGAAGGATCTCGGTCAACACCTGATTGAAAACTAGACCTTCAAAGGCATCTTTTAAAGAATGCAAAGATGGGGATGTCTGACTGACTCAGTGAGTTAAGGGTCTGCCTTTGACTTAGGTCATGATCTCAAGGTCCTAGGATCAAGTCCTACATCGTCAGGCTCCCTACTCAGCAGGGAGCCTGCTTTTTCCTCTGCTTGCTCTTCCCCCTGCTTGTACTCTCTCCTTCTTTCTCTTTCTCTGACAAACAAAATCTTTTTTTAAAAAATGCAAAGATACATAGTACTTTGGAACTGTAGGTATAACCCCCATTAGTCACCAGAGTCTGACAATCTAAAGGTATCCCCCAAATGGCAAATGCAAATATTAGGGTGCCAGACAAGTGTACAAGCTCTGTTCTGGGAGATGCCAGTGACCTAGAGCAAGGCAGAGGGTGACATAAAGGTACCGTTCACTAGCCTCCATCCCCAAAGAGTATCTCACTGTTCTAGATAAATGCCAGATCAGAATCCTCCTTTAGACCAAAGTTCCAAGATAAGCAAATAGGCCTCTTTGACAAAAGGACTGGGGTATGTTTCAGTTCACTTTCTGGGCTCTGTTCTGGGGGTGGTAGGCAACCAGTAACTCTGTTTGTTATGTTCTCATGAGACCCATAACTGTAAGCCACGTGGGCTACCAGAGCCACGTGATTAAGACCATTTTCCTGAGCAGCAGTGACAACACCTGGAGTCCCAGACAGAAAAGCCAAGGTATTAGACCTGTGTGAGCCCTGCACTGGGAGACACTGAAATATGGTGGTCAGAGAACAGGAAGAGTATAGACCCTCTAGGGTCTCTGGAGAAGAGTATAGTCTACCCCGAGATGAGTGTTTATTTAAGCCACTTAACTCTTTCTCCATTTGTTATAGTCCTGTGGAGTCCACAGACATAAGACCCTTTGGCCAGCAGTGCAGGGAATACCTGTAAGTGTTCCCTGGGCTGCAGCTGCCAAAATCAGGGTGCCAGACTAGGGTAGAAGCTCCTTTCTGGGAGATAGTGCTGATCTGGAGCAAGACAGAGGGAGAGTGGAAATATGGTGCCTGCAGGTCTCTGTCCCCAGAAAGTATTCCTGGAAGCCTCTAGATAACGAGGTAAGCAGATCAATGTGCTAAGATATACAAGCCTTTGTCACAGAAAGTGGTGACCTCTGGTCTGCTACCTCTACACTACGCTCTGGGGCAGCAGATTCCATGCATAAGCCCTTCAGGAACTGTTTCAGTTTGCTGTACTCTTGTGGGTCTAGAAGACAAAAGCGCTCTTGATTCTCAAAGTTAGATGTTTCTAGGGCTCACTTCTCAGGTGCACATCTTAAAAGTTATAGTGCCTATGGTGGGATCCAAACCCTTGACTCCTCAAGGAGAAGCTCAGATTTTGACCTCCCTCCTGATCGTGAGCAGCATGCCACAAGTGGGGTTTAAGATGTGATTTTGTCAATGTCTTCTACCTGCCTCGACATGAGTTTTTTTGGTTGTTCTCCCATTGTATGGGACTTGTTTGGCTGGTTTTGTTTTGTTCCCCAAAGGAAACAATTCCATATGTCTTTTTGGTGTGTCCATGGGAGGAGAGTTCAGGATCTTCCCACACTGACATCTTGAACTAGAACCCTAGCAGATGATTCTTACTCAGATTTGACAAGTGAGGAAACTAGTGTTAATTATTGTATGGCACAAGTAGAATTAACTTGCAGAGGAAGGAGTTTCGAACACAAAATTTGGGCTCTCAATGTGCTAAATGTTTTATTATACCACCCTGATGCTGATAGTGATCTCAGTTCCCAGATGGAGTAAAGCTATCAAATCCTCTCTGGCAGTCTTTATATTTTGAGAACAAAAATGATAGACCCTTTAGCCTTGCATCCATTTGGTTTATCTCAGAGGACAGAATGTAGTGGTTCTAACTAACTATATCCATTGTTTCCAGTTCGAAAGTAGGAGTTGTGTTAATTTTCTTGGCCTGCCCTAACAGGTGGCTTAAACCACCAAAGTTTATCTTCTCACTTCTCTGAAGGCTAGAATTCGAAGATCAAGGTATCAGAAAAATTGGTTTCTTCTGAGACCTCTCTCCTTGCCTTATAGATGGCTGCCATGTGTGTGTGTCCTGATCTCTTCTTCTAAGGACACTAGTCATACCGGATTAGAGCATACTCTAATGACCTTATTTTAATTTAATTGCCTTTCTAAGACTCTATCTCCAATACTGTCAAGCCAAATACAGTCAGTCATATTCTGAGGTATTGGGGGTTAGAAGTTAAACATGTGAATTTGTAGGGGCTAGGGGAGGACACAATTGAGCACATAATGGTAGGCAGGCTTTATGTGGATTTAAACTACAAACCAAATTCAGTAATGCCAGAAAGAAGCAGATCATTTATCATGTCTGCTTTTTGAAGGAGAATAGAAATCAAAGGGCTGATCTATTGTGGTAATGATCCAGGCCTTCTCACAAGGAGAGGAAAGGTAAAATGAGAGGAGAAATTAAAGACACAGTAAAGAAAATGCTATTGAAAGAGAGGAACTCTCAAAGGATGACCCACTTCATGGCCTTGGATC
Source organism: Mustela erminea (assembly GCF_009829155.1). NCBI lineage: Eukaryota > Metazoa > Chordata > Mammalia > Carnivora > Mustelidae > Mustela > Mustela erminea. Next base: position 27,944,990 of record NC_045616.1, on the reverse strand, counting down.
TTGTTATTACTCATGCTTTATTCCCCGGGTCATTTTTGGAGCTTATTTATTGTTCTGAATTGGCAATTAAAGTACTGTTTTTTTAAAAATTATAAATGTGACCTGAATTGAGTGCAAAAAAAAAAAAAAAAAAGCTTGATTAGAGTCGTGTGCTGGGGGTTAACTCACCACCTGACACATTAACCATTTAAAGGCAAAAAGTCTGAAACACAGGGGAAACACGGTGCCCAACCACAACACACTGCCACTTTCACACATACGTGTGGTGGTTGTTAACCGATTTCTGTAAAGACTCAAAATACGTGTTTTTTTCCAGCGCCTTCCTTTTCTCATCAAATGTTTTTTGAGCTGCTTTTCCTTCCGGAGTTAGGAGTTCCTCTGATCTTCACCCCGAGGTTTGTTTGTTTTCATAAGGACTTCTTCCTTTGTGCAGAATTAAATGATTTGGTGACTTGAACCTCTACGGTCCCCTCTGCTCCCTTGATTTCCAAGGCTGACTGACACTGAAGGCGGTGCTGAGCTTATTTTGTCCCTCCTAGTGGAAGGTTTTCTCATTTCCTACCTCCTCCAAGAACCCTTTGCTCCCAGAGCTGCTCCATGGGAGGGCTTTCCTCCTTTAAACATGGCATGTGTGACAATCTCATTTTTATTTTCTATCAGGGTTAATATTTAACCTTCTTTGACTTTGTCATCCTTTTCCTATTTGATTGCTGCTCCCCTATAAGCAAGTAATTTATGACTATCTCCAAAATCCTCTTCCCTGTATGGTCCCAGGCTAAGAACTGGAATGAGTTGGGGAGACAGAAGTGAAGCAGCCATTATTCTCTGCTGCCTGTGGTTAATGGAAACCAGTTCAGAGGGGCAGTGGGAACCAGCTGTCCTTGCTAGGGCCAGCTCTTCCACGAATGGCAGCATTGCGGACCTGTAGTGGCCCAGGCTCACCACCACACATGCGGCTGAATACTTAGAGAAGCAGTTGCTTCCGCAGGAGGTAGATTTCCAGAGGCTCTTCGCCAGTTTCCTGTCACGGCGGCAGGCCAGCCTGTGCTGGTAACTGGCCATGCCCAGTCCTCAACTTCCCCTGTAAGCTCTGGCTTACCCAACAGCCGCAGAGCTTCTGGAAAGCTGCTGGTGACTTTCTCTGGTCCTTCATTTCTCACTTCTTCATCCTTCCTTCCCTAGCTTCTCTGATAATTAGATACTGTCTCATTCTTGTAAGAAGTCTTTTTTCTATAATACACGAGTACACCTTCCCCAACTGAATGCCAGTGGATTCAGGAACACATCTAATAAATGTGCCCTCTCTTGCGCTGTGGCAGACAACATTGTGCTGTCTTAGCAAGTGACAGAGGCAGGGGAAATAGATCATTTTGATTCAGCTCTGTTCCCTCACCCCTTTGTTCCTTATGACCAGATGTACAGATCTAGGATAAAATCAACTGATGGAAATCATGAGTGTTTTTGCGGCCACTAAAAAGGCTTTTCATTCATATGATTCCTGCAAAGATCAAAGCAGTGAGTACTTTTCAGCTTCCTCAGCCAACTAAAATGAGGTCTGTATTGAAGATTAATGACCAAATGTCAGCCACTAGAACACCTGGAAATGATAAAAAGTGTTACTTCATATCATTAGCAATATAGGTGCTTAACCCATGCATTAAAAACACACTTTAATATATTTCACCCAATGACCCTATCCATTTCTAGAATTTTGAGATACTGCCCTACCCCTAAGGATGGTTTTCTCATTGGTAAAATGGACTGTCTTTTAGCCAAATTTCCCTCGCTGTGTTTCTGTGTGGCCCTGATTTAAATAGAGAGGAGGATCAATGATGGGGTGAAGGTAAGTTGTACTGAAGCCAAAAGCAGTAAATACTCTGAAAGTAGAGCTGAGTCAGGAGCAAGAGAGTTGAAGCTTTTAGGACCACAAGGCCAAGGTGATAAGCTCCCGGCCCCAGACTGAAGCCACACGCCGTAGGCTGGGCACTGGGCATCACCCGTAGCTTGCTTTGATCTCTGAAAGCATGTGCAAAGAATACACGGTAATGGTTGGGTGTGTGACCCGAGTCTGCACCCCAGACAAAAAAGACCAGGGGTTCAGTCTCCCTCGCACGTTACCTAACCCATACTGAGTGCAGAAGCTCACACATGAAAGTAAGTATTCTTCCCTTGAAGAGATCTGTCCTTGGCAGAGACACAAGTAAGGAATGGAAGTGAGGTGAGGCTCAGCCTCATTTAAGAGATGTTCACATACTTGCCAGCCTATTCACAGCATTGTGTACCATCTACTTGTTGACCCCCAGCGACCTTCTCCCATGATAGAGTGTCACCAAATGAGCAAATCTTTTTTTTTTTTTCCTCTTCAGTGTTTTCCTGAGCTTTAGGTATTAAATACCTGTAAAACTTGGCAAGAGGGTCTGAATACGGCTACAAGTCCAGTATTTCGTTTCCGCAGGTGGAGTTGCCAGGCAACCACCACACTACAATACACAGCACTGTCATTACGGATCAACCCACTTCTCCCTGTAACTCCTCTCCTGCCAGACTGAAAAGGCAAGGCCGGCAGTGATGCCACTTAAAAGCGTTCGTCCTCCGGGCGCTCTGAGTGGCTAAAATCTTCTCTTATAGCAACTGCAGAATACTCTGGAGCTGGCCAGAATAATTCCATGTTATTAGAATACTCTTATGTCGTACAGAAAAGGCACTGCCGTTAAGAGAAGACTGTGACGGAAAATATAATGCAGACTATTAAACTTTGAAATTAGCAATGTAAATTATTTATCGTAAATTACAGGAAGCTGCCAGGGGTTCCACGTGCAGCAGACAAGGTGCCGTCTTCGTCAGACTCTGGCTGCTCCTTGGCTTCCCTCCGTGGTAATTTCAACCATACCACTCACTGGATGACAATTTTATATCATAAGAGGTCCCCTGGTAGTGGATATTAATTTATAATGGAAGGGAACAGGAGGGAGAATTTTTTTGTGTGCTCTTTCCCAGTAAAACACACAAACTGCTCCCTTGAGGCACATCCAGTTACATATTAAAACATTAGTGATGGCACTAGAGTTAATAAGAGATATAATATACAATACAACCATATACAGTATATATTAAAAATCCACAAAAAGACATTATGGGTCCTAAAAGAAAGCTCCCAGGATAAATGGCATTGCACACTTTCTTGTGGTTAAAAAACATATCGTCGCTAAAAATACGTAGCACAACCTCAGTGGGATTCACAATTATCTGAGGTCAAATATCTGCAGCCTATTTTTTCTTCCAATGAAGCATAAACCATAAAATCTTCCATTGTTGCCTCTAAACTGTAATAGAGCTGCCAGTAACCAAGGGATGAAATAAATGTTTCCAAAGTAATAGAAAGCATTAAGCTAGATGAGTGGTTTTCATATTTCCTTAAATGATTCCTCTTCCACATGCAAAATATCTTCAATTTGGTTCCTCAAAATGAAAAGTATATAATACAACTATTTCAGGCTGTACAGAAACACTAATGCAGGATCTGCGTAATGCAAAATATTGTCAGTTTGGTTCCTCAAAATGAAAAATACATAATACAGCTACTTCGAGCTATTAAGAAACACTAATGCGGGGATCTATTTAATGTAAGAGACCCTGGATTTTGATCAAGATCTAGTAGCTATAATCTTAGCCCTACAAAACTAACAGTTAAAAAAATCCCTCTTAGAGTTCAAAGCCTTAAATATTTTGCTGAAATGATTTTCCAGTGAGACAGCAGCATTCTGAGTTCAGGATCTCCAGAAGTGCTAATTCCCAGGCAGAGCTTAAATGGTATATGAAAGTTTACACTACAAAATAGTGGTGGAATCTGGGACAAACCAGCGTACTTCATTCAAGGCAAGGTACAGCTTCATTCACAAGCTGGGGCTGTTGTCACATGCAACACAATTCAGTATCGGAGTATGTGCAGAAATGATCCCCCTAATAAGTCTAGTTACCATTCCCCACCATGCGTAGCTAGAAAGCTTTTTTGGGTGTGTTGGAAACTCTCTTAGCAGCTCTCAAATATACAAGACAGTATTATTAACTATAGTCACCATGCTGTACATTATATTCCCGTGACTTATTTATTTTACTACGGGACGTTTGAACCTTTGACCCTCCCCCTGTTTTGCCCACCCACCATCCGCTCACGATCTCTATATTTATGAGCTTGGTGGTTGCCGGGGTTTTTGTAGATTTCACACATAAGTGAGAATATACAGTTATCTGTCTTTCTCTGACTTACATCACTTAGCCTAATGCCATCAGTGGTCCATCTGTGTTTCAAAGAGCAGCATCACTTTCTTTTTATGGCTGAATAATACTCCAGTGTGTTTGTGTGTGTGTGTACACATTTTCTTGATCTATTCATCCATCATGGACATTTGGCTGTTTCCATATCTTGGCTATTGTAAATCATGCTGCAGTAAACATAGGGGTGCATATATCTTTTCAAATTAGTGTTTTCATTTCTTTTGGATAAATACACAGAAGTGGAATTGTTGGATCATATGGTGGTTCTAATTTTAATTTTCTGAGGAACTGCCATACTGTTTTCCTTGAGGCTACGACAATTTACACTCCAAACAACAGCACACAAGGTTCCCTTTTCTCAGTATCTTGCCAAAGGCTTGTTATTTCTTGTCTTTTTGGTAATAGTCTCCATAATAGGTATGAGGAGATAGCTCGTTGTGGTTTTGATTTGCATGTTCCTACTCATGATGATGTTGAGCATCTCTTCATGTACCTGTTGGCCATCTGTATTTTTTTTTTTTTAATGCTCATTCGGATCCTTTGTACTGAAGCTCGTGTGTTTTTCTTTGTGTTGCCTTTGCTTTTGGTGTCAAATCCAAAAAATAATCACTAAGACCAGTGTCAGTTTACTCCCTATGTTTTCTTCTAGGAATTTGATGGTTTCAGGTCTTACATTCAGGTCCATTTTGAGTTAATTTTTGTATATGGTGTATAAGACTGAGTTTGCCTGATATCATTTATTGAAGAGACCGTCCTTTCTCCATTGTGTATTCTTGATTTCTTGATCATAAATTAATGGACCATGAAAGTATGAATTTATTCCTGGGATCTCTCTTCCACTGATCTGTGTGTCTGTTTTTATGCCAATACCATAGTGTGTTGATGAATACAGCTTTGTGATCAAGTTTGAAATCAGAGGTGTGATGCCTCAAGCTTTGTTCTTCTCCAGATTGCTTTGGTTTGGGGGATCTTTGGTAGTTCCATACAAAGTTGAGACTGGTTTTCTCTATTCCTGTGAACTATGCTATTAGAATTTTGATGGTAATTGCATTGAATCTGTAGATTGCTCTGGGTAGTATGGACATTTTAACAAAATGGGTAGAATCCAGGAACACTACATATCTTTCCATGTATTTGTTTCTGTGTCAGGTTCTTATGGTTTTCGGAGTACAAATGCTCCACCTCCTTGGTTAAATTTTTCTAGGCATTTCATGGTTTTTGGCTGTAATTGCAAATGGAACTGGTTTATTAATTCCTATTTCTGAATTTCATTATTTGTGTGTAGAAAACATACTCTGATATGTAGAGTTTGTATCTTTCAACTTAACCAAATTCGTTAGTTCTAACGGGTTCTTTGGTGTAATGTTTAGAGTTTTCTATTAGATGTCATGTGCAAATAGTGACAGTTTTAATCCTTGCCAGCTTAGATATCTTTAATTTGTTGCCTAATTGCTCTGGTTAGGATGGCATTTACTATGTTGAATACAAGTGGCAAGAATGCACTTGTCTTATTCCTGATCTTAGAGGAAGAGCTTTTAGCTTTTCACCATTGGTATAATGTGCACTGTGGTCTTGTCACATTTGGCCTTTATTACTTGGAGGGATTTTGTTGAGAGTTTTTATCATAAATGGCTCTTAAGTTTTATCAGATGGTTTTTTTTTTTTTTCAACTATTGACATGATCATGACTTTTACCCTTCCTTTTGTTAATATGATGTATCCTGTCAGTATATGGATATGGAAACCTCCCTGCATCACTGGAACAAATCCCACTCAATCATGGTGCGTGATCTTGGCAATACATTGTTGAATTCTGTTAGCTAGTATTTTATTGAGTATTTTTGTATCTTTGTTCATCAGACATACTGGCCTGTGTTTTCTTTTCTTCTGGTGGGCTTGTCTGGTTTTAGTACCAGGATAAATCTGGCTTCGTAAAATAAACTCAGAAATGTCTGAATACTGATTTTTTGGAAGAGGCTGAGAAGGATTGATGTTAATAATCTTGGAATCTTTGTTAGGATTCACCAGGGAAGATATGTCCTTGACTTTGGTGTGTTGGGAGGTTTTGGATTACTGAATAAATTCTATATCTAGTAATTGGTCTGCTCAGATTTTTTTCATGACTCAGTCTTGAAAAAAGTAGTTTTCATGTGTCTAGAAATTGGTTTCTTCTAGGTTGTCCAATTTGTTCTGCTCTTTTGTATTTCTGTGGTATAAGTTATAAGGTCTCCTTTTTTGTGTGTGTGATTTTTGATATATGGGTGACTTCTCCTTTTTCTTAATGTGTCTAGCTAAAGGTTTGTTGGTTTTATTTCTTTTCAAAGAACCAGCTCTTAGTTTTGTTGATCTTTTTGTAGTTTTGTAGTTTCTTGATATAAGCATTTATTGTTATGAACTTCCCTCGTTGAACTGCTTTTCTGTATCTCCTAAGTTTTGGTATGTTGTATTTTCCTTTGAGTAAGGCATTTCTTAATTTCTCGTTTGATTTCTTCATTGGCCCATTGGTTGTTCAGTAGCATCTTGTTTTACACCCCCCTTTTAGTAAATTTCCCAGTTTTCTTCCTATAGTTGTTTTTTGTCTTATACTATTATGGAGGATTAAGATATGATCTCAGCCTTTGTAAGCTTATTAAAATATGTTCTGTGGTCTAAGATTTCAGAGTCCCTTCCTATGTACTGTATTGTATTGCTTTTGGATGGAAAGTTACATAGGCATCCTTTGAGTTCACTTTGTCTAATGTGTAATTTAAGGACTCTATTGCTTATTGATTTTCTGTGTAGAAGATCTATCCATCAGTGAGGGAGGGGTATTCCAGTTTCATATTATTATATTGCTCTTACTCCTTGGTTTGTTAATATTTGCTTTACATATTTAGCTGCTTCTGTGTTGGGTCCAATATATTTTTCCTCTTGTTGGATTGAACCCTTTCACATTATGTAATGTCCTTTTTTTTCACTTGGCAAATATTTGCTCATTTCTTTTTTTCCTTCTTTCTTTTTTGTTTAAAGTAGCTATAGAAAAATCTGAAATCTTGAATGTCCTTTATTCACTGGCTGCATAAAACTTATGCTTTCATCCCGTCTTCTGTAAAATTGGTATAGAGAATTGGATACATATCTTGAGATCTGTTTGGTCTGTTATAAATATAGCTACTCCAGGTTTCCTTTCCTTTCCATAGAGCATCTTTTTTACCTGTTCACTTACAGTCTGTGTGTAGCTTTATAACTGGAGTGTACTGTAGTTAGAATAGAGATGGGTCTTGTTCTTTCTGTCTAGTCACTGTGTCCTTTGAAGAATTTAAGTGGAGACATACTCAAGTAATTAAGAAATATATGTACTTATACCGTTTTATTTATTTTCTCTTTTGTTGTTCTTCTATTCCTTTTTCTTGTGTTTTCTTCCTTTGTGATTTCATGACTTTCAGTGGTGGTTTTCATAGATTCCTTTATGTTCATCATTTGTTGGTCTACAGTTGACCCTTGAACACTGACCCCTGCTCTCATGCCGTTCCAAGTCTGCATATAACTTTTACTCCCCCAAACCTTAACTACTCACAGCCTACTGCTGACTGGAAGTATTCCAATACTATGCATAGTTGATTAACACATATATTGTACTACACAAGTATTATATACTGTATTTACTAAAATTAAAGGATAATCATAAGGAAAATACACTTAGTATAGGGGACCACTTTACAAAAAAAAAAAATCCATGTTGCTCAAGGGACAGCATGCTTACTGTTATGAATATAACTTGTATATAAGCCTCATTGTAAGTACAGTCTGTTTCAACTTGGTAAGGACTTAAATACATTCTCAGACTCTTAGAATTTCTCTCTCCCCCTCACATTTTGTATATCTCTTTATTAAGGTATTTTTACTATTTTTGTCTTAACATTTATACTGGCTTTTAAGTGATTTTAGAAGTTAAGTATAGGATCTACCACCTTTGCTATATATTTACTTTTAATAGTGAGATTTATGCTTTCATAGGTCTTGTCACTAATTAGTGCCATTTCTTTTAAGCTTATACAAGTCCCTTGAACATTTCTTATAGGCTTGTAAATGGTGATGATGAACTCCTTCAGCTTTTGCTTGTCTGGGCACTTCAATTCTGATGATAACTTTGTCAGAAGTGTTCTGGGTCTGAAGATTCTTAAGATACCCTGCCACTCATCTGTAGCTTGCAGAGATCTGATCATCTTTTGGAGATTTTTTTTTTTTTAAGATTTTATTAATTGACAGGGCACAAACAGAGGGAGAAGCAGGGAGCCCGATGCAGGGCTCCATCCCAGGACCCTGGGATCATGACCTGATCTAAAGACAGCTGCTTAACCCACTGAGCCACCCAGGCGCCCCTGGGTTCCTGGTGCTTAACACGATTTTTCTCTTTTGGCTTTGGGTTCAAGTTATTTGAAACTCTCTGATCTTCACGGATCTGAATGTCTTGTTCCTCCCCAAGCTCGGGGTGTTTTCAGACATAATATTTTCGAATCCTTTTTCTGCCTCTTTCTCTCTTCTGCTTCTGACAGTGCTACAATGTGAATGTTGAATGCTGGTCTACCTGTATTGTCCCCTAAGTTGCTGAAGCTATTTTTACTTTTTTGTTTCTTCTCTTCTTTTTGGTTATATTCTGATGGGCTGAGTTCACTGCCTTGTCTTTTAGTTCACTGCCTTTTTCTTCTGCTTCATTCAGTCTGCATGGCCTCCCTTTAGGGTGACTTTCATATCACTTTTGTATTCTTTGGCTCGGTGACTCCTATTTGGTACACTCTTATATTTCCAGTCTCCTCAAGGAGACCAAACTCAATACTGAGCTTGGTATTTACCGGATTTACTGTATGATCACTATTTTGAACTCCTTATCAGGCACATCACTCATCTCCATTTCATTAAGGACTTCTTTTCCTGAGGTTTTGCCATCTCTTTTTCCTTTCATGCCCTGTATATAAAAGCCACTCTCCACTCTGGAAGAAGTGGCCGTGGGTAGGAGATGAACCTCATCTTTTAACCCTTTTTTTTTTCCCCCTAGCTCTTGGTTCTCCTTCAATCCTTTGAGATTTTCTAAGAACTGATTTTATTTTTAGTGGTTCTCAGTCATTGAGGGTGTGCCATTACCTGTCATTATGCAGGCATGGAGGATCCCAGTTAGCAGCTGTGTCCAGGGCTGCCTGGGTGGCTCAGTTGGTGAAGCATCTGCCTTTTGCTCAGGTCGTGATCCTGGGGTCCTGGGATCAAGCTCCACATTGGGCTCCTTACTTCTGCTTCTCCCTCTGCCCCATCCTCCTGCTTGTGCATTCTCTCAAATACATAAAATCTTTAAAAAGAAGAAGAGGTTGGTGCCTGGGTGGCTCAGTTGCTTGAGTATTCAACTCTTAGTTTGGGATCAGGTCATGAGAACCAGCCCTGCCTCAGACTCCATGCTGGTGTGGAGCCTGCTGAAGACTTTCCCTCTCCCTCCACCTCCCCACTTCCACTCATGCTCTTGTCTTAGGGGGCCTAGGCATTGCTGGCCACCACAGCCAGGCTACCTGGAGGTGTCTCCTTAGTGGCACTCACAAAAAACTGAGGCACCAGCCACATGTATAAGCTTTTTGGACTAGCTAGAGCACAGCCGAGGGTGAGTGCCCAGCTGGCAACGACCAGACTATGTTCCCTGAGAACACCTCTGGAGACCCCTCGATGTGTGTGCGCTAAACCTCAGCCCAAAACTGCATGAAAAATGGGCCTCATTCCCATAAAAAGGGTGTTTTTTCATCTCTCGATACAGTACCCTGGGAGTTGTCACCTGCCAAGTACTACCTTGGATTCTTACAGTCCTATGGGACTCTGGAATTCAACCTCCCTGAGCTAGCAGAGGCTGGGGTGCCAGGTGCATGTAAAAGCTCCCCCCCCCCCCGGGGGGAGGGCATCCTGGTGTCACAGGATCACAGCAACCAAGGAGGCTGAAGGTGCTTTCCAAAAGCAAATGAGCCTCTTCCTCCACTTGAAGATTGATCTGCTTCCATCCTGGGCCCTGACCATAGGTGAATACAGGCATGGGAGCCCCTTTTGTACTATTTCTATAGCCTTGTGGACCTCCTGGAAGCAAGCCACATTGGTTTTTAATTTGGGGTGCCCAATGTGGGATGCAAAATCCTAGCTGTGTGCATTGAATTCCCTTCTGATTGTGGGTCACATGGCTAGATAGTGTCGCTGCCTGTCTTACCTCCTTCAATGCTGGTCTTTTCTTCTTCTTCACCTCCCAGGTAGGAGGTGTTCAGCTAGTTTCTAGGTCTTTTTCAGAGGAAATTATTCCTTATGCAGTTGTAGGGTCTGTGGGTCCAGGGCAGTTCAGGATCTTCCAGTGTTGCCGTGTTGAACCAGAACTCCTATTCTCAAAGTAGTAAACTGTGTGTCCTTTACAAATCAGGCCCTGCTGGAAAGCCACAATTACCATGAGACTAAACTGGGCTAGGCCAATTATAGCAACACCAAAAAATGGTGCACCATACACATATGGTATTTTTCTTTCCATTTAACATCTGGCATTTTTTGAAGCATTCCTTACTATATGGTAGTGTTTGTTCCTGTTCAGTGTTTATCTTAGTCACCTGCTAGACAGTATGACTGCAGCTCTTACGTCAACAAGGTGACACCTCCCAAGCACCAGCCCAGATTGGTCTCCAAAGCCTTACTGGTAAAGGGTCATTCTGTGGTCTGCTGGCAACATCATAGTCTCTGCCTAGATTCCTGGTGTTATCATCCACTCAAACAGTTTTATGTCTTATAATTACCACTCTGATAATAGCACCCTCCTCATGGAGCTGCTCTGAAGATTGATGGGATCTCTCAGCTACTGTCAAAGAGTAGGGACCCACGGTCTGGCAGCTGCCATTACCATTAATACTAATTATTATTAATTAAACCTCAAGCATCTTGAACCCTCTCCTCTAATTTTTAAATGTCCCAACTGTCTCTTCTCTTTACCTTTTTCATGTCTGTCCTGAGCTGTTTCAGTAAAACCTCTGACTTCAATTTCTATTGCCTTTCTGTTCCCTTGCCCCCAAGAGCTATTTTCTCAAACATGAATCCAATCATCTCATGCTCATGCTTCCAAATATTTGTCAGCAGCATCAATTTCAAAGTTCTTAGTTTAACATGCAATACTTAGTGGGCACAGTCTAGCTTCTTAGCCTCAGTGACTATAAACCACCATGTTCTTTAATACTTTTGTCCTTTGATACTTCATTGCCTTTGCATTTTCTACTTCCTGTGCTTGGAAAGCTCACCTTGCTTTCTTTACTGGCCGTGATTTCCTGTTTCCCCTACCCCGTCCCACCATGATCATGCTGTTGTACTGTTCTCCCAGCTCCAAAAGGAGGACTGACTCACCTGCATTGCTTTGCTTGTCCATTTTTTGTTCAGCCAATTGTCGTACCTGTAAGAGATCCAAGGGCAGGAAGATCCCTTCAGTCTTTGTAGTGGTGCTGTTTTTCTGCTGTTTACTAGTACCTTCATTAAAAACTATTTGGCTAACCTTCCCAAGTATATAACCTGAAGGCAGTCCTCAAGAAACACAACATAAAACCAAGTTGAGGGGGGATATGCCTATATGTAACCAGCCTGTTCTCTCTCAAGGAAAAAAAAAAAAAAAGATCTTCCAAAGAAAAGCCCGAGACAACTTTCTAGGTTTCAGGAGAAAAGAATATACTTGGATGTCATATATGATCCTCACTGAATCCGAGAATGAGAAGGAAGGAAAACCCACATTGTGCAACTGGCAAAATGTAAACATGGACTGTGGGCTAGAAAAGAACATTGTGTTTTAAGTCCATGAATTGATCATTACATCCTCATTATGTAAGAAAATGTTCTCAGGAAATAAATACTGGCATGTTCAGGCATAAATGAGCTTGGTGTCTATTCAGGAGAAGTGTGTGTGTACATAGGGAGAAGGAGCGGGGGCAGGCAAACTTTCAGAATTGGTGGACCTTGATTGATAGGCCTGTGAAGCAGCCCTCATCGATAATCATCGAATCAACCTGTGCCCTCCTTTTTAATAATGATAACTATCAATCAACAGAGTCTACTTTGTTACACACACTTTGTGTCCAATTGTCATTTTATCCTACCACTGCAGGATAACGTCTGGTCGTTTGGAGAGCCCAGAGGGTTGAAGTGGACCCTGGAGTCTGGGTCTGTTCACCTCCAGCATGTAGGTGGATAAGCTTGATGCTGTACCCTTTCCTGAGCAATTCAGGGCAGCCTGGAGTAGGGGGGAAAGGACATGTCCTCATCTGTAGCGCTCCGTCAATATGGTGGCCACTTGCCACATACGGCCACTGCGCACTGGACACGTGGCTCATACAAGCTGAGATGCTGCTCCAAATCTAATAGACATGTAGGTCTGTCATGAAAAACAATGCAGAATATCTCAGTACTTCTTCACGTTTGATTTTGGATGTATTTGGTTAAACTAAATGTCTCACCCATTTTGTCTGTCCCTTTTACTTTTTTAGCGAGCAGTGTATCCATTTAAAACTATACACGTCGCTCTCATTATTTCTTTTGGCTAGGGCTGGTCCACACAGATGAGCACATTCCTGATTAAGCGATTCTGTGGATTCTCCTTATTCTTCCGTGACAAGGGCACCCAATAATTCTTGCCTTCTTCATCTCTCTTTAAAACAGTGGGTAAGGTCTACTGGGACAGTATTCGTCAGCGTTAGTGGACATTCAAATCACCAGCAGCCTTCTTGTTAAAATCTGGATTCTGACGATTCGGTCTGGGGTGAGCTTGTGACTCAGCATTTCTAACAAGCTCCCAGGTGCTCTGCTGCTGGTCCTGGACCACACTGCATAGACAAGACGAAGGCATGCCAGACTTTAATTTGAGGCAGGTGTTAGCATATAAATGTTTCATTAACTGCAGGAAAGTCAGTATTTTAGGAAACCTAATTGCTGCTAACCGCTTCTAGTTATATCAAATAGTCCTAAGAATGATGTTCCCAAATCCACACTAGGAGTTACCACAATATTAATGGATTGCTTAAAACAGTGAGCCTTGCTATTGAGAATCTAAAAAGACACAGTGTGTTCTGTATGTTAACAACAGGAGCTGTGCTTCAGAGCATGTTAGAGGAAGTCAACCGGACTTAAGGCCCCTGAATTCGGGCATTATGGATATGCTTTAGAAGTTCCAACTGGAGGGCACCTGGCGGCTCAGTCTGTTAAGCATCTGCTTTCAGCTGAGGTCATAATCCCAGAGTCCTGGGATTTAAGCCCTGCATGGGGTTTCCTGCCCAGCATGGAGTCTGCTTCTGCCCTTCCCCCTGCTTGTGTTCACTCTGTCTCTCTCAAAAATAAATAAAATTTTTAGAAATCAATTCCAGCTGGATCAAAAAAAAAGACCAACTTTCTATGTACCTAGGATTTTATCAAAATATTTCTACATTACAGTTCTCATCAAATGAAACCATTGCCTTCTTACTGATTTCTAGCTAATGTCACACCCAAGATAATGGGGACCAGGAACTAGGTCCTAAACCATGCCAAGCCGCAACCATCACTGGAGTAGCAACAAGCAAGTTCTCCAAGCTGTCAGACACCAAACCAGGTCCATCAAAACCCCAGGAAGGGGGTGCTAGAACAGGAAATGCTCAGCAGTGTTGTGCTGAGAATATAATCCTTTCCGAGAGAAAAGGTAATAATAGGGAGTGTTTTGTGGATTTACTAGTAGGATTAGCTTGCATCACATTGGGAGGTAATGATGAGGATTCTCATTTGGCTGAAGGCAAAACAACAGATGAGATGGAAACCCACACTTGAATCCAGGACTTGAGAATTCTGAGTCCAGGCCCAGCACCGCCACGCCAACCTAGAGCAAGAAGCAAAGGAACCGAGTTGGAGCGGGAGGCCCTGTTGGTAAAGGTCTAGTGCCTGCTCTAGGCACAAGTTTGACGTCCTGTCTACCCCTCCCTCAGGAAAGACCTCATCAACACATTCATCCTAAAGGAAGAATGGGATTTCCCAATCTCCAGCATCATATCAAGATGGAGACAGAGAAGAGTAACCACCCAGCAGAGGAGGAAGCCCACCCAGTACCCTGAAACCATGTCCCCTCAGGCCCTGTCTCCTTCATTCAGACACCCGTGAATTCTGATTTAGCAACAGTAAGAGAAATCTTGTTTTTGCTTTTGTAGGTCCTCACGACAGAAACCTCACAGACCTCCCGAAAACAGATTCAAGAACATTCTACACTGACTGTACTTTGTGCTTCTTGGGGCTATTTTTGTTTTGTTTTATTTCCTAGAAGTGCTCCTCGCTGAGCAGAGCTTTACAGGTATTTGCGGAAGGTTGATACCGATTTTCTCCCAGCTTGTGATAGACAAAAGGATTTTTCTTGAGATTATCAAAACAATACGCTTACCCCAGAGAGGTACAATCCATAAGTGATCATTCTCACCTGCCTGCTTTTCTTTTTCTAGATTTTGCTGTCCTCTTCCATGTTACTGTATGGGTCAAAAGGCAAAATCTCTTGATTAGTGGGAAAGTACCATGTAGCAATAAGGAAGTTTCAGGTCACTGACCACATGAGTCCGTGTGACAGAATGGCTCAGCACAGGTGAGATTTTGAATCCTGGCACACAAAGCACTTTGAGCAGCCTTAGTGTGGCTCTTTGGCGTGCCTTTATAGAGAACAAGATTCTAGCTCTGTCCTACAACAAAACTCTGCTCACGTGAACTCTGGAATGCCTAGCAGAGAAGCCACAGGGAAAGGGATGTTTGCCTCCATTGTAAAAAGATGGAGACACATGCTTAGATTTTATGAACCTTGTTCATAAATCAACCTCCAGAAAACAAATTTCATTCTACCAGTACAATGTCACATTTTTAAAAATATTTCTTCCACAGACTCCTAACTATCCCCAGATGGGGCTCTTGCCTTCCAGTGTCCTCAAGGTTTCAAAATTGTGCCCACTCCCCCCACCCACGTTGCTGACTAACGACCTAGCAGAATGCTCAACTCTCTTTTCCTGACCTCTCCTCAGAACTCGGCCTTGCTTCTAGGATGGAAACAGCTTGCAAGCCAACTGTGTCAGCAGTAGCACAAAAGGCAGAGAGCCCAGAGAGAGTCATGCATATTTATTATCCAAACTAAAAGCCCACGGCATGGACATAAAAACAGAAAAACCAGAGTTGACCATAAATGAACATAAATGGGCAATTTGGCCGCATCATCAAGTTCTCTGACTCCACATCAAACCTTTTCCTGGAGAACATGCCGGGGCTATCTCACCTCCAATGAGGTGGAAAGATGCTAATGCAACCTTGAAGTTCTTACTTGGCGCCCATCCGTCTGCTCGTGCTTTTATAGCCAAGCCCTAACGTGTCTCTGAGAACTGAATGACAAGGTTCTAGACACATCTGTCCCCCCCCCCTTAATGCCATAGGACTATTTTCTCTGTAACGCAGATGGTCTCAGAATTCTTTTGTCACTTACCTGGACTCTGCTTCCTCAGGGAGGAGCTGAGGAAGGATGCCGGGGACCCTTCTGGTGGCAAATCTCAACAAACACGTAAAACATCAGGAAACACTGAAAAATTAAGAATGAATCTGTAATACGGTAAGACAGGTATTTCTTTAAGGAAAATATAACAAGAGAAGAGATAGAGGGGAAAAAAGGAGGGAAGAACAACAGGGAGAAGAAGCCGTGATTATTCGGAGCTCAGTGCCCTCTTTGTAAATTACACACGCATCACCGACACCAGCCAGCTGCATTCTATGTACCTGGCGTAGAGCAGCCGTAGGTACAGCAAATAGCAGAAACATCGAAAGCTTGACAGAGGCCGCTGAAAACAAGACTATATAAGAGAAGACATTAGTCACACAGCATGACCTCAGAAAGGACAGTGTAATTTTCTAACACTTGGTAATTCCTTTCTAATGTCAATAATGACGGTGAGCAGCAATACAGAGACCACGTGAGCGCATGAGAACGGCAACGTTTTGAACAAAAGGCAACACTAAGTGCCGGTGGAGATGTGGAGAGGTGCGGACTTAGGGAGACTGCTCGGGGGAGTTAAAGTGGGTTCAGCAGTCCTAGTAATGAAATACCTTCGCGTGATCCCTGTCAGCGGTACCTAACTCATGGGTAAATACCTCAGCGGAATTCTCAGCTTGTAAGGATCACACAGAATGTGCACAGTCCTAGAGCTGCTCCCCCGGGGAACTGGGTGAGTAAAAGAGGATGAAGGTGTTCTGCCGACACTGTGCAGGAATTAGAAGCCATCAGCTCCATCCCAAGAGCAGTATTACCAGATCTTAAAAACATTAAGTGGGAAAAACCCAGGGGGAAAAAAAAAATGCATAACTTTGGGTAAATTTTTCAGACTATGCAGACACAACAATAATAAACACTCTGTAAGAGTGCCACGTGATCCGTTCCTATGATAAGGACATCAGAGGGGCAGCCCATGAGGAGAACACAAGCGGCCACCGGAAAGAAAGAAAAATCTTTTTTAACTAATGAAATTACTGGGGTACGTGGGTGGTTCAGTCAGTTCAGCATCTGCCTTCGGCTCCAGTCATGATCCTGCTTTTCCCTCTCCTTGTGTTTGCTCTCTGACAAAGAAATAATTAACATATTAAATTACTATGTCTTTACTTTCCATTCAAAATGAACAGTTGTCGATGCTCAAAGTAAGGGGCCTGGTCCTTCGTGAAGACCAGGCTGAGGTCTCTGGGGGCTTATCCCTCAGTTACCGATAGTAAACTACAAAATCATAAAGATAACATAGAGATCCACCCCGAACACTTGGGAAGAAAGAGCCGAGTACAAAGAGAAGCCCAGACACCCATCAGCCCAACCCTTTGACATAAAATCCATTTTCTCCTCCCGCCTTCCCTACTGTACCGTCTTAATAACCTGGAAGGTGAGGTGTGTGTAGAGAATTCTGGTACTTTTCAGAGTTTGGTCTCAAACATGGAACTCAAGCCGGCTCTCCTCTTTCCCTTCTCTCTCTCTCTCCTCGATTTCACCTTGTATTTGTGCTCATGACCTCCAGCCAGCACCTGGAGAGTTGCAGCCACGTCTTCCCTTCAATCCAAACAGCCACCCCTGGTCATCTCTGGACTGGAGGATTCCATAATGGCAGCGCAGTTCACAGAGGCAGGCTGTGTGGGCGGGAAATCCTAGGGCCCGAGCGCTCCGGAGTACCTAGAAGGGAGGGATTGGGCTCTGAGACCTTCAGAACACTCACGCTATTACTAGGAGGGCCGTAGCAGGTCCCCCAGAGTGAGCTGGGGCCCCTCCTGTCTAAGCCAGCGGAAAGTTCCTGGTAATAAAGAAAACACTGAAGAGTAAGTACTGTGACCATTATAACTGATTTAGCTTTTTATTTATTGCGAATTAAAGCTACCAACATCTGGAGTGTCTGGCTTGTGGGTAAATTATTGCAAATTGCAGCCTGATACCTTCCGGCGTGTTCTGTATTTATACATAAAACATGAAAATTATCACCATCGACTGATTTTTCCATGGAAAATTGAGAATGTCCAAACATTTAGTGAAGACAGGTTTGGTCCACTGTATGTCATAATCCATAAACTAAATCTGTATTTTATTACGGTTTCAATCTCTAAATAAAAAGTGTTATAATACTTAAAGATTTATGACCAAATCATGATTTTTTTCCTCATATTTTTGGTCCTCACAGAGTGTGCAGTGTGTATTAAAAGTTAATTATACATTATAAATACAGTCCAAGAGTATGAAAATCACACTCTATGATGGCCATTACTGGACTCATTTAATAAAATAGTTAAGAATGTTTCTATTGATTATGCCAAAAGGAAGAAAAAATGATTACAATAATACTTAACTGGCTCACAAATATTTAATCTGGTAAAAGGAAGAGCCAGATCCAAGACATAAAGAGACTGTAAAATGCTGGCACAGCAAAAAGAGTAGGAGTTTTGGAGAGTAACTTACTCTCAAAAAGCTTTAGTGTTTTAGCCTTTATGAAGAACTACAGTTTCAATGGCGGACTTCTGACAGAACCCACTGAAGGAGGTAACGCACCGATCTGCTTGGCTCTCACTACTTCCCTGGAATCCAGGTTCCTCACCTCCCACCTCTCCGATCTGCTACCCTAGCCCTCAGTAAATCTCATCTGTTCACACTGGGAGTATCTCTTACTCGTGCCTCTCTGCTGCATTTACGTACCACTCACACCAGGGAAGAATTTGGGGGAAGAGCTACCGGTAAGTGGAAATGGCATTTAGCAAAATTGCCATGGTTTTAAGCGAAGCCTAGCAAATTTTCGCGAAGCCATTTTCTTTTCATCTGGGGACAGATGCAAAAAAAAGAACGAGGTTCAAAGGATTTCTTCTTGCTGCCTGGTATCATCCTTCAACGACCACATGGAACTGGTTACTTAAGGTGCTTTTAGATTAAGACCGTGGTCTCTAGATAGAGTATGTTCATTCAGGCCACCATTTGTGAAAGAAAGTTCTCTGTCACTGCCCCTCCCCCCACCCCCAACACGTCTCTGTCATTAAATGTGATAGGTCATTCTATCCTATCATCATTATCTTTCAGGGGACTTAAGGGGCAAATTTAGTGTTCTTAGAGGAGCATTTGCTTGACACAACCTGGTTGAAAATAAAGAGAGAAAACGGATTTTGCATCCTCCTAAATACACAACCAATAGGTATCATCCACATGTACTTAGCAGAGACTCTGTGGCAGGGACTGCAGGCGGGGGGTGGGGGGAGGGAGTGCCCACAGGAATAAGACGCAATGGCACAGGCTGGGCATGTGTTACCATCTCACCCTGCAAATAACCAAGAGCGAATGGTGTTTTCATGACCTGGATTCAGATGTCAAAGCTGAGGATCCAGGATGCAAATGTAACCCAAGTTCAAAAATTCCTACCTCACCGCCGTTCCCACAGCTCAAGGTGCGCTGATGAGCCTCATATCTTCCCCTGGTCTCCAGCACCCACTCCGACCACAGGACTGACTGTGGAGATCTGCAAAACATCCACCAGAAAATGAAGATGAAAAAATAAATCTGCCTTTTTCATGACTACTTTTATAATAAATATTTAATTTTTCATTACACTCTAAGGAAGAAAACAGATTCTATGGTCATCGTTTCGATTTGCCTGCAAATGCATTTCATTCTCTGCTCCCTGTCCCCCCACAAAAAACAAGACTAGAATCTTTATAGTGACTCAATTGTATTCCTGCAAGGGTGGATGGGAACTTTACCACGAGCTTTGCAAAGAGCCTATTTCCCTGCACGTACACATCAGAACTCTGTACAAGTCTGCCTGAACCCTTCAAGGACCTATTATCCCCATTTACCCTTGGTTAGATTTTCCTATTTTCTTCCTCATGAGCTCTTCATTTCCACCCTATCATCTTTCCCAGCAGCCTGCGACTCTTTGTTCTGATAGGCACTTAGGACAACCAGGGACGCTACACTTTCCTGGCTGCCAGCCATGGAATTTGCAACACTTTTTGGAAAAGGCTTTTGCAATTTTTACTCTTGTCATTTTCTGCACATCTGTGGCTGATGTAGGAAGAACAAAGCTCCAGAAATTTGCTCCCGCTATCTGGCTTGTAGCAATGCCTTCCAAATTCCTGCTCACCCTATCCACCCTCCCAGAACGCGCTAAGTTGTTTCTCTTGTCTGGGCAGCACCGCTGCTCTAATCAGAGGGCTGATGTCTCAGGTTTTCAAGGCTTTTTGATCCAGCCAATTTCCTTGGATTCCAAACAGGTATTTAGAACATTTTCTAAGCGGCATATCTCATGCCTCTTACACAACGTAGTGGCTTGGAGGCGTGGGGTATTACAGAGACAGGAGTTGGGGTCCTCACTCTGCTAAGTACATGCTGTGGGACTACGGACAAATTCTCTAACTCTCCACATTTTCATGTGCTGAGCTTCTGCCACCTGTACAAAGGGAATCCTAACACCTGTCTCCCCATGTTACTGTGAGCATTCACTGAGGTGGTCCTTAGGTCTGGCATATCCTAATTGTTCCATAAATGTTACGTAGTATTAGAGACAATAATTTATACGTATCACTGAATAACTACAAACAGCCTCGAGGCTTGGTGCAATAGGGAAGAAGGGGCAGTAGTAGCTACAAGTACATATCACATGCCCACCCTCTCCTACGTGTATTTTTACATCATCAGATAAAGCGAAAAGCCGCAGTCTTCGCAGAGCATCTAACAGCACACGTGCAACTAGTGCTACTGTGCAATGTCTGTGAGAAGTGCCATACCCAAACTCCATCATGAGGAATCCCAGTGAGGGGACAGAAGGAGTTGTGAGTAAGCATAAGCCTCGTGGACCATGTCTTATGGATGCTCCCGTCTCAACTCCAAGTGCAGAATCGCATTTGAAATAAGCATTCAAGAACTGTCTCGGTGATGATGAAGACTGACTCTACAGTTACCTAATGATAGAACTCTAACTCGATCTGGCCTTTAGCCACAAAGGGAATTGCTTGGTTCAGAAAACCAAGAGGTGGTAGGTGGAGTGTGGATGAATCTTCAAGCATGGCGGAAGCCACAGGCTCCCATGATGCCCTGAGAAAGCAGACACCTGGCTCTGCTTTCTTCTGGGTTGGCTTCACGCTCAGGTGGCCCTTCACTCTGTGTTAGCCACTTCAGTCCTGGGCTACCAGCCTTATGGCTCAGCAGGCGCTACTAAAAGGTTGTTCTGGGAAAAGTGCAGGATTCCCTCTCACTGCACCCGCTCGGGGCACGTGCTCACAACTAGACATATGGCCAGGAAGATGGATGCCACAACCAGGTAGGTATGTGGGCACCTCCTCCACCTCAGACTGGAAGCCCAAGTCCACCATAGTTAAAGTCTCTGGATGGGGGGTAACAAAGAGGTGGTTTCCCCCAAAGAAACCTAGGCTGCTAATTTTCCAGTGCACTTGGATAGGGCCCAGCCAATACAATGGATAAGCAATCGCACAGCCTGAACTACGGACCTTGAAGAATGGTTACAATTTACATGAGCATGAATGGAACAAAACAACACTACAAGGCTCTTTAGGAGATGAATGTAGGAACACATTGCGAGAAGCTGCTCATGAGAGATGGGGTATAACCACATTGGAAAGCCAGGTTAAAGCAGAGGTGTCATGTGGTTTGGTACAAGCGTGGAAGTTAGGGCAGTTTTCTCTTGCTAGGTTTGGGTAACCACACCAAAGCCCGAGTTGCCTGAAGTAATAGCAAGTCATTTCAGCTCCATTTGGTTTCAGTCGAGACTCAGCAGACGCTGGGGACTGAACAAAACTCAAGGCTCGCTTGCTGGCATGTCTGCTAGTTGATGCCAGGTGTTGGCTGGGAGAGGTGGCCTCCTTGTGCTTGTCTGACCTCCCCGTGTCATGATGTCTGAGTTCTACGACTCAGTGTCTCAAGGTGTCATGTGGAGCCTCTGTTACCATGCAGGACTTAGGCTCATGGTATTTGTTCTTGCTACTGTACTGTAGTACTGATTTGCTGTGATTACTAAGGTCCCTCTAAACTCTGTAATTGACACAAACTCTCTGCAAGTCCAATGACAAGATACAGTGCTACCCGAGAAGTCAAGGACTGCAGTAAAATATCAATGAAGGGAGGATTTACAATGCTTTGGGAAAGAATAGTGAAGGGTACTTGTAGGCAAGATGTTACAACAACAGAGAAAAATCCAAGAAAATGCTAAGTGACACCTGATCTCTTATTTTAAAGGCAATGCATGGGAAATGAAAAGATGATTGTAAATGTTGAGATCATTATTATTTATGGTACACTAGTGCCTGCCTCTTTTTTGTGCCTCCTTCTCATTTTTAAGGACCCATGTGATCACAGTGAGAGCACCCAGGTAATTTTCCCTTATCGTGATTCATAATTCAGTCATATCTGCCCATCTCTTTTGCCATGAAAGGTAACATATTCACAGTGCCTGGAAATGAAGACTTTTTATCTTTGAAAGAAACGTTCTGCCTACCACACTTAGTTCAAGCCTTAGGAGAAATGCAAAATTCTTGGTAATTGCTAGGCACTGAATTGCACCATTAAACAATTATTTATTAAAGCCTTAACCCCCAGTGTGATAATATTTGGAGGTGGGACCCAATTTCCACTGTATAAGCCACAAACTACCACTTTTTGTTATGGCAGCCGTAGTTGACCAAAATAGTAATTAAAACTACTCTTAAATAGTGATTGCCACATACTTAACTATCTCTGTCCTAGTTGTTTTATAATTCGTATCTATTTTTCTTAAACATTTTCTATCCAATAAGAGAGGCAATGTAACAATACTCATCTTAAACAGCTTTTGTTAAATTCTCACAATAGAACTCATTTATTTAAAAATTTTCACTCTGATTTTTGGAAAAGTTGGCCACCAAGTTGATGAAAATATAAAATTTCCCCCAGAATATACAAATGGGAAAAGGCAGTCTCTTCCACAAATGGAAGTTGGGAAAACTGGACAGCCACGGTAGAAAAGAATGAGACTATACCACTATCTTATACCATGCACAAAAACTACCTTGAAATAACTAAAAGACTTGAACTTAAGACCAGAAAACATAGACCTAATAGAAGAAAACATAACTAGTAAGCTCCTGGGCAGTAATTTTTTTTTTTTTGATCCAACCCCCAAAACAAAAGCAACAAACAACAAATATAAATGAGACAATATTAAACTGAGAAGTTTCGGTACAGCAAAGGAAACCATCAGTAAGATGAAAAGGCAACCTTCCCAATGGGAGAAAACACTTTCAAGTCATCTATCTGATAGGGTGTTAATATGCAAAATACAAGAACCATTTATACGACTCCATAGCAAAAACAAAAAACAAAAATAAAACAAAAACAAACAGAAAAACCAAACCACATTGAAAAATGGGTAAATCAGAATGAGCTATCACCTCACACTATTACAAAATAAATAAATAAATAAATAAGGGCCATTATCAAAAAGGCAAGACATAGTTAAGTGTTTGGGATAATACAGAAAAACAGAGCCATCATTCATATTACATTCCCCCGGTGGGAATGGTAACTGTTATGGCAACCATGAAAATAGCACAGAGGGTCGTCCAAAAAATTACTAATAGAACCACCCTATGATCTAGCCATTGCACTTTGGGATATTTATCTGAAGGAAATGAAAACACAAACTCAAATATCTATCTGCACTGCCATGTTCATTACTACGTTATTTACAATAGCTTAGGCAAGAAGACAGTGTGGGTGACTGCATAAAGAAGATGTGTCGTACATACATACACAATGCAGTGTTACTGGGCCATTAAAAAAAAAGAATGAAAGCTTGCCACATGGCAACATGGATGCATCTTAAGAGCATTATGCTACGTCAAGTAAGTCAGAGAATGATAAATATTGTATGATCTCATGACAAACAAATGTAAATAGAGAGAGTGGGTTGGAGGTTGTCAGACGCAGGGATTGGGGGGTGGGCAAAATGAAGGGGATCAAAAGGTACAAACTTCCAGTTATTAAAACAAAGTCCAGTGGATGTAATGTATAGATAGTACAGTAACTATAGATAATAATACTGAAACATTTGAATTTTTGCTAATTTGAAGTATTTTTATGTTGGTAAGAGAATAAATTTTAAAAGTTCCCATCACAAGAAAGAAAAATTTTAACGTGCGTGGTGATGGATGTTACCTAGACTCACTGTGGTCATCATTTTACTATCTATCCTTAAATCCAATCATTTTGTTGTACGCCTGAAATTAGCATAAGGTTATAGGCTCAATTATATCTCAATATATACATATCTCAAATGTATATCTCAAAATATACATTCCCTGGCCAGTTGCTCAAAATCTGATTCCAAACGTGGTTCTGGTTCCATAATGAAGTCATCCAGGGAATGCCTAAAAATATGGATCCCTTTGTCCTGCCTTAGTCCTTAGTCCCTCTTCCTCAGCTGGAGGTAATTTTGTTCCCTAAGGAAAACATTTGGCAATATCTGAACACATTTCTGATTGTTACAATTGAGGAAGAGGGATATGCTACTGGCATCTAGCAGGCAGAAGCCAGGGATGTGGCTAAACAGCTTCCAGAACTACTACCACCCATAATAAACATATCCAACCTCTGGGGTGCCTGGGTGGCTCAGTGGGCTAAAGCCTCTGCCTTTGGCTCAGGTCATGATCCCAGGGTCCTGAGATCGAGCCCCGCCTGGGGCTCTCTGCTCAGCGGGGAGCCTGCTTCCTCCTCTCTCTCTCTCTCTCTCTCTGTGCCTCTCTGCCCACTTGTGATCTCTGTCTGTCAAATAAATAAATAAAATCCTTAAAAAAAAAATCCAACCTCCAATCTTGGTGGTGCCACATTGAACGATTCCATCTTTTGTGATTCCAATGTGCAACTAGAACTGACAGACACTACTCTGGCTTTCCTTCCATCCATATTTCTTTAAAAAAAATTTTTTTTTTAAGATTTTATTTATTTATTTGACAGAGAGAGATCACAAGTAGGCAGAGCAGCAGGCAGAGAGATGGGGGGAAATGGGCTCCCTGCTGAGCAGAGAGCCCAATGTGGGGTTCGATCCCAGGACCCTGAGATCATGACCTGAGCTGAAGGCAGAGGCTTAACCCATTGAGCCACCCAGCCACCCTTTAATGAATCACAAATTTAAATCCAGCTCTGTGACCAAAAGCAAGACCAAGAAAAGCGGGATGATTGGATAGGTGGTGTGAACATTTAGAGTTTTCATTCCATTAAAATATTAAAATTGGCTTTGCCTTATATGGCAAACACACCTACCCACAGGTAACAAAGGAGTAAGCACATACCTAGCAATAATTACTTTAAATGTAAGTGGACTAAATGCCCTAATCTGGGTAACTGAAAGGATAAATTAACAAATATGTATATGATTTTCCTATCTATGTGCTGCCTTTAAGATACTCACTTGACATCTAAAGACAGAGCCAGAGGCTGCGATAGAAGATGGCAACAGAGGCAGACCCTGAATTCACCCGCTCCACAAACAGACCACATCCACACTTATTTTTTATAGAGCAGCTCCCCCTGAAGACGTTAGGGCGACGGAGTACTTTCTGTACAACTGAAGATCGACTACATAGAGAAGACCAAGACAGATGGAGACACAGGAAGGAAGGGAACCCCCACCCTTGACTTTGAGAACTGTCACGGGGAGGGATAGAGCTGAGGGTCAGTGGGCAGCTTCACTGAGGCTGGGGCACAGTAAAAGATGCCCCAGATTAAGGGGCAACTAGAACAGAAAGGAACCAGCCCTCCAATCCTGCCAAATGTTGGGGGGAGGGGTACTGCTGCAATGCCTCTGAATCAGAGCGGCTGCTGAGCACCACTGTTTACATTCCCTCTCTGCCTTAATAATATAGGCAAGAGCACGGTGCAGGTACCACAGCTGACCAGCTGTCTCACCAAGCCCAGGACATAGGCCTACACCAGCCATGGATGCCTGAGGCACAGGTTAAAAAAAAAAACAAAAAACCTGCAGTATTAAAGATTTTATTTATTTATTTATTTATTTATTTATTTGAGAGATCACAAGTAGGCAGAGAGCCGGGCAGGGAGAGAGGAGGAAGCAGGCTTCCCACTGAGGAGAGAGCCTGATGTGGGGCTTGATCCCAGGACCCTGAGATCATGACCTGAGCCGACGGCAGAGGCTTAACCCACTGAGCCACCCAGGCGCCCCCTACCCTGCAGTTTTAAAGAACAAATGGGATGTACGGTATCCAGCCCTAGCCCTCCGTCAGTAGCAGACAAGGTGCTGAACCTCTCTCCATGTTGGCGGGTCTGGTGAATGGCACAGTTTACATTCTGGCAGATGGGAACGGGATCCAGGCACCCAGAAGACCTGCCAGTTCAAAGAGCCCCAGGCCCAGAGCTCTACCCATTGAGCAGACCCACCAAGAGGGCCCCCTGCACAGCACATACCAGGACACTTTTGGTCAGAGCTCACTGTAGCCCCATCTGTCTCACCAAGGTGACACAGAGGCAAAGCACTCCAGGCTGGCTCCCCTTCAGCTCCCGCCAATTGGCCAGTGCACCCCTGGCACAGAGCTCCCTGGGCCATCCCAGCCTGCACCTGCCTCAGCACTTAGCTGTCCTGCCAAGCACCCCCTGTGTGCAGAGCCCAAGGGTCCCCTGGCTTGTACCAATGTCAGCTTCCCCTCCGAACCACAGTACCCTCTGCGCATGAAGCCCCATGTCGGCCCCAGCCCAAATCCACTTCAAGTCCAGAGGACTTGAGCTCCCCCACCTTCTGCCACGAGTTCTCCCCTTTCCTTCTCAGCATCTCCAAGGCAGTTCAGCGCACAGTGGGGCTGTCTTCTCCCGAATTCTACCCCTTATTCTAGTCCCAGGCTTGGCTACAGAGAACCTGCTTTCCACTTCCCCAGATGAGCCTTTCACATTCGTAGGGACTGATCCCCATCATACACAGTCTCTTCAGCCTTTGCCCAAACTAGCATCCTGCTCACCAGCCATGTTCTCCCCACACTGTCTACCAGCTCCCTGACCAACACGCTCTCTCTCAGACCTCTGCTGTCTTCTGGACCTGCTCCGAGAAGTACGAAGCTCTCAAGAAGGAGCGTCCGCCTAGCCTGTAATTACTCCCTAGGACTGCTATATTAAGTAACCACAAAGTGAACAGCTCTAACAACAAGGATTTAGTATCTGACTACTCTGGGGACAGAAGTCTGAGAGGAAGACTTCGGCGGGGCCATGCTCCCTCGGAAGGGTCTGCTCCAGGCCTCTCTCCCGGCTCCTGGTGTTTGTTAGGCTTGTCGCAAGGCAACTCCAGTCTTCAAATGGCCTTCTCCATTGTGCGTGTCTCCATCCAAACACCCTTCTTCCGTAAGGACAGCAATGCTATTGGATCGGGGCTCACCCTACTCCAGTATGGCCTCACCTTAAACTACCTCACAACAACCCTGTTGTCACATAAAGTCACATTCTGAGAGACTGGAGGTTACGCATTCAATGTACACATTTGGAAGACGTAACCCACTCCGCAGCGGAACCCCAGAACAAACAAGTCCCAATGAGGTCCGACTCGTTCAGCATCAATAGGAGAACCTGTCCCTCTGCCTTCATGTGTCCAGTAACCCCTCCTTAGTCCACAGGCCTGAGTCATATACTGCTCATCCCCCACACCTCTTCCCACTCCCTGTGCCCATCTTTCTGTCAATTAGAGTGGCCAGGAGGAGATGTGTGCTCTCTTTAACTCAGCCTTCACGTGTCATTTTACACAGTGTCTTCTCCACGTCAGCCGGCTTACGGATTCTTTTCAAGAACAACTTTGTGCCATGTGGGGCTTTTCCCAGGTCAATCCAGTTTGCTTTCAACTGACAATTCAACAATCTGTCTCTTCATTGGCCTTTTAAGTTCCTTTTCAAACCTTGTGAGGATAAGAGGTTTCTCACTCAGACGATGAGTCACATTTCCCCTTCCCAGCTTTCTCGTGAGGGGTTTCTATTCTCCGCACAGGTTAGGCATGGCACCTCTCCTGACATATTCCTTCTGACTTTTTATTGTTTCTCTCCATTGTTCGGATGCTAGAGTTCTTGGACACATTATAAGCCAAAATCACTCCAACCTTTATGGGCTGACAGGATTACATACTCCAAGAACTCAATTTATTTCTTCTAAGGCTCTTGTCACCAAGTAAATCTAATGGACACCATGATTCATTCGCTCCATTCTCCTTCTCTTTAATCACATACTGAAGAAAGTCTCAAATTTCATCTTCCTGTGCCTTTGGATTCTTGTGTAAAGTCTATGATCTCAGATGGCATGCTTGATGATTTCTTTGTGTTGGACTCTCATATCCCCAGGGCAACCCAAACATTGTTGACCAGCATGTTTGTTTTTTAGAGGGTATTTCATAAGCTGCTGTTCTAGTGAATGCCTCAAACCCTGAAATGCACAATATACATTGTATTATGTGGAAGAGCAATTCACAGATGGTTTCCTAACATTTTTTTCATCTCTTTCACAGAATTCAGACTCAAATTAGGTCCTGTTTTGAGTTCTTCCAGTAGTCCATGTGCTCCTGGCATAGCCTGTGTATTAAAAAAAAAAAAAAAAATCCATGCTTCCCTCAAGGTTATGCCTTTTTGATCCAGATGTCGATTAAAGAAGACCATTAGCATCATTTGAAATCAGAAATTTCTCCTGAGAATCTATTTTAGTGTTCAATCGACTTGTTGATGCTTTTAGTGAAAATCAACAGCTCAGAAGTACGTAACTAACAGAGTAGTGAAAACTGTCAAACGTATCTAATCAAAGTAAATAGAACCTGAGTCAATGATAGATACATATAATGTGCATTTCAAAATATTTTTTAAATGTCATAAAATTGTATTGCACAAACCAGGGACAAGAGGCTAAGGAAGGGGAAAGTTGATGTATATAGTACCAATCAAATTTAAGATGTTACAATATAAATCTCAGATTTATAACATCCCACAGTTGTGGCAATCTGGACAGACCCTGGGTAAGGTGATTATTAGTTGTTTGTTTAATCAGCAGTGAGTTTCAAAACACAAGCCAGAGTTCACTTGACCTAGACTCATCTTTGAGGACATGGGCTGGAAGGCAGGGGAAGTGGTAGCTCAAAGTTAAGTGGGGTTTAAAATAGGGTTGTATTGTTAAAGACACTGACATCACTTTTCTACCTGGCCACTCTTATTAGCCAAAATCCTTTAAGATCCAGGTCTAGATAGGTCTTCAAATTACTGAAGACCTAGTGCCCCTAGACTATGTACTCTCAACATGGCTGGACAGAACAATCATTTGAAGAATTTCTAAAAAAAAAAAAAAAAAAATACCAGTGCTCTCTCACCACTGAGATTCTAATGTAATTGTTCTGGTTTGGAGCTCAAAAATCAGTGGCCGTAAGTATTTCCTAGGCAACTCAAATTGAGAATCACACTTGTAGGATAACACTGCCCAAAAAAACCAAGCACAGTGTTGGTCCTGTAGGATCCTCTGCAAAGAAAAGTCTTGTGCAGAGTATATTTAGGGAGTTTCTGCTGGCACATGTGCTCATGGCATCTCACATACCCAACAGCCTTCTAAATGCTCAGAGAAGCTGTGCAGAAAAAAAGAATTTGTCTTTCTTTTGTTGGTCTGTGATAATCACATTGAGTAACCTCACCTTGAAATAACCCACCCGAAGTAGAGATTTTCCAACTGTTAGCTTTTACTTACCAGTTTCTCCTACCCACTACCTTCCCCAAAGGTCAACCTGAGCAAGTTTGAAAATACTCAATTCTCATGGGGGAATCTCAACTCTCCCATGGAAGTATGTTTGTAATAATGGTTACCAAATGAAAATGCTTAAGACGTACTCTACTGCTTCTCTGGGATAGTCAAAAGCCCAGACTTTGCCCGATGTGTCTTTTTAGAGGCACAGTGAGCCCAGTACTGGGACTAGAGAAGACCCAGAGTAAGCAGGGTCTCATGGCCCCAGCCATGCTGCTTTTGTGGTCATTCCCTCAGTGACCAGATGCAAGGGAAACAGGAGCAGAAAGTTTACTTCTCAAGAAATGGGCACTGGATGGAGCTTGAGAAGATGGCAGAGTAGGAGGACCCTAAGCTCAGTCTGTCCCCTGTTTACCATGAGGTATCATTCATGTCCATGTCAACAAACCAGAAAGCAATCTGAAGACTGGCAAAACAGTCTACAGAGACTCATTTTAGACGTAAAGACACATACATGTTGAAAGTCAATGGTGGGGTTAAAAGACCTCAATGTGAGGCAAGAATCTATCAGAATCCTAGAGAATATAGGCAGTAACCTCTTCAACATCGGCCACAACAAGTTTTTTCAAGACGTGTCTCCAAAGGCAAAGGAAACAAAAGCACAAATGAACTTTTAGAACTTCATCAAGATCAAAAGCTTCTGCACAGCAAAGGAAACAGTCCACAAAACAAAGAGGAAACCCATGGAATGGGAGAAGATACTCACAAATGACACTACAGACAAAAGGCTAATATCCAAGATCTATAAAGAACTCCTCAAACTCAACACACACAAAACAGATAATCACATCAAAAAATGGACAGAAGACATGAGCAGACACTTTTCCAAAGAAGACTTGCAAATGGCTAACAGACACATGAAAAAATGCTCATCATCATTAGCCATCAGGGAGATTGATAAACCACATTGATACCACTTTACACCAGTTAGAATGGCCAAAATCAACAGGACAGTAAACATGTTTTGAAGAGGATGTGGAGAAAGGGGAACGCTCTTACACTGTGGGTGGGAATGCAAGGTGGTGCAGCTACTTTGGAAAACAGTGTGGAGAGTCCTTAAGAAATTAAAAATAGAGCTTCCCTATGACCCTGCAATTGCACTACTAGGTATTTGTCCCAAAGATACTGATATAGTCAAAAGAAGGGTCATCTGTACCCCAATGTTCATAGCAGCAATGGCTCCAGTCGCCAAACAGTGGGAAGAACCAAGAAGACCTTCAACAAACAAATGGATAAAGAAGATCTGGTCCATAAATATAATGGAGTCTTATGCCTCCATCAGAAAGGATGAATACCCAACTTTTGTATCAACATGGACAGGACTGGAGGAGATTATGCTAAGTGAAATAAGTCAAGCAGAGAGAGTCAATTATCATATGGTTTCACTTACTTGTAGAGCATAAGGAATAACATGGAGGACATTGGGAGAAGGAGAGGAGAAGTGAGTTGGGGGAAATAGGAGGGGGAGACAAACCATGAGAGGCTGTGAACACTGAGAAACTGAGGGTTTTGGAGGGGAGGTGGGTGGGGAATGGGTGACCATGGTGGTGGGTATTAAGGAGGGCACGTACTGCATTGAGCACTGGGTGTGGTGCATAAACAATGAATCTTGGAACACTGAAAAAAAATTACTAACTAATAAAAAAAAATTTTTTAAATCTTTAAAAAGAAAGTCAATGGTGGGGAAACATTTATCATCTAAACAAGTGTAAGGAGAAAAAGCCAGAGTAGCAATATTTATTTCAGGAAAAATAGACTTTAATGCAAAGTCTGTAAAAAGAGACAAAGAACACTATATAATAGTAAGGGGGACAATCCAACAGGAAAATACAAGTTAGAAATATTTATGCACCCAACATGTGACTACTCAAATACATAAAATAGTTAATAACTTACATAAAGGAACTAACCAGTAGTAATACAATAACAGTAAGGGACTTTAACACCCCAAGAACATTGATGGGCAGATCATCCAAACAGAAAATCCACAAGGAAAGAGGGCTTTGAATGATGTAGTGGACTAGATCGATCTAAGAGATATACTCAGAACGTTCCATCTAGAAATAGCAGAATGCACGTTCTTTGCAAGGGCACAGGGAACATCCTCCAGAAGAGGTCACATTTTAGGCCAAAACACAAACCTCAACAATTTTAAAAGATCAAAGTTGTACCAAGAATCTTTTCTGACCACAGCACTACGAAACTAGAAACGAACCACAAGAAAAAAATCTAGAAAGACCACAAATATATGGAGGTTAAATAACATGCTACTGAACAATGACTGGGTCAACCAAGTAATCAAAGAACAAAGCAAAGGATATGTGGAAACAAATGAAAATAAAAACGCAAGAGTCCAAAACCTCTGAGATCCAGCTAAAGCAGTTGCAAGAGGGAAGTTTATAGTGATACCAGCCAATCTCAAGAAGCAGGAACAGTCTCAAACAACCAAAACTTGCACCTTATGGAGATTAAAAAAAAAAAATCAGCAGAAAGAAATAAATAATAAAGATTTGAGTAGAAATAAATAATATAAAAATTAGAAAAGAAAACAAAACAATAGAACAATGAAACTAGGACCTGGGTTCTTTGAAAAGATCAACAAAATTGATAAACTTCCAGACAGACCCATTAAAAAAAAAGAGAGAGGGAGAGGAAGAGAGAGAGAGAGAAAGAAGTCAAATAAAATCACAAAGGAAAGAGGAGAAGTAACAACCAATAGCACAGAAATACAAACAGTTGTAAGAGAATATTACAAAAACTGTATGCACAAATTGGACTATCTAGAAGACATGATCAAAGTCCTAGAAACATATAAAAATATATAAACATATAAACAACCAAACTGAAGCAAGAAGAAATGGAAAATTTTAACAGAACAGTTACCACCAAGGAGATTGAATCAGTAACCCAAAAACTCCCAACAAACAGAAGTTCAGGATCAGATAGCTTCACAGGTGAATTCTACCAAACACTTAGAGTTAATATTTATTCCTCTCAAACTATTCTAAAAAAATAAAAAAGAAAGTTAAATTTCCAAATTCATTATATGAGGCCAGCATTACCTTGAGTGTCCAGATAAGGGTACTCCAAACAAGGAGAACTATAGGCCAGTATCTCTGATGAACACAGATGCAAAAATCCTCAACAAAGTACTAGCCAACCAATTTCAGCAATACCTTAAAAAAATTCATTCACCATGATCAAATAGGATCAAACAGGATACAAGGGTTGGTTCTATATTCACAATAAGTCACACAAAAACAAAATAAAACAAAACAAAAAATAAGAATAAAAAAAACACATGATCATTTTAATAGGCATAGAAAAAGCATTTGACAAAGTAGAACACCCATTCATGACAAAAGCCTTCAACAAAGTACATCTAGAGGAAACATACCTGAACATAATAAAGGCCATCTATGAAAAATGAAAAACCCACACCCATTATCATACTTAATGAGAAGAAATTGAGAGCTTTTCCCCTATAGTCAGGAACCAGACAGGGATGTCCACTCTCACCGCTGTTCATGAACATAGTACTAGAAGTCCTGGACACAGCAATTAGACAATGAAGACAAAACACATCTGAACTGCTAAGGAAGAAGTAAAACTTCCACATTTGCAGATGATATGATGCTATATACAGAAATCCCTAAAGACTCTACCAAATAAAACCTACTAAAGTCATAAACGAATTCAGTAGTCACAGGATACAAAATCAATGTATAAATATCTGTTCCATTTCTGTACACTAATAATGAAGCAACAGAAAGAGAAATCATGAAAACAATCCCATTTATAATTGCATAAAAAATGATAAGATATCTTAGAATAAACCTAAGAGGTGAAAGACTTATACCCTGAAAACTATAAAATACAGATGGAAGAAACTGAAGATGATTCAATGAAGTGGAAAAACATTCCATGCTCATGGATTAGAAGAACAAATATTGTTAAAATATCTATACTACTACCCAAAGCAATGTACACACTTAATGCAATCCCTGTCATAATGCCAATAGCATTTTTCATAAAACTAGAACAAAAAATCCGAAAATTCATATGGAACCATGGAAGACCCTGAATTGTCAAAGTAATTTTGAAAAAAAAAAAAAAATCAAAGCTGGAGGCATCACAATTCCAGACTCCAAGATATATTACAAAGCTGCTGTAATGAAAACAGTATAGTACTGGCACAAACAAAGACACATAGATCAATGGAATAGAATAGAAAACCCAGAAATAAATGCGCAATTATATGATCAATTAATGTTCAGCAAAGCAGGGAAGACTTTCCAGTGGAAAGAAGACCATCTCTTCAACAAAGTTGGGGGAAATCGGTCAACTACATGCAAAAAATGAAACTGGAGCACTTTCTTATACCACACACAAAAAGGAATTCAAAATGATTTAAAATCTAAGTGGGAAACCCAAAACCATAAAAATCCTAGAAGAAAGCACAGGCAGTAATCTCTCTGACAGTAACAACATCTTTCTAGATATATCTCCTGAGGCAAGGGAAGCAAAAACAAAACTGAACTACTGGGACTACATCAAAATAAAAAGCTTCTTCACAGTGAAGGAAACAATCAACAAAACTAAAAGACAACCTACTGAATGGGAGTGGATATTTGCAAATGACATATCCTATAAAGGGTTAGTATCCAAAATATATAAAGAACTTATACAACTCAACACTCAAAAAACCAAATAATCCAATTAAAGAAAGAGCAGAAGACATGAACCGACATTTCCCCAAAGAAGACATCCAGATTGCCAACAGACACTTGAAAAGAAGCTTAACATCACTCATCATGAGGGATATGCAAATTAAAACTGCACTGAGTTATTGCAACACACCTGTCAGAATGGCTAAAATAAAAAACACAAGAAAAAAGTGCTGACAAGGATATGGGAAAAAAAAAGGAACCCTCTTACACTGCTGGTGGGAACACAAGCTGGTGTGGCCACTGTGGAAAGCGGTATGAAGGTTCCTCAGGAAGTTAAAATAGAGCTACCTATGATCCAGGAATTGTACTACTGGGTATTTTACCCCCAAAATACAAAAACACTAACTCAAAGGGATACACATACTCTTACATTTAGAGCAGCATTATTTACAATAGCCAAATGATGGAAGCAGCCCAAGGGTCTGTCCATAGATGAATGAATAAAGAAGACATGGTATATATACATAAATATATAAGTATACACACACACACACACACACACACACACACACACACAATTAAATAGTAATAAGCCATAAAAAGGGGTGAAAACTTCCCATTTGCAATGACACAGTTGGATCTACAGGGTATTCTGCTAAGCCAAGTAAATCAGAGAAAGACAAATACCTTATGATTCCACTTATATGGAAAATTTAAGAAACAAAACAAAAGAGCAAAGGGAAAAGAAAGAGAGAGAAACCAAGAAACAGACTCTTAACTCTAGAGTACACACTGATGGATCCCAGAGGGGAGGTGGGTGGGGAGAATGGGTCAAATCGGTGAGGGGGATTAAGGAGTGCAATTGTTGTGATGAGCCCCAGTTGATGTATGCGGCTGTTGAATCACTATATTGTACATCTGATACAAACATAACATGGTATGTTAACAATACTGGAATCTATTAAAACACACTAAAAAAGAAAAGAAAAGGGACATGGAGTAAAAAGACCTAAAATCAACCTAAGTTGCTCTTCTTAGCAGAGTGAATCTGAGCAATGGATCAAACTCGCATCTCAATTTGCTCTTCTATAAAATGGGAATAATAAAGTGGACCTCAAAGGGCAATTAGTAAGGTAAAATTACAAGCAATACTGCCTTTAAAGACATCCATCAGAGAAGCTAATGTTGAATTTACTAAGCCACTCTATCAAACTTTCGTCTGCATGATATAATTATTTATGGAGAATCATTTCAAGGATACTCCATCTACCCATTCTGTGCATCTATTCACTAAAACCTCAAGAATCTGCTCCCATGTTAGGCTACAGTGTTAAAATGCTCTGCGCCTGCTGGTCTCACAGAGGCTTGGCCCCTGTGTGTTTGTCTCCTGTTCCACTGCAGTACAGGGCCGTGAGCTCACGCAGACAAACACTGCGACTGAGATCCCTACCCACACCTTTCAGCAATTTCCGTTGAAGATGCTGTTGAGGATTCTGCTTAGTATTCTAGAAAGTACCCTGTCTTTAAGGAGACCCAGAGAGAAATCTTTCTTAAAGGCAAGAGTTTTGTCCCCAACACCAACTGCCAAGCCCCACCCCTGGGTAACTGGTTAGTTTTCCTTTTAAAGACATTCTAAGACATGGAACCGAGTGTGTTTGCGTGAACTGTGACTTAGTAATACTCGCTCCCCTTTGGGGGTCTTACTATATCATTACTCTTTCCCATTTTCAGTGCATTGAATCTCGTATTTTTTAACTTCCTTAAAACACGTTCCTAAAGTAAGAAGATAAATGCCTGAATAGCTAAGTGAATCAGGTGTGCACAACAGAGCTTAGCTTCCATGTGCTTCTACCACATACTCCCTCACACCCTGCTGAGTTTGGGAGAACTGCACGTGGCTTAACAGCAGGCTGAAGTAGCAGAAGGTTGCCAACCTGGACACCCCCTCTGTCCAACGCTGGAGAATTCTTGGTGTAAGAAGTCTCACAAAAACCTTGGTGACTCCCAGGGCACTTCAAGGACACACGTGATGGTAAAGTCACAGACAAATCCCAGAGTTCCAGGAGCCTCCAGTAACAATGATTACGTTTATTGATGACTACATTTAAAAACAAATTATCGGGGCACCTGGGTGGCTCAGTTGGTTGAGTGATTGCCTTCGGCTCAGGTCATGATCCCGGAGTCCTGGGATTGAGTCCCACATCAGGCTCCCAACTCCGTGGGGATTCTGCTTCTCCCTCTGACCTCCCCTCTCATGCTCTCTCACGCTGTCTCTCTCAAATAAATAAATAAAATCTTTAAAAAAATAAATAAAAAATTAAAAAATTAAGGCAAACTACCTTAAAGGATTCCTTACCAATCTGCTCTCAAATTCTGTGGGGTCCCTAAGTCAACTAGCCACCTTCTTCTTTCTCATTCTGAAATAAGACCTACACTTCTCCCGCATCTACTCAGCTCGACGCGGCCATATCGTCTAGCACCCGCTCTCAGCCTCCTTCAGGTGTCGTTCAGATAAACGTATTTTTCAACAAGTGATTTCACCTTGCCATAAACAGGGGAAGCTATTTTCTTCTTCTATCAGACACATATAGTTCCCCATTGTGTGAAAGTATGAGTTATTCTGGGTGCCACAGACTTACTCTAAGAAACTTACATGTTTGTTTTTTATTGTCCGTTCAGGTCTTTCATTTAAAATAGCAGTCATCTTTTCCCCCATTACTTAAGCAACAGTATCAAAAGCCCAGTTAATGGCTCTGTGCATAATCACAGGCTGAGGTCCTGACGAGATCTGATGAGAGTCAAATCGCTTATCAAACCCATATGGAGTTGTGAGGGACTGCAGTTTCTAGAAATGACTTCTGATTTAGAAATGATCCCCCTGAAAGGCTGGGATAAGACGGCTGACTACCAACCACAGACTTCCTGGCATGCAGTGCAGGTCAGCAAGGGCAACACTATTGTTTTTCTCCAACCTTCCGCCCCCAGATATATACTCTGGCAGTTCCGAAGCAACAAAATACCCAGGGCACTGAGTTCATGACGGGGTTATTTTGGAGTCGGAGCACATCCCCAGAGCAGAAACGCCTGATTGAGACTCAGAATCAAAACGGACCATGGTAGTCTAATGAGACAGACCTCCTTCCGTCACTCCGGCAGAAGGTCACACCGGTCTCTGTGTCAACAAAGCAAGCTGACAGATGTGAAAGAGCTCCCTATAAAACATGACACAATTCAACATGCGAAGTTCTGACTTCTCTTACCAGTCTGGGACCCAGTGGTGCGCTGGTAAATACTTAACATCGGGTTCTCTGAGGAGTATTCATTAAAAAAAATCAACAAGCTCAGATTTTACATCGTTTGTCTATTTCTATGGCATAAATCCTGAATCCTCCTACGATTCCAGGCTCCCTGTGTGATCTCAGTGAATGTGGAGTTGAGAAGGGATGTGCCCCATGAGCTCTCAGCAGCCAGAGCTGCCTGGAGCTCCCTGTGCTCCAATCCCCTGGGCTCAGCAGGCAGGGAGAAACATGGAAGAACAGAAGTTTTGCTCAGCCATCCTGCCTAGGAGAGCCCCTCCTTTTAGCTTTATTTATATCCAGACTCTCGTTTGTCTCCAGCTGCTGCTTCTTGCCTCAGATCATCAAATTCTTACCCTCCGCAAGGAAAGTTCTGCTGATACAACTGTGAGATCATTCCCTTGCTTCTGAGGCTCTCTCCTAGTTTTGTGATGCTGTTAAGCACTTCTTCCTCCTGGACATAGTCCCTCAATCCCATAGGCACAAACCTGGCGGCTTCTGGTGGAAAGGTTTCGGGGGAGGATGTTCATGATCATCCTACATGGTGGGTAGAGGCACGTCAACACCATGACAAGTTGGGAAGCCAGTGAGTCCCATCCTCTGGGTGTTTGTCCATGATTCCTCTCTATAACTACTTATCAACTCTCCCCTCCTCAATGGGTCAGACTGCTGGAAGAGACAAGGACAATATCTTCTGTGAACTACTCCCATTTAAAAAATTTATTTTTATTATTATTTTTTATTTTTATTGACTTTCTCAATATAACTCTGTTTCTCAACTTCCATCAGCAATAAATTCTAATATTTTGCTCCCCTAATGTAGCCACTGAGCATTGTCCTGCTGCACATGGTATCTATTAATATACATAAGGATATTTTAGAGGTTTTATCAAACATATTTAAGAGGACATACCTTTAATATATGTTCATTTATACATACATTTGTATATGGTATTTATCTTATATTTGTGCATTTGTTTTTATATTTTGTGTTCTGTATTTGTATATATTTGTGTTTTGTATGTCTACTATACACATCTGTGTACTTGTGTATTTTATATATACATATATTATATATATTCCATATGTACACAATATATATATTCTAAAAACTGTATCAGCACTAAAAACCCAAGTTTGAAAATGGAGTAGATGGTCCTACTCTCAGAAATGAATTAATTAACAGAGACCATGGCTTCTTTCTCTCAAATTCCTGGGGTCCTCATGCCTTCTGAAGTGGTGTTTGTATATGTACAGTTTGTGGGCTTGTCAGGGCCACAGAAGTCAGCAGAGATGTCTTGACTCGTTGGCCTACCAGCACCAGCAATTCTTTCTCATTGTCCCTCCCTTCTCATTGCTCCTTAAACAAATTCCCAATTTGGAGACTAGACTCCTTGGCAGTGTCTGAGGTTCCTCCTGGCTGTCTTCTTCCAGATTAAGCTCTCTATAATATGGGTGCATTCTCAGATTCAGAAATAAGCCCATCATGGACACGTGCCTCACGGATACTACAGGTCAAATTTTTTCCCCTAGTAACATCTCCACACCCCTCCACCCAAAGTAACCGTGGGGTTTCAGTACCACAAAGTTGAAAATACAATGTGGTCCCACCTCTTCCTCTAAGCTACCAACCCAAAGATCCAGTGTGAACAAAAAGATGGTTTAGATCTTCCCTATACATCCTCTATAGGAAGTTTCCATCTCCAGAAGCTATCCAACTTTCTAATGGCCTCTGGATTTTTAAGTAACCAAATAATACATCATCAAAATTGGGACCCTGTGAAAAATGAAATAAGGCACTGAAAATAAATAACTGATCTACAAGTGTAAATTAGGGCTATCTTAACAGACACATGGTTTCTTGAGTTATAACTTTCTTGCCATGGGCTACCTGCAGTGGTGACCTCATGCAGAAAATTTCTGTTGTGATCAGCCTCAGTGGTTCACACAGTAAAGAAAAATCCTGGCTCTCTAGTTAAACTTGTATTTTTGAACTCTGTGTCCCCTCAGGGACTCTTAATACCACAATCTTTCTGTCTCCACAATTCTTCTTTTGATCATTCTTGCCATCAGAGAATAGTCTTGGAATCCAGGGATACTTTCTGCCTCTGCTTTTGAGACGTCTCTGCCCTTCCCCAGAGTACAAATTTCACCATGGAAGCATGTTGCAAAAGCACAGAAATGTTGGTGACGATAGTCCTGAGTTCCATTGTAAAAGAATCAGGAACTGTCCTTTCTGGAAGAGGCAATGGAAGAATAGGGTTTGCAATTAATGACATGAGAAAACCTACAGAAGATGCATTTTTGTTAGCAAAGATCTGGAGCTGAGTTTAGGAAATGATAGAGGACTGACAGGATATAAATATAGGCTGGAGATACAAGACATGGAGAGTTTTTAAAGCCATACAA
Organism: Mustela erminea; assembly: GCF_009829155.1. NCBI lineage: Eukaryota > Metazoa > Chordata > Mammalia > Carnivora > Mustelidae > Mustela > Mustela erminea. The sequence continues at coordinate 27,905,034 of NC_045616.1, read as the reverse complement.
ACACTGGACAATATGTAAGGCTTGTTCAGCATGCAAGAATCGATAATTGTAATCCATTCCATCTGTAGGCTAAAGAAGAAAAATCCTATGGTTATAAAAATACATGCAGGAAAAACATATGGCAAAGTTGAACCCCCATAATAAAAATTCTCAATAAACTCAGTATAGAGGGGAACTTTTCAACTTTATAAAGAATATCTATTTAAAAAAAAAAAGTTCATATATAACATCATATCTAATGCTGAGAAGCTTTTCCCCTAAAATTGGGAACAAAGGAAGGATGCCTCTTCTCATCACTCCTATTCATCATAATGGAGGTCTTAGCTAATATATTAAGATAAGAAGGGGAAATAAAAGAGATACAGACTTGGAAGGACTCAATAGAAATGTCTTTGTTCACAGATGACATGACTGCTTAGGTAAGAAATCCTAAAGAAAAAAATCAACGACAACAACACAGAAACAGATACAAACCTCATGGAACTATTAATTGTAGCAAAGTTGCAGGATACAGAGCCAGCATATGAAATCATATTATAAATACTAATGTGTAAACACCTTTCCCATATATCACTAATGAACAGTTGGTGTGTGAAATGAAAAAAAGCAGTATTGCTTACATTAGCACTACAAAATTAAATACTTATGTAGAAGGCTAACAAACATGTGTAAGATCTATATGAGGACAAATATGAAACTCTGAAGAAAGAAATCAAAAATGAAATAAATGCAGAGATAGTCCATGTTCATGTATAGAAAGTCTCAATATTATTAAGATGCCAATTCTCTCTGAATGAACGTACAGATTCAGTGTAATAGGCAATTAAAATCCCAACAAATTATTTTGTGGATATCATCAAAGTGATTCTAAAGTCTGTATGGGGTAGGAGAGGGGGAAAGGCCCAGTATAGCCAATACAATATTGAAGAAAAGCAACACAAGTCAGAAGACTAATGCTACCTGACATCAAAACTTACTAGACAGCTATACTAATGAAGACAGCATGGTAACAGTGAAATAATAGATAAGTTGATCAGTGAGCTAAAACAGAAAGCCTAGAAATGGATCCACACAAATATAATCAACTGAGCTTTAACAAAGAAGCTAATGCAGTCTACTGAAGGAGGGCTAGTCTTTCCAACAAATGGTGCTAAAAAAAATTAGGCATATATATACATGCAAAAGAAAAGGAAAAAATTAGAAACAGCCCTTAGACACTTCACAAAATGTAATTCAAAATGGATCAGAGAATAGACCTCAATATAAAATTTAAAACTACAAAAATTCTAGATGATAGCACAGGAAGAAATCTAGATGACCTTGGGTTGGGCACTAAACTTTAAGCTACAATACCAAAAGCCTATCCCTGGGAAAAAAAAAAAAAAACAACATAATTTTAATATGTGCACTTCATTAACATTATACACATGTTCTCTGAAAAACACCTATAAGGAAAATAAATGGATAAGGCTTAGACTGGGAGGAAATATTTATAAACCAGCTATCTGATAAAGGAATGGTATAGGAAATAGAGAAAGAGCTCTTTAAACTCAACCATAAGTAAACAGGCAAGCCAATTACAAAATGGGTGAAAAATCTGGACAACTCACCAAAGAAGATACACAAATGGCAAATAAGCATATGAAAAGGTGGTCAACATCTTATGTCCCTGGGTAATTACAAATGAAAACAATAAGGAGATAAAATTATCCACTTATTAGAATAGCTAAAATCTATCAAACTGGTAATACAAAACGTTGGTGAGGATACAGGAAAACAGGAACGTTACTGGTGGGAATGAAAAATGGTACATTTTAGAATACACTTTGATAGCTTCTACAAATCAAAGCGACCATGTTCCTAAACATTTGTTTCATTGAGTTGAAAGGTTATGTACACACAAAAACCTGCACACAAATGTTTATGCCAGATTTATTCACCATCACCCCAAACCAGAAACAACCAAGACATGCTTCAGTGGGCAAATGGATAAACTGGTACACCTACACAGTGGAATTCTCTTCAGTATTAAAGAAATGCACTATCGAGCCATGAAAAGACATGGCTTAAATGCATATTTCTAAGTGAAAGAAATCAGGCTGAAAAGGCTCTAGGATTCCAAATACCTGACATTCCGGAAAAAGCAAAACTATACTGGTCATAAAAACATGACTGGTTTTCGGAGATCTGGGGAAGTGGCAGATAAATAGGTGAAGGACATGGGAATCTATAAGGCAGTGAAACTGTTTTTGCACAACTGTAATGGTGGATCCACATCATTATACATTTGCGAAAACTCAAAGAACAATAAAACAAAAACAGTGAAGCAATGCAACAACTGTACTTAAAAATGTATTGGGGTGGCTCAGTGGGTTAAAGTCTCTGCCTTCAGCTCAGGTCATGATCCCAGGGTCCTGGGATCGAGCCAGACATCGGGGTGTCTGCTCAGCAGGGAGCCTGCTTCCTCCTCTCTCTCTGCCTGCCTCTCTGCCTGCCTTTCTGCGTACTTGTGATCTCTGTCTGTCAAATAAATAAATAAAATCTTTTAAAAGAAATGTATTGGCTCTTCATCAAGATCAAAAGCTTTTGCACAGCAAAAGAAACAGTCCACAAAACAAAGAGGCAACCCACAGAATGGGAGAAGATATTTGCAAATGACACTATAAACAAAGGGCTGATATCCAAGATCTATAAAGAACTCCTCAAACTCAACATACACAAAACAGATAAACACTCAAAAAATGGGCAGAAGACATGAACAGACACTTCTCCAAAGAAGACCTACAAATGGTTAACAGACACATGGAAAAATGTCCATCATCATTAGCCATCAGGGAGATTCAAATCAAAACCACATTGAGATACCACCTTACACCAGTTAGAATGGCCAAAATTAACAAGATAGGAAACAACGTGTGGTGGAGAGGATGTGGAGAAAGGGGAACCCTCTTACACTGTAGGTGGGAATGCAAGTTGATGCTGCCACTTTGGAGAACAGTATGGAGATTCCTTAAGAAATTAAAAATAGAGCTTCCCTATGACCCTGCAATTGCACTACTAGGTGTTTGCCCAAGATACTGATATACTCAAAAGAAGGGCCATCTGTACCCCAATATTCATAGCAGCAATGGCCACAGTCACCAAACAGTGGAAAGAACCAAGATGCCCTTCAACAGATGAATGGATAAGGAAGATGTGGTCCATATATACAATGGGGTATTATATCTCCATCAGAAAGGTGAATACCCAACTTTTGTATCAACATGGATGGGACTGGAAGAGATTATGCTGAGTAAAATAAGTCAAGCAGTCAATTAACATATGGTTTCACTTACTTGTGGAGCATAAGGAGTAACATGGAGGACATTGGGAGATGGAGAAGAGAAGTGAGTTGAGGGAAATCAGAGGAGGAGATGAACCATGAGAGACTGTGGACTCTGAGAAACAAACTGAGGGCTTTGGAAGGGAGGGATTGGGGGGTTGAGTGAGCCTGGTGGTGGGTATTGTGGAGGGCACATATTGCATGGAGCACTGAATGTGGTACATAAACAATGAATTCTGGAACACTGAAATAAAATAAAATAAATTTTTAAAAAATATATTGGTTCATTAACTGTAAGAAAGATATTACACTAATGTCAGGTGTTGGTAGAGGGGAAACTTTTGGAGTGGTGAGGTGAGAGATGGGCATATGGATTGTTATTTATTATCTGCTCAATCATCCTAGAAATCTGAAATTGTACTTTAAAAAAATGAAACCTAGCAATTATAAAAAATAAGGCAACAAGCACCAAGGGAGTGACCACTGATAAAGAAAAAAAGAGGCTCAAAAGATTTCCTGGCGCACAACATTGTTTGAAGTTTGACAAGATGAGAAGGCACTAGCAAAGGAGATCGTGCGGGAGAGGCCAGTGAATTGAGAAGAAAGAGAACATGATGTCCTGGGAGTAATGTGTTGCCAGGAGGAGGGAGTGAGCAGACAGTACATGCTCAGACATGTCATGGCAGACAGTACAGATGAACCAGGTATACTGAAGGCATTTATCATATTTAGCAAAGAGGAAGACATCATTCACCTTGAATAGTAAAGTTTTGGGGGAATAGAAGGGGGTAAAGCCCTGATTCTACAATCTTAAGAGAAATGGAAGGAAGAGAAGTAGAAATCAGGACTGGAGACAAAGCTTTTTAGGAATCTGGCTGCAAAATGGAGTCAAGAAAGGGCAAAACTCAAGGGGATAGAGGAATAAGAGCAAGTGTTTTAAGACGGGCAAGTTTTCAAAGTGCAGATGTAAAGGAGCCAATGAAGAGGAGAAAGAATGATTCTATGAAAGAAAGAGGGGGAGAAATCCTAAAATGGTGAACCACAAGGAATGGCATCTTGTCCACAAATGGATGAAGTGGGGGACCAAGACCAACACATCCCTACTCATAGCATGGAAAGAATAGTCCATGCGCACAGATGCTGGTAGCTGGGATGACGGAGTCAAAATTCTCAGCGTCGGGGAGTCTATTCTCCCAGATAAACAGAATACATAACTGACCACTGGAATGGATCATGGGGCAAAGGGGGTTGGAGCTTTGTAGAAAAAAGGTATAAGCAGCTATCCAGGGGTGGGAGAGTAAGAGGCAATAGGATTGCCAGTAAGTAGTTGGAGCCAAACTGAAACAGCACAGATTGTAATGGAGGACGGCAGGCACGGTTATGTATTTTTTTCCTAGCCTTGTTCAACTGAAGAGGTACAGGCTGAGGTTAGTCAGTGTGGAATTAAACCACAGAAGGTTTGCTAGATGATTCTGCTCCGAGATAAGACAGAAGGAAGGGATCACCTTGGGCGTTGATGCAAAAGGCACAGAGGTGGGCAGAAGTTGAGTGACGATACAAATTAGGACATAGAAGGGGAAGTGGGCGATAATTAATGAAAAATTTCTAAGAAAAATGGGTATTGTGTCCTGGAGAAGGAGGAACATATTTTTTAAGAGTCATCATCCTGGAAGGAGTGAAGTTAAAAAAAATAGCGGGTTGTAGTCAGGGAGGGAGAGACGTGAAATTGTGAACATGGAAAAGTGGGGGAGACTGATAATGAGAAGCTCTGGGGTATCCCCACTGAGTGAACTAAGCTTGTCATGGACCATATCACTGGAAGACGGGAGGTGAAGGAACTAAGAGACCAGGGTATTCAGAAAGGTCACCTTCCTGGACGGAGATAGGAAATCACCAAGAACTGTTACGTGTGGTGAGCACTGGGAGGGGAGACAGACTTGGCCCCGTGAAAGCTGCTTATGTGGACATATTCAACTCCTGGCAGATGCCGTGTTTGTCACATGAGTTGCAGAATTCTTGTGCCTTCACTCCTGAGGAGATATATTTTGCCTCAGGTACTGTGCATTTCAGGGACCAACCAAAATAATGACACATTTCACAAGAGAACAGGACCAGGATCAAGGTTATGGAATTCAACAAATATGAACTGTCAGATGCTAGAGGATTGGCTTAGTAGTAGAGACCTCAGGGTCAAATACTCAAGTTTCCCTGGAACTAGAGATTCCAATCTCAAAAGCTTCGACTCAGTCCTTCACCCTTTGAAGGCAGATAAATTGGGTTGCACAGAATCGATTGCCTAGGGTCATTGAGATGACACCATAAGACCAAAAGCTCCATCTGCTTTCTTAGGACATCAGGTAATTTGTGGCTTTTTTAGGAACAAGAATTAAATTTAAAATTTGACCAAAATTTTAAATTTGAGCAAATTTTAAAAACTAGGTCAAAGTAATGGTAACATCAATTTTCCTTTGGAATATATTCGCACGTAAGTCACCCCCCCAAAAGTAAGCAGAGAGTGACAATAAGCTGTCAAAGTGAGTAAGTTCTATATTGCTGCCTAGCTCAGTAATGCAGTTGTCAGTGTGTGTATATGTGTGTACATGTGTATGTAAAACGTGTGCGCACATACACACAATCTATTCCACAGGGAACAAAATGTCAACCCTGAACAAGGGAGGTGTTTTGCATTTTTTTAAGGTGGGGGCAAAGAGAATTCTAAGAAACAGAATCATCTTGGGCATTTTCAGAATTATTATTACCATCCCCTACTAGTAATTCAATATAGGGTGGGTGTCAAACAGATTTCATTGTCCTATTTATTTTTCAGCATGGTCTGAGAGTACAATTATCCAGTGAGGCAAACCCATGACCTATAATGAATGTAATTAAGAGAATAGGGAATTTAAACTGCTTGCAAGGGCATCGTATCTCATTAATAGAAAACTGATCACATCCAACTCATCACACGGCCGCAGACTTTTCAAAGTACCAAAAGCAAGTTCAGTGCTTGGAAAAATCGACATGAGTATTTCCAGGTTGCTAAGCTCCTGTGGCACTTATAAATACACGAGGTGTAGGTCAAACTGCAGGCAGGGGCAATGGCTGTGTTGGAGCATCAGGAAATTATCACAGATTGCAGAGAGGAAACTGTCATCAATAATGGCTTTTCTTATACATGGGTTTGTTCATGTTTTGAAATGCATTACTAGTGGGGCGCCTGGGTGGTACAGTTGGTTGAGCATCTGACTCCCGGTTCTAGCTTAAGTCATGATCTCAGGGTTGTGAGATCAAGCCCCGTATCAGGTTCTGTGCTGAGCTTGGAGTCGGCTTGAGTTTCTCTCTCCCTCTCCCTCTCCCTGATGTTCACATGCTCTGTCTCTGTGTGTGTGTGTGTCTCTTAAATAACTAAATCTTTTAAAAATGCGCTACTAGACATAAACCAGCATCCTGACCATGCAGACCTTCTCATGAATTTCTGTCACAAAAGTGGACCAAGGATTCCAAGGAGGACATAGCTTCGGACAAAACAGTCGACCAGTTACCAAGTCGGTTTGGTGAAGTCAAGCGAGGTTGCCTTCTTCCGACATTCCTGCTCTAGAAATGTAGAGCAAGAACTCAAGCACATTGTCCACTGAACCCATTTTTCCCTAACAAATTAGGATTAAATGATGGCCCTGGGTCAGTGCCACTAAGTGACCCGTTAAACAAGCTCTGCCTTCCTTCCATTTATTTCTATCAGGCAGTGATGACTCACTTCATAGCCTATAGCTTATATGGCAGCTATGTAAAGTGTAGATCTGTCCAAAATGGTGGTTACCACCATATTATATAGTTTTTATGAGACCAGTGTGTGTCATTTATGGGGGAGGGGAGGGAAAGCATTTGGAGATGATTAAAAATGAAAACATAACCAGACTGAAAATGAGGACTGTATCTTCACCCTTAGTCATACATAATTACCCAAGGCATTAGCTGTGGCCATGTTCCATTGTTCTTTGTGCTCCTGTGGGCTATAAATTAGTGCTAAGGAAATGGGGCGGGAACTAGAGACCCCGGCCTTTAAGGTAAAATGATACTTGATTGTATCCATGCACGTGGTCCTGTGCTTCTTGGCCATTAATCCTTTATTTTTCAGATGCTAATTCACTAACCTCCTCATGACACTTCATGTGCCAAAACTCTCCTCAATGTATCCTGTCCCATCTTATGATAGAAGAGTCCTGAACCTAGGGAAAGATAAATGCCTTAATCTAGGTGTTGGCTGTATTTGACAGTCACTTGCGTGTCCACAGAAGCAACATTTTCAAGCAAGGTAAAGAAGGGATTTTATGATTTTTAAGTCTAGGCATATGCCTTTTAAATCTAGGCACAATGGCTAATTCTGTTCTGTTAGTGCCTAGTTCTCCTTCGGTGGTAGGGATAGACACAGGAGGATACAACACTCTACAGCTGATGATTATCTTTAATTTGGAGTTCTCATTTTTGCTAAAAGCTACCTTATGCCCTCACCGTCCGTGAAGTTATAGGAAGGCAATATTAAGCCAAATCTTATGAATGTGAATGTAAAAATGACAGCATTGTGGAATTAACCTGAAATTGAAAACACATTTCAGGCCTTCAAATTCCCTTGCCTGTTCTTTAAACCCAGCAGTCAAGGTACGTTCCCCTCCGGCATTGTCTCAAGTAATTTTATATACATTCTTAGGGAGCAAAGATGAGTTATTCAAACTGGCCTTTTAAAAAATCTACTGGTTAAACACTCAGATCAATGCCAAGTCTATTTCCTAGAATATTCTCCTAGCCCCAGGCTGAGCTTGTAGCATTACTCAAGCTTTCTTGCTTCCGAGATGATAGTGGATCCATCTCACAGCAACTGTCATTAGTGGTATTGGGCACTGGTATTGCCCATCACTATCTCCAATGTTGCAGATTAATGAAAACTTTGGCATTCATAAATCAACATTATCACAGAACAGTTATTAGCTACATTTAAAGCACTCTGAGAAATGTAAAACTTGTTTAGTGAAACATTAATTGCAGTTTTATCTAGAAATCCTATGTGATCAGGCTCTTGGGGGTTTCTCTGACACCATCCAATTCTTCCATTCGCGGACACCAAGAGGGCATCTAACAATTCAATTCAATGAGGAAACTCCTTACAGCAGGCACAGACTTGACTGGTTAAGGACTAAGTCCCACAAGGCTGCTCCCACTTCAAATGCCAGCCACAAGCCCAAGGCCACTTACTGACCCACTGGTTATAAATAAGGGGGAGGGGGGTTTCCCATGACCTTGTTCTCAAGTTTAATAATTTGTTAGACCAAACTACAAAACTCAGAAGACATTTTACTTAGGCTTACGGGTTTATCACAAAGGGTACAAATGAAGAAACAGATGAAGAGATTCATAGACCAAGGTCTGGAAAGGTCCTAAGTACAGAAGCTTCTGTCTCTGTGAAGCTGGGGTTACTGCACCCCCCTTTTGGCACATGGAGGTGTTGGTCAGTCAAGAAGCTCCTAAGATCTCACTCCAAAGTCTTTACAGAGCTTAGTCCCGATCCCCCTCCCTGCCTCCAGCAGGTGGATAGATGGGCTGAAAGTTCTAATCCTCTCATCACTTGGACTATCTGGTGACCAGCCCCATCCCTTGAGTACCTAGGGACCCCACCCTCAGTCACCTCATCGTGAAAACTCCAGTGTGATCAAAAATGCTTCCTAATGAAGAACAGAAGATATTCCTAATACAGAAGATTCTGAAGATTCCAGAATGTCTGTGCCAGGGACCAGCAATAGAGACTTCATTTATTTTTATTTCTTACCCTACGAAAGATATCCACTTAATAACTATTCAACTCTACTAAATGAATAGATAACCATATACATATATAGAGAAAGAGAGACTTATTAAATGAATCCTAATTTTTTTTTTCTAAAAGACTGTTAGGTCTGGGGATACAGTGACAGAAAAACGATACTATTGCCCCCCAACTGATGGATTCTAGAGGTAGAGGGAACTGACATTAGTCAAATAAACACAGTGGAAAGAAATATCGAGCACCCAGAGAAGAAAATAATGAGCCACATAATGGCTGGATTGGCTCCCCAAAGGCCGGGGCAGGGGAGAAGTTTTTCCTTAGGAAGACAGCTCTGAGCTGAGTTCATCAGAGTTAGGGGTGAATGACTGAGGGAGGGTGGGCCTGACAAGGCTGCAAGGCCGTGTGGAGGTGGCTAAGCAGAGGCTGACCAAAGCCCAGGGAAGATGTGGTTTTCTGACAAGGAGCCCATGTAGGTGTTTCTTCAAATACGTCATCTTCTTTAGTATTATCATAGATCTTTTCACTCGTTACTATCACAGTTACTTACAAGAACCCACTGAGATCACAGAACTAATCTAAACTATGTTCGTTTGGGCCCAAGAGGAAAAAGGAACAGGGCTGCAATTAAATAGACAATGCGTTTCCACAAAACGTGCCACGGTTATCACCATCAAATGAAGGCGTAAGTGCGGTATCCATGAATTTTCCAGTTATGGGTCCACGACAATAGTTACCCAATATCTTAAGCAAGAAGGGAAAACAGCAGCTCCCTCCTATTTTTCTCGTCTTTCGGTTTTTCTCCACACTGGATCCATTCCTAGAGGAGCTGCTGCCAGGCAGTATCAAGGATAGCCCACGGCAGCTGAAAACATCATAGCTCCCTGTGCCCCCGGAAACGGAGGGTTCTTTCCTCCAGTCCTGCAAAATTCTCAGGAAAGGTTCTGACCGGTCTCGAATTGAGTCACGTGGCCATGGGGAAGCCAATCACTGCAGCCAGAAGAATAGAACACTCGGGGGACCAGCTCAAGGAGCATGCCCACTCCTGGGGCCTCTGGAATGGGGCCAGAGGCTTGCATCCTCCCTGGACAAAGGAGGGACCGTTTCTGGAAGGAAAAGATGCCACCGAACAGAAAAGATGTTTGCATGACCACTCTACTGAATTTAACATTTTAAAAAATCAATGTTCTACCTTAAATTTGCTGACAAGACGCAAGCAATACATATACGGGGAGACTCTTTACAAGCAGGCCTGTGTTTTGATCTCTTCAGAAAGCTCTAATGGCCCTTGCCCACACCCTGAATGGCAGTTCGCCTTGCCTGTCTGTTCTGTCACGAACATGACGTGCTTCTGTCCCTCCTCAGCTTAGGCATCTGCATTTCTAACCGAGCACTCCTGTGTTCCCAACGTCTTCGCCTTCTCTCACGGCGCACCCAAGAGGTAGATCTTACCCACAGACGCTCATGGGAAGATTCTACCACCTCTGCATGCCCAATTAGTTGGCACGGCTAAAAACACGAGGCTTCCGAATGGTTACGACAGACATGAAGAGGGGGAAAAGGAGAGAAAGCCAGTTCTCTGGCTTTCTTGGACCGAAATAGCCAGTAAGTCAAATTTGCCTTTGGTGTTTGCCTCACTGTCGGCTTCTGTCTCTCCAGACCCATGGAGCCCCAGCTTGTTTAAAATCACCCTCACTTCCCAAAACACACTTTCCAGGCTGTCCCTGAAACCAATATTCCCTGAGAAAGAAGAAAGTGGAAATACAAAGAATGCATTCAGTGATTTGTTTTACATTATAAAGGGACCTCATATCAATAACAATAAGGGATAATTAATTAAAACCCTGAAAAATTGTCCTTGTTCCTTGTTGTTCTGCTGAATAATTTACCGCATCATCAACCAACCCCACCACAGCCCCAGTGAAGAAGGAGAGAGCGTCTCTCCCTTCAGTTTGGATGTGGCTCTCCCGCCCCTTCCCCTCCCCTGCCTCCCTCCCCGCCCCCTGAATCCTGTGGCCTCTTGGTCATTTTAGTGCTCATCACCACAGTTTTGAGTAGTTCTCTTTAAAAAACGTCAATGCTTCCTTAACTAGTGAAATGCAGTTCTTTTCCATGGACTTTAAGGGACCAGGAGCCACATAAAAGAGACTCTATGACTTTGCGTCTCAAGAAGGACATATCATCCCAGGAGCCACATAAAAGAGACTCTATGACTTTGCGTCTCAAGAAGGACATATCATCCCAAAACAACCCCCAGGGAACCCACGAGAAGCTCTTCCTGACCTCTGTATGCCATTCAGTCTCCCTCCATGGCTTTGTTATTTTGGGACCCTGAAATGACAGAGTTGCGTGCCAAGCTCTTCCTCATAGCAGGTTCACTTACCAAGATTGGCTGCTAAGTTCCTACTTCCCCCAGCTCGCCATCTCTAGGCTTTAAGACAAGCCTGGGTCTTTAGCTCCATCCAAGACGGCCCCCTCAGTGCAGACCATTAAAATGACACAATGCCAATATCATAACAGAGGCACAGCTTCCATATCAGAAGCCAACAACAAGGTCATCACCAACGAAGGACCAAATACAGGCCGTGTCCGATGTCTTTTTTTTTTTTTTTTTGGCCCCCATCACACAGTTTTCAGTCTTTACTCACAGATGAGGGCATTTTAACGTAACTAGAGATGCGGAGAAGAAAAAAAAAAACCAACACATTATGCAAATGTAGTAACAAATGTAAAATGATAAATTAGCAAGCAACTATTTAATTATTACTGTGACTAATTCCTGGAGATGCCACGGCTAATGAACCTGAACTTGTCCGGGTTGACTGCAGTGTGCTGTTGAAACATTTCCATTTGGTTTGTTTGCTGCTGGTGCAGCTCAGTGAAGTACATAGCATCTGTTTAATGAGCTCCCACTTCATTACAGAGTTGTACTACTTACTGAGTCATTCTCCTTAAGCATGCAGGCTGTGTACTCTGCTGTTGTTTTAAAGCAAATACTAATTTATGATTACCTGTCACATTAGGCCACTGAAAATTGTACTCACACTGGCTCCCATGAGCGGAATGCTAATGAGCTGATTATGGACTGGGGTGGTGTCCCTTACTTATAATCCGCGGACATAAATCCCGACTCCCCCTCCAACGTGGGCTCCAGAACAATAGACGCGTTTTGAGAGGACAGACTGGGAAGTGAAAGGGGTGGGGTGCAGTCATCACATGGAAATGCCCAGACTCGAAGGCTGACAGACTCAGCACTGACCTAATTCAATGTGCACGGATCGTCAGAAACACCCGTTACACTGTGTCATGTATGCAGGAAGATGAATGACTCTCCTGCTATTCACTCCCTGCCATGGTCATTATCTAACTGAAGTCTGATGCCCGAGCCAGGCAGATCCTGACACGGGGACTGCCAGCCTCTATTGTATGGAAGAAATCCTATAGATGTGTCCTAAAAGGTACTTGCCGAGAAAATTCCAATCAATGACACTTTTCCAAAATGCAGCTTTTCATTTCCAAGCCTCATATTTACCTGCAGGCTTCAGCACAATGCTCTTTCACCAGGGTTGTGGTTTTTGAGTGTTGGGGTTTTTTTTTCCCCCTGCCTCTCTCCATTACAAGCATGCCATTTGCCCTTGAAAATAGAGTAGTAAGCAAAATGCCTCATTAAGTCTGGTTTGTTTTTTTTTTTTTCTTCTTAGTTTATCCCTTACAATTTGCCTCCATAAGTTAAGACTACGGGAAGTTAAGTGGCTCTTATTGGCTGTCTGCTCTGTTTTTGTTGTCCCAACTTCATTCTGCCTGGGGACATGGTGGCTTGTCTCTGAGATACAGGACTCCAGACTTCCTTAGTAATGTGTGTACCAGTCAGTATCTGTGCTTTAGAAACACTGCTCCCAACATCCAAGGCGAGGATCAGCACGATGCCGGAGGTGCCCAAGAAACATTCAGCATTGCTTCCCACGTGGAATACTGCACTCCAGCTGCCGTGGGCGGCTTCTGTGTGTGCTCATGTCTTCAGTGAAGATAAGAAACCTAACCAAGGGGAACCCCAGGTGGCTCCATCGGTTAAGCACCTGCCTTCAGCACAGGTCATGATCCTGGGGTCCTGGGATCGAGTCCCACATCAGGCTCCCTGCTCAGTGAGCAGCACACTTCTCCCTCTGCCTCCCACTCCCCCAGCTTGTGCTCTCTCTTCCTCTCTCTCTCTCTCAAATAAATAAAATCTTTTAAAGAAAGAAAAAAATCTATCCAAGTTAGCCATGTGCCTACAACAAGAATACAAAGATGAGTACTATTTTACACCTCTGCTTCCCGAGCCCATCCTTCCTTCCTTTCTTTTTACTTTTCTTTCTTTTTTTTTTTTTAAGATCACCTGTTTAGACCATTGAGCTTTCTTCCTGTAAGAGTTTTTAACATTTGCCCTCTCATTTTTCACACGGAGCTGACCAGGACTGACAACTAGAATGGAAGAAAAAGAATAAAAAAAAAATAAATGCCCACCTTTGACATAGCTAAAAGGAAAAACAGGCGAGAATAAGCATGAATTCTCATCTACAGATGTCTGTGATACATTTTAAATCAACTCCCAACTGGACATCAGAAAGCTCGATCGTGCCATCTCCAGCAGCTCTGGATAATGCTTCCTTGAACAAGTTGGTAATTTTGCCTCCCCTTTGTCTCGCCGCAGTGAGGGGACTGAGCCCTCAACAGACAAGAACAGATCTGGGTGCCTGCTCTGTCCAGTCCCGGTGCAGGCCTTGAACTTTGGGCTTTGTCACTTTCACTAAGAGCAGGACAAACTGACTGCTAAGTTTCAAGCTCTGCTATTCTGTAACTCTCCCCTAACCCTGACTAAAGGAGCCCTAATCCACATGGTATCCAAGACTATTAAATTGCTACTATTAATATTGATTGCATTTCAGGTTTACTCTATCTAGGAAGATGGAAACCATTCTTAAAAATCAGCAATTTGGGGGGCGCCTGGGTGGCTCAGTCATTTAAGCATCTGCCTTCGGCTTGGGTCATGATCCCAGGGTCCTGGGACCAAGCCCCACATCGGGCTCTCTGGTCAGCAGGGAGCCTACTTCTGCCTCTCCTACTTCCCCTACTTGTGTTTCCTCTCTCACTCTATCTCTGTCAAATAATTACTTTAAAACAAACATAGAGATTTTCTGCAATGCACCAAAGAAGTGACATGGCTTCTCATGGCACCTCAGGCACAATCTACACCCTGGCAACCTTGACCCACTCTTTCTTTTTTTTTTTTTTTTTAATAAACATATAATATATTTTTATCCCCAGGGGTACAGGTCTGTGAATCGCCAGGTTTACACATTTCACAGCACTCACCCCAGCACATACGACCCACTGTTTCTTAAAAGAAACCATGTTGACTCTGTCTTAGGCCTTCACACATCTGACTCTAATTACAAATTCTAAATTATTGGGCACATTGGCATATCGCTTTTTTTTTTTTTTAACGAAGGTTGAAGAATCAGGATACCTAGTTGTTCATTTTATTGTCTTACTACAAATATAACATTTTAAAAAAAGAAAAAAAAAAACTGAGGTTCTTCAAGAGAGTATTTTTCATGGTATTTATATCTAAACTGCAAAAAAAAGTGGAAGCAAATTAGTTAATTACTGTCTCCAACTGTATGGGTGCTAACAAATTCCTTTTCCTCACCTATAATGAACTCCCGGTGCCCGCCAAGACGGGGGTGGGGTGAACAGCGGTGTGGGGTTTTTCTGTGCAAGTAAATTGCTTTTCCTGATTTACATGGTGTGGGGGGGTGGAGAGACAGAGTGCCTATTTACAGACTAGATAATCCAATTGGCTTATTTTGCAAAACAGTTTCTTCCCCCTCATTGGCAGCGCTAGGCATTGTGCAGGCTCTCAACTGGAGTGAAAAAGGATATGC
Source organism: Mustela erminea (assembly GCF_009829155.1). Classification (NCBI taxonomy): domain Eukaryota; kingdom Metazoa; phylum Chordata; class Mammalia; order Carnivora; family Mustelidae; genus Mustela; species Mustela erminea. The sequence continues at coordinate 27,889,976 of NC_045616.1, read as the reverse complement.
ATTAGATACAGGGACACACAATGACCGTGCTCAATTTCCTAAATGTGGCAGGGTTCACTGAACAGGAAGGCAGTCATGCAACATTGGGAGCAACATTTTGTTTCATGGTATGAGAGGCATATGCATTAGATGTCCACAATGAAGACAAATAGGGAGGAGAAATCTTACCGAGAGGTAGAAAAAAAATGAGAGATTTACATTAGAACTTTTCATTTTGGGGGGGGGGGCTCTTAAGAGACTTGCCAAATAGGATTTCACATGTTTGCCCAATTCCCAAAATCCATTCTTTGGAGGTTAGAATAGAGCTTACGGCTGTTAAATATTCTTTCATGAGACGAGTCAGATAAAATATATATAGATGTGTAGATACAGATGAAAATGTAGAAACACACATGCCCATAAATCAATAGCCAATGGTATTTCAAAAGAGCTGAGGAAGAGCAGTTGGAAAAGGAGGGTGTGAAGGAAGGAACGAGCAGGGCTTGGAAGGAGGGGGGGTTGGGGGAGTGGGATGGCTCAGTGGACTTTGTGTTCTTGTTTTCCACAGCTCATCAGAGAGGTCACATGCAAAATCCTGCTCCGAGAGTCACAGTCCTGCTTTCACACTGCAGTAGGCTGGGAAAGAGAAGTGCACCTATTAGACATGTGATTTTCATGAGAAAGGAAAATCTGAAATGGTCAAGTCGGGTACACAGGGCTTTCTACACGGGCAGTGACCATGCTGTCAGGGACTCGTCCTCCTAGCAGCCAAACCAGTCACAAAGACAAGAAGAGAAACTGGAATGTGCAGAGACAAAAGTGACCAGCATCCCAACTCCCAGAGGGACCCTCCAAATAGCCCACGATGGCAATGCTGTCACCGTCCGGGCCATCATGGGGTCCCGTGAATAAGCAAAGTGACAAGCAAAACTAATTGCTGGCAGCAGTTGATGAACAGGTGCCCACAGAAGAGCCACCACTGAGTGATTCCTTTCTCCAAGCTCTTGGGGACAAACGAGGCTCCAGGAGAGGCTCCCAGTTGGCAAGAGGGACTGTCATCTCAGCGCATGTGGGTACATGCTTGCACACACAGCGTCAAGGGGAGCACTAGGTGAACACGCATATGTTCCATTCCTCCTGTGTACTTCCAGGATGATACAGCGGGCTCGTCCCAAAGTTCAAATGCCACGTCTAAGAGTCTGCTCTGTCTCGTTGTGCCACACGATAATTTCCCGGGGAATTGTGCTTTCTGAATGTGACCGTCAGACCGGGTCGCAAGAAAGAGCAAAACAGGTGCAGAAACACTTAGCCACACATGCACTGCAAGTTGCAGGGGAGGTCGCATGCTCTGTTAAAAAATCCTATGGCTCCCTTGAAACCTATGGGCTCCGTCCTCACCCTCTGCTTTGCAAACAGTTCTACTGGGCAGGGGCATCTTGGGGTTCTCACAAAAGGCACCAGGTGCAGACACAGTCTTCTCCTTCCGTGAGGTCAGCCTCTTCTGGCCCGCACCTGGGGAAGAGGACCTCCCCACCCCTGCGATGGGGTTGATACTGGGTTGGCCTCCATGCCCTGCAGTCAGGACAGGGACCTTTTACCATGGTGCCATGATGAAGACTCTTGGCCTCATCGTCCTTGCTCTGGGTTTTTCCCCACACCATGATTTGGAACAGGAGCAACACCAGCAGAGAAAAAGAAAAGAAAAGAAAAGAAAAAAGGCAAGAGGCTTCAGAGGAGATGGGAAATCACCAGAGTCCTCGAGAAGAAGGAGAGGGAGTCACAGACTGAGCACAGGAAGCTGCTTTCCTTGGAAGGGTTCAGACATGCCGAAGTAATGATCCCGGCAACATGTTAGCAAAACATTAGAAACACTTTGGTAAGCAAATAATTTAATTACAGCCTTCTCCGAGGCCGCGGATATTGCCTGACCCCTGACCTCATATATTGCTGCCCCCCCACCCCGCTTAGCCTGGGATTCACGCTTCCCATTCTTGTCACAGCATCTCTCCATCTTGTACCGTTTAATATAGTGTGCTCCAGGTGTTCTGTGCTGAATGAATAGTTATATTACTACCTGTCAGACACAATCACACTCTATTCATCATTCTCGGCTGGCTGCATGAGGCCCAGCTTCCAGCAGGCTCCCGCTCTATTTCCTTGTTCAAACGTCTGCGGTGCTTTTGGCCCATCTGTCAAGGCTGTCATTTAGAGGGAAAACAGTATCAGCGCTTTAAATATATGGAGTTCTCTATTGAAACAGTGCTGTGATTGAACTGTCAGCGTTCTCAGTATCACAGACAGTAATTCATGGCTGGTCCGGGCTCCGGTGAGGTTGCGATTACGACGGTGACCCTGAGGGGGTCACACAGAGGGTTTGTGCTTCACAGTTTGGTCTATAAATAGTGCAATTAACCTTTCAGGAATTACAAAATGCTCTTGAATTCTCTTTACCTTCGCTCTATGCCCGCACGGTTTCAAGCAATGGGAAGAAGAAGAACAGAGAGGGAGGGAGAAAAAAAAAACCCTACATATTTGCTGAGATATGGGCCATAGAAGTAAGAAATATATATACATATTGTTTGGAGAGCAAGTATTTGAAATGCATGAATGTATTTTAAGCCACCGTTTGCTGTTTGGGAGCGAGATAACATATGCTGAGATTTCTGCTGAAATTAAAAGGTTTCTGAATCTGAAATCAAATATGATGGATATAAATGAAAGGGCTTCTGTTCAGCCTTATGGAAAGGAAGGGAAGGTTTTCAGCTCTCCGAATTGTTACCTTTCAGAAAACACAGGGCTTCTCACTGCTTCCAGCCCCAATGTCGCAAGCAAAACACCTGCATTCCCCCACCAAACCCAGAGCAAACACTGTCGGGAGCCAAATGCTATCTCTAATCTCAGAACACAATCCCCAAGGAAAGAGGATTCTGGATGCTGGTCAGGCAGCCTTCCGATGATTCCCCTGCATTTGAAAGGTTCAAATCACTGCAAGGGTTTGTCTTTTCTTCTTTAGGAAATCAAGACACCTGCTAAAGGCAGCGAGCAAGGTCAGCAGAGCCCAAAATACAAACCCAGACTCCCCATCTCAGCTTTCTGCAAAGGCTTGTCTGTCTGGCCACCGCCCAGCTTCCCTTCTGGAAACCTGACCAGTAAGACAAACCCTTTCCAGTTATCTCTCTATGGACAATGACAGCAGACTGATTCAGAGGAGTCCCTCATTTTGTTCTGGATGCCGGGGAAAGCTCCTCACAGGAGAGGCTCCTGGTGCAGCACGCTTGCCTCTCAGATGAATGTGTGCTCTGTTTCCACTCTTGCAGGATCATTTCATGACCGTATGACGCCAGTTACCCCACAGCACAAAGACGGTCCTTTCCTTTTGGTATTTCACCAAGTTGTTCCATGGACAAAGCCAGGGAGCATTTTTAATGTGGGACCCAAAGATCGTGCGGCTAAAAATAGCCATTGATTTCTGTCACCGTGTTTGTCTTGCTTCAAAGGTAATTTTACCCCCATTTCTTTCTCTCAGGGAAGGAAAGAGATGCTGTGTGTGTGTGTGTGTGTGTGTGTGTGTGTGTGGTGGGAGGGGGGGAGGGCGGGGGGTGCAGAGGAAATCCTCAGACCCAGCAAATGGTCCTTTATGACACCTACTTAGGTCGACCATCCTCTAAAAGCCAAATAACACATCATTTTCTTAAACATCATCATCACCAAAGAAGTGGGAGTGAGCCAGTATTTCGGCTAGCTTAAAGGCTTACAGGAGGCAGAAGGAAGAGCAGAGAGGTATCAACCTTCCCACTAGAGCTATTTTCTGGGAGAGCCTCTCCCGCCCATCCGCAGCTAAGCAGAAGTAAAAGCCTGTGCTTATTACAGCCCCCGGAACAAGGATAATTAAGAGGTAATTTCCAGTTAGAGTGCACTTTCCTTTTAGGAGCCGGTCATAAAAGGCAGACCAAGGTGCCCGAGAACCCCGTGTTGTCATTGTTGCTCGCTTGCGTGACTGTGTCCTTCTCTTCCTGTCCTCAGTTGGGAAGCACGAAACCTTTGCTTATTACAGAGGCAGAGTAAGTGCTGGTCTCATCCCATTAACCGTCCTATTACCAGGCTCGGTGCCATCCCATCTGAGTTGCGCGGAGCATTCCAAACTGCTTAATTATGTACAGTAAAGACAGTCTGCTGAGACTTTCCTCCTTGATTAACATGGGAGGGGTTGAGGTGGGGGGCTTAAGAGTCACCTCCGTGGCTTCCTCCTGCCTCACATAGAATGAACTCCTTGTGACAAAGGCTTTGGTGAGTTAAAAAATAAATTGAGGCGTGTCTGGAAAGCAAGAGGCTGGCATGGGGGCTAAGACTACTTTTGATTCTGCGGGGCTAACCACAGATATTCCCCCCTGCCTGGTGTGAAACTGCAGAGTGCATTCCTTGTCAATTACACCACCACACGTTAATTACAGAGTGCTGACAGTGCTCGTCCTTACCAAGCCTGCTCAGGCTTTGTGTGCGTGGATTTTAATTCCTGTTTGCTCTGTGGAATGAGGCAGAGCTGCCAAGGTGGCTCAGCCGGGTCACTGCTAACATCCCTCTCTGCTAGTCTCTCACACTGGCTCTATTTTTACCCCGATAATACCCCCTCTCGGGGCACCTGCGCATGGTACAGGTTACAGTCTAGAAACTCCAGCGCCTCAGCTCTCATTGTCCGCCCTTCAAAGCCTGGGGCTGAAGGACCCTTTCCTCCTTTGTCCGACCTCGGGGCCAAAACAGGACCGCTCTGGTCTGAGGGCAAGTGGGGAGGGTCTTCCCCAAATTCGAAGGCAGCCTCCTACCCTCCTGTTTGTGGCAACCGCCTGCGGAAGGGAAGCTGCTCCAGATGGGGAGGCCAAGTCACAACCCTGGCTCCTTCCCGGGCTCACCCACTAAGTTTCTATTCGGGATGGTTGGGTCTAGAACCATCAACAAATATGAACACAGAAATCACACTTTCATCAGAAAAAAACAAAAAACAAAAAACAACAAAAAAAGAAACAACCAACAATAACAACAACAAAAACCCTACCACCTAGTGAGCACCTACTACAACCTGGGAAAAAATGCCAGATTCTGGAAAAATAGGGATGAGTCAAACACAGCCTCTGGCCTCAGGGACTCCCAGCCTCAGAAGGGAGCAGAAGGGTAAACAAGGGATAATTATTCCACGTCAAGGGCGGTACCAGAGGAGACAACTGAATTTCTGTCAGCCTCACCAGCCTGTGGATACAAATGCGGCCACAGTTAACAGTAATCATCCAAATTTCTCTGTTTTGTGCACTCCCCAATTTCTGAGTCCACAGCAAGTAATATCTATCCTGCTGGGACTCCAGCTCTTGTGTCCGGCCTCCTGGTGCCAAATGGTCACACCTCCTGTACCCCCTGGGCCATGGTCTCCTATAGAATTTCTACGTAAGGAGCCCACCCTGCTCTCTAAAGTCATTAGAAAAGAATTCACCAAGTGTCAGGCTATGGGACAGACCTAAGGGGAGAGCACTTTCCTGGGCTCTGACGGGTCCTCGACACCACCACAACCAAGCCTTTCCTACTGAGCCAACCTCCCCATGCCAGACTCCTTCCTCCCTCTGGTTGACTTTTCCCACCAAGTTCCTTTGCCTTTCCCTCCTGAGGCTTCTTTTTGGCTGGGCCCACTCTCACAGTGCCTAGGAAATTCCAGCCACATCTGTTTCTTCTTCACACTCAAGCTTTGACGGTGTAGGAGATGTCTTGAAACACTCTGACACTCCACACATATACACACACAACCCAACACACACCACACATTCTTGGTGAATTGTGGGAAGACACACTGATATGGCTATTGCTATCTCTAAAAATCAGTTGTGGGATACCCGGGGTGGCTCAGTCAGTTAAGCATCTGACTTTGACTCAGGTCACAAATCAGGGTCCTGGGATTGAGCCCCACATTGGGATCGCTGCTCAGTGGGGAGCCTGCTTCTCCCTCTACCTGTCACTCTCCCCACTTGTGCTCTCTCTCAAATAAATAAAATCTTTACAAGTAAATTAATTTTTAAAAATGAAAACCAGGGATACCTGGGTGGCTCAGTTGGTTGGACGACTGCCTTCAGCTCAGGTCATGATCCCGGAATGCCGGGATCGGGTCCCACATCGGGCTCGCAGCTCTAAGGGGAGTCTGCTTCTCCCTCTGACCTTCTCCTCGCTCATGCTCTCTCTCACTGTCTCTCTCAAATAAATAAAATCATTAAAAAAAAAAAAAGAAAATCAGTTTTATGGTAAATAATGTGCAACAGTCCATCAAAGGCTCCTTACTGAAGGAGATGAAACCCATCTTCTGTCCATATACAAAAAAGAGCACAAGCAAGCATACACAATGAGGAGAAAATTACTTCCAAAGAGAGGCCCCCCTTAACTCAAAGTTTATTTTCTCAAAATAAAGTGTTAACTGCACCACATACTCCTTGACCCTTTGCAAAGACTTTGGAACCTAATCCCAATGAGTTCAGAGATACCATCATCTCTTTTAAGACTCAACATTACAAAAAAAAAAAAATATATATATATATATATACATACACATATATGTGTGTGTGTGTGTGACACACACACACAATATTAAGTATTTATTCAGAGGACAGAAGCCTACTTTTAAGACAAAACAGAGTCCACTCTGCCAGAAGGCAGAACTCCCTTCCTATCATTCACCCATCATCTCACTCAGGATATGAAAGCTCTTTTTGATGGCTGCTGTCCACACCAAGGGGGATGGTTTGAACACCCAAACATCAGCATGAAGACTTTGTATCCCTTCTTTAGTCTAGCTCATTTTGTGCAAACTGCAGCTTCAGAATGCATGAGTGTTGCTATAAAAACAAAAATGTGTGTACTGTTTTTATGGGTGACTTCAAACCTTTCCAAGAATAAGCTTGTAATATAGCACTTCTGCTTTGCTTGTTGACTCTTGAACTTGATCCCAACATAAGCCACAACTCCAGCGTAGACACTGCTGTGTGTGTGTGTGCGCGTGCGTGCATATGTGGGTGCACAAACTCATTGTGTAAGCATTCATCTGTAGATTTCCGCATACGGATTTATGACTGCACACTGTATAGCTTCCCTATAACCCAGAAGATCGCTTAATTACACATTAAAGAATGCTCTCCTCAACCATTAGTTACATAGTATGACCTCTATCTTGGCTTCTTAGAACAAACTGACACACCTGACCTTCATTGTTTTCTTATAAAACTTACTTTGTATCAGCAACAAAGATTCCTTCTCTATCCCTTAGTTCCCAATGTCATTCATATATATAATGGTAAATATATACATTGACCCTATATAATGCTATAGAAATAGAAAAGGGCATATATATATACACGAGAAACAGAGAAATCTTTCCCCGGAGATAAAGAATTTCATAGTCCCACTTTATATTCATACCCCCACATCTCTAAAGTAGAAATTTTTGAAGCCACTCCCTAGTTCACAGGCAGTTAAGTGAAACTTCTTTCCATTCATTTTTCCTGCCACATTTTTGCCCTTACCTACCTCAAACAACTAAATCAAATTAGACTCAAGTTTCTTCTCCTACTAAAAAAAATTTTTTTTTTGAGATAAAGACTGTGCTAGTTTTATTTTTTTTTCCTGCTCATCTTTCACATAAATTACATATATACAAAATAAATTATTCATTATAAAAGTGTATCTCTGGAAATGTATTTTTTTTAATTAATTTTTTATTTTTTATAAACATATATTTTCATCCCCAGGGGTATAGGTCTGTGAATCACCAGGTTTACACACTTCACAGCACTCACCAAAGCACATACCCTCCCTCCCCAATGTCCATAATCCCACCCCCTTCTACCAAACCCCCTCCCCCCAGCAACCCTCAATTTGTTTTGTGAGATTAAGAGTCACTTATGGTTTGTCTCCCTCCCAATCCCATCTTGTTTCATTTATTCTTCTCCTACCCACTTAAGCCCCCATGTTGCATCACCACTTCCTCATATCAGGGAGATCATATGATAGTTGTCTTTCTCTGCTTGACTTATTTCGCTAAGCATGATACGCTCTAGTTCCATCCATGTTGTCGCAAATGGCAAGATTTCATTTCTTTTGATGGCTGCATAGTATTCCATTGTGTATATATACCACCTCTTCTTGATCCATTCATCTGTTGATGGACATCTAGGTTCTTTCCATAGTTTGGCTATTGTGGACATTGCTGCTATAAACATTCGGGTGCATGTGCCCCTTTGGATCACTACGTTTGTATCCTTAGGGTAAATACCCAATAGTGCAATTGCTGGGTCATAGGGCAGTTCTATTTTCAACATTTTGAGGAACCTCCATGCTGTTTTCCAGAGTGGCTGCACCAGCTTGCATTCCCACCAACAGTGTAGGAGGGTTCCCCTTTCTCCGCATCCTCGCCAGCATCTGTCATTTCCTGACTTGATGATTTTAGCCATTCTGACTGGTGTGAGGTGATATCTCATTGTGGTTTTGATTTGTATTTCCCTGATGCCGAGTGATATGGAGCACTTTTTCATGTGTCTGTTGGCCATCTGGATGTCTTCTTTGCAGAAATGTCTGTTCATGTCCTCTGCCCATTTCTTGATTGGATTATTTGTTCTTTGGGTGTTGAGTTTGCTAAGTTCTTTATAGATTCTGGACACTAGTCCTTTATCTGATATGTCGTTTGCAAATATCTTCTCCCATTCTGTCAGTTGTCTTTTGATTTTGTTAACTGTTTCCTTTGCTGTGCAAAAGCTTTTGATCTTGATGAAATCCCAATAGTTCATTTTTTTAAAAAATTTTTTTTCACAGATCAAGAACAGTTCTGAAAAATCCATCCTTGGTAGGACCCAATTTTTTTTTTCTTTTCTTTTTTTTTTTTTATGATTTATCTGAGAGATAGAGAGAGAGAAAGAGAGAGAGAGAGAGACAGGGAAGTACAGAGGAAGACAAACTTGAGCAGACTCGATACTAAGCACAGACCCAGATTCGGGGTGGCAGGTTCGAAGGCCTCCATCCCACGACCAACCCAGAGATCACAACCTGAGGGTAGGTCCCATTTTGGAAACACGCACACACACCTTTGCTCCCAGCAGACCCTCTGCCATCAGCTTGACCGCCCCACCCCCGACCCCGGAACCAATGACAAATATTCTTGGGCCCTTGAGGAGTGCTCATTTAAATCCTGCTGGGCACAAGGACTGCTAAGCTATAGCAACACTTACTTTCATTCCTGCAGATTTGCACGACAGCTCTGGGAAGCGCAGAGCCAGTTTTAGACATCACTTCCTCCCCACCTCTCTCAGCCAGCTCACCCCTCAACGTCACACACAGCCCAAGGGTCTGGAGGCGCTTCTGCCAGACCCATAGGCGAGTCCCCACCCTTGTACAGAGCTGCTGTTTCTGTCCGAGATTCAGCAACACACCTGGAGGGAAAGCTCTGACCTCCCCTGTCTGCGTGATTACCAAGCACACTGGGGCAAGCAGCTGTAGACAGACAATGACCTTGGCCCTCAGGCTGGACCTTCATGGACTGCACACTGTAAAGCTACAGAGAGACAAAAGGGGGTTTTTTGTCCTCAAGACCATTCACTCTGGCTGTTTTCCTTTCAGTTCCAAGCAGAGACTAGAATGAAGTGACTCCAGCGCATGACTCCAATCACACCACAATAATGAGGTGTCTTTGGCAAGGTGTCAACCACCACCTGACAGGAGCCGGTTTCCAAAGCGGATAAGTCTGATGGGCTGGGCGCGCTCTCAGGAACATTCCGCTCACCTTTCCCGGTTCCAAGCACTAGCCCACCCCAGGCCCCGCCAACTTCAGCTCAGGAACTGCTGACGAGTGTATCTACGCCCAAGTGACCAGCTCCGTGATTGAAATGTGACAGTGATTTCCATCATGTCTTTCGCTCCCCCAAGGAGAAAGCTCTGCATTGCAACTAAGTGTTTTTACATCATCAGCCAGCTTGTCTGACAAGTACAACCAAATGTCATTCTTCGGAGCTAAAAACTGCGCTTAGCCCAATAAAGAGTCAATCAGGTTTCACGTGTCACGAGACAGGAAGAGTTACCTACAATAACTACAAGTAAATAAAGTAGCTAATAAAATGCATGGTTTGAAAGGCTACCTTATTTTTTAGGATGTTTTACCTCTTCGATGTTGACCCAAGTTTCTACAGTTATGGGGTAAAAGAAATCCTGACAATAAAAACCAGGAGTGAGGGGCTCCTGGGTGGCTCAGTGGATTAAAGCCTCTGCCTTCAGCTCAGGTCATGATCCCAGGGTCCTGGGATCGAGCTCTGCATCCGGCTCCCTGCTCAGTGGGGAACCTGCTTCTCCATCTGCTCCTCCGCCCTCCCCCGGTTTGTGCATACCCTTTCTCTGACAAACAAATAAAATCTTTAAAATAAAAAATAAAAGACAAGCAGTGAATTGCAATATATTTTTTTCATTGTAAATTGTGAGCCCAAAGGGAGAACAGGTGATAATCCGAGTTTGTTCCCAAGAAGGGTTGTGAAATGGAGTCTCCAATTTTGATTTTGTGGCCATGATCTCGGTCCGGTTAACAGACAGTCTAAGTACTTTAAACCTGTTTCATAACCCATTCTGGGGTGATCACTAGCACAAGCACCAGCAACTCCACAAAGACAAATCAGATAGATGATTGCTTGTTGTTTTTTTTTTTTCCCCTAGGAGGACTTGAGAGGGAGAATGTGGCTTTCTCACATCCACTGACTCTAGTACCAGAGAGCTTTTCTGGGCGAAGGCACCAAAGGAGAGTGGGCAGGTCTACTTAGAAAAAGTTTCCCAGGTCACTGTAATACTCTAACTCCTTCCCTTCCTCAGGGAGAGCCAGCCTCTGAGGAGAGGGACCATGAGAATGAATGATTTCAGAGCCCTGGTGACAATGAGGTTTAAAAGAGGAGTCATGGGATCCAGGCTGAGAAAAAGAGGGGAGAGAGAGAATGAAATTATAATGAGTTTATAAACTCAGAGACTAGGGGAAGGTCAAGTTTTGGGAAGGGCTTGATAAATGTGAGAACAAACTAGCTGGACAATTGTGAAGAGACTTCTACTTTGCTCCGTTCATTGGGTGTACTGGGTGTGTCTAACTCTCCTGTACTACTATTTTCCTAACTTGATGAAAGTAAAGCAGAAGAGTGTATTTTGCATTTTGAGAATGTCCAAGGGGCGGAGGTGAGTGAGGGTCAGAGCTAATGTTTCTAAGATAGGAGTTTTTTGGGTTTTTTTAAGATTTTATTTATTTATTTGACAGGCAGAGATCACAAGTAGGCAGAGAGGCAGGCAGAGAGAGAGGGAAGCAGGCTCCCCGCTGAGCAGAGAGCCTGATGTGGGGCTCGATCCCAGGACCCTGGGATCATGACCTGAGCCGAAGGCAGAGGCTTTAACCCACTGAGCCACCCAGGCGCCCCTGAGATAGGAGTTTCTAGAGAGTCCTTGTTACTCAGTCCCACCAAAACCCCGCTGGAGGTTGGAGTTAAGATTTCAACTTGCAAGATAACATACAGGATGCCCAGTTAAATGTGAATTTGAAATGAAAAAAAAAGTCACTTTTTAGAAAAAGCAAGCCATGTGACATATTTAACATTTTTAACATATTTAACATTTAACATATTTAACATTTAACTGTATTAAAAATCCTTTATTTCTAGGTTAAGGTCACATTTAATTGGACCTCCCATACTTTGATTAGCCCAATCCAGGGGCCGGAGTAAAATAAATCCTGAATTTAGCAACTAGCACAAACCATTAATTGGTGCTATTTCTCTTGTAATCTCTTGTAATTCAGGATTCTAAATGGAAAGCTATTTCGCCAAGTAATTTACAGTCCTTCTAGGTGGTCAGTCAAGTCTACGAGTGACTCCTCAAAATTCCTCTTTTTCAAACAAAACCCAAGTGTCAAGAGTCATTTCCACTTTGAGCTAGGTTGGGCCGTACCCTTCTTCAAAAGCTCCCTTCCATTTCACTAATAGGATGACAGCCAACAAGGCGTTAACGTGATCTGTGGCCCTTTGGCAGTGAACGTGCTGCCAGCAAGTTTGCGAAAACGTCCATCATTTCTGTCATGTTGCTGGAACACGCTCCGTCTTGTTTCCTCACTGCCATGACTTGTAATTTAAAAAATTTCTTCCTAATCTGCATATAGAATGAAACTCATTAGAAAGATAAATATGATTTCTGTACCAACTGGCAAGAAATGGAGCACAGCATTATTTCAAAGTGTTGTTTATCGAAGTTGGGGAATTTGGGCTCATGGAGACATATGCAAAATGTAAAGCCCTCATTCAGACATTAGCTGACGTGGGCTTCATGGCAAAACAGTCAGTGACAGCTCGACTCCTAAAACAGAGGTCACACCTCGCTCAGTGACCACACCAGTCATTCTCAACCCTCCCTTGGTACGGTTTAGAACTACCTGGGGAGTTTTAAAAAGAATACTAATGCCTGGACCACAGATGCATGATATCCAGATTCCCTTAGGGGCTTGTAGGGTCCAGAAAGAGCTGAAATCCAAAGTCACAAGTATTACATAAATGCATAGTTCTTTGTTTCATGGGAGCTTGGTTGAAGTTAGTCATCCAAAAATGGCCAGAGCTTCCAGTCATGTGGGAGTTTGTTTCTAAATCTTTATGTTTTAAAAACATACTGATCCTATGAGAACAATTAAAGTAGAAAATATTAAGCTTTAGAGTCTATTTAGGGTTTTTTTTTCCTCTTTACAAAGTAACTTCTATTGTTCTTTACCTTTAAGAAGGTTTTAAATTTGGGGCGCCTGGGTGGCTCAGTGGGTTAAGCCTCTGCTTTCGGCTCAGGTCATAATCTCAGGGTCCTGGGATCGAGCTCAGCGGGGAGCCTGCTTCCTCCTCTTTCTCTCTGCCTGCCTCTCTGCCTACTTGTGATCTCTGTCTGTCAAATAAATAAAATCTTTTTAAAAAAAAAAAAAGGTTTTAAGTTTGAAAGCTTCTGAATTTTGAGCCATTTTATATCCTCTCTATCCAGAATGCTCAAGGCTTGGGGCACCTGGGTGGCTCAATCAGTTAAGGCACAGACCTCCTGATTTTCGGCTCAGGTCATGATCAAGCTCCACAGCTTGAGATTCTTTATCTCCCTTTCTCTCTGCCCCTCCCACCTCTTTCTCCCTCTCCAAATAAAAAAAGAAAGAACACTAAAGGCTTCCCATTCTCTAACACCTCACTTTACCAAGTGAACATGTTATCATAGCATTTTAGGTTTTACCAAAGATTTCTTATCAGTCCAGAAGAACAATCAGAGGATTGCTGTAATTTTTTAATGCAGTCTCTTCTCTTTTCAGGTAAGGAAAACTTACTTTCTTACTTACTTTCGGTGGTTCCCTCAGTGCACTCCCTAGACCCACAGCATCAGCACCACCTGGGAACACATCATCAGCCCTGCTCCTCAACAACCATAATAGAAACGCTGGGTATCTGGTTTCATAAGCCCTCCAGGCATTTCTCAGGTTTGACACTGTATGCTCTTGTGTTCGTACTACCTTATTCTTTCTTTCTCATTTGCAGTATTTCATCATGTCGTCTTAACTTCTAGGAATGTCTGATTCAGTACAGGGGGCTTTGAGAATGGAAGGAAAGCATCTGCCCCCAAAACCTCATCATCCCTGAGCTGAGCTTCATGGGGAAGCATGAAGGTCTGTGCACAGACTCTGTGACCAGATGAGGGAAGGAGCAGCTGTGGAGGACAGAGCTCAGTTGGTCCACGGATGGGGACCTGAGCCCCATCTTTTATGAAACCAGTGCAGGCCAAGTTGAGGGAACCCTGAGGAACACCATGCGTGCCTTAAAGGGTCATTTCCTAGAAGGGAAGAGTGACTGTAACTAGCATTCTTTACAGAGACTAAAGCAAAACCACCACTGCTCTGTTCTATGCACATGTCCTCATCCCTTTTCTGCACGGGGGACTCCGATTAGACTCCATCAAATATTCCTCCGCTGTGAACCCTTCTCTGACACTCCTTCCCTCCACCACACTGAACCTCAGTAAGAGGAGGCATTCTTGCTCGTGTTCACTTAACACCTCCGTTGTCCTTTCTGAAGTTAAAAGCGTCTGCCTCTACCATTGTATTTCGAATTTATCAAAAGCAAGGACAATATCATCATCAGATACTCAGTAAATGTTGGCTTAAGAAATTACAAATAGGGCGCCTGGGTGGCTCAGTGGGTTAAGCCGCTGCCTTCGGCTCAGGTCATGATCTCAGGGTTCTGGGATCGAGCCCCACATCAGGCTCTCTGCTCAGCAGGGGGCCTGCTTCCCTTCCTCTCTCTCTGCCTGCCTCTCAGTCTACTTGTGATTTCTCTCTGTCAAATAAATAAATAAAATCTTTAAAAAAAAAAAAAGAAATTACAAATAAGTAGTCAAAGAAACTTTGGGGTGACAACTGTAGATAACAACATTATCCATAACCAGATGCTCTAATGTTATCACCTACTATTTTTTTTGTCTTTACGAAGAATAATTGAGATACCAGAAAGAACTACCTGTGATTTTCAACAAATTTATCTTTTATAATTCGCAGGTCTTTGCAATTTTCCTGAATGTGGTACTATGTCACCTTAGTAATGTTTATATTCAAAATTAGGGTTTTAAGAAATAAAATATGTAACTGTTCAAATGAAAAGATGGTCCTTTTTTATTTTTTTGGAGAAGCAGAAGCTTCCAAATGTTAACATTTACTTCCAGACCATTAAACACGATTTTTTAAAGAAAATATCTCTGAACCGTATGTTCAATCACATCATGCAAAGTTTTTCATTTTCTTCCATAACAGAATGAACTTTCACCAATCTAATACGTTTGGTACTGAACCTTGCCAGTATTGAAATATTCTGAAGAATACTTAACATTCTTTTCCACAGAGAAGAGTGAGAATGATTGCTCTGAGGAAAGAAACAGAAAGTAGGTTAAAAAGGAATAAAAGGGATTCCCACTAAAGACAAGAGAGGATTGATTCAGAGCTCAAATTCTGAGATTATAGATTGTTCCTCTGAGACATTTTTAGTGCTAGAATTTCCATTTGATCTTTTTTTTAAATACATTCCTCTCTCTAGTAGAATTCTCCACCCTATCACACACTTTTCTGAACATATTAATCACAGTTACAATAATGTCTTGTGTTTCAGGATTCTATTATCTGGGAGATCTATGAATCTGTTTTTATAATTTGTTTTTGGTACTGGCCATCTTTTATTAACAGATTAACATTATATATGAAAGACACGTGAAATACAAATGAACAACAATAGCCCTAGAAAACACCTTGCTCCCAACTCCGCTCCCCTTAACATCTCCTGAGCAGGTGAAATGGGGCATTTCAATAAAATCAGGAAGTGGGGTAACTAGACTGCATCACATCTTTTGACTTCTGGTTTGCCTTCATTTCTAGCCTTTGGCTCTTTAGGCATCTCAACAATGACTGGGAGTGTTTACCAGGGTTCCTCCTCCATGTCAGGTCATGCTCTCCTGTTTGTTTTCTCCCCTTGGCTCAGTGAGAATGTCAAAATTTTAACTCAATGCAGCCTCTCACCTCCTGTACCTTAAGAACTTGGCAAATGCTTCAACAGGAAAACTACTGAGTGTAGGTCTTCCCCTTCTGAACTTCATTCTCTCTAGCCTCTTTGCTCTACATGTCTTCGCGGCTTGGGAGCTCTGTGATGCCTTCACCTGGATTTTCGGTGGCTGTTGTATCCATTCACCCAAGAGAAATCAAAACAGAGAAACTGGAAATTATAGAACTATTGATAATGACCACCAATATGGCAGTCTATATAGATGAGACCAATATAGATTTCCGTCAGCATTCAGAAGAAAACGAAGACTTAATGTGTGCGGCAATTATAATTACAGGAGAGGGTGACCTTGGAAGTATAATTATAAAATAAATCAAAAGTCAGGAGTAGGGAAAGAGAAATTACAAAAAAGTAACAAAGACTTCATAATGAAGGTTCCAATTTTCATAATATAAACATCAACTAGTACTGATGAAATCTGAAACATACAGAGGGTGGAAAACCTGACTCGAATCTCTGAACTTACGTCATCTTTCATCTCATCCCTAATGAGATCAGCTGGAATGCTGCAATCATTTGCAACGGGAAAAAAATTCTTCAATTTTCATCAATTCCTTTGGTGTCCCTTTAGTTTTACATTTTACACCCAAATCAAATTCAGTTTGGTAATTGTTTTTAACATTTAAAAGATACAATTCTCACATGAGTTGGGGCTATTTATCTTGCTGCTTATATCTACCTATCCTATCCTACAGGAATTCATGGAGCGATGATTACTTCATGGTTAAAACAGTTATTTCAGAGTTCTAAAGTTTTAGGATTTCCCCCTTTTTTCTTTGTACATCTCTGTACTTCCCTATCTTCTTAAGAACATGTATTATTTCCATATTTGCTGAAGTGGAAGACTTTCTTTTCCTGTTCTCAAGTTAGTAAATTACGAACCGTAAGCTCCCCCCAATGGATTCTTTCCCCTTAAGCCCAGGGATTCTTGTCTCATTGCATCAACTTGCATCCACTGCTAGTATAGGTATAGCCTAAACACAGCAGGTACTCCACAAATTGTGTTGGCATATTTTTAAATTAAATTTTTAATTGATACTCTTTATCTAAGTTGGAGCTTAAATCTTAATACAAAGGACTGAGTATCCTCAGTTACTGAGGAAGAATCCGGTCTCAAAGAAACTAAGGTATTGTAAAACATCACTCGGTTCACATCTGAATAGAAATACCAACCTGTTTTCTACCACGGAAACTCTCTCTACTCCAAAGCCTGTGCTACACATGTTTCAGTCCAGCTCACCCTCTACTTATTTCTCCTTGTTCACATAATCTGAAAAACATCTTTGCCAATCCTATTTCCTCTTAGCTTCGACCAGTACAGTTACTGCTGAGGACCAGGCATGTGCTTCTCCCTCCTCGGTAGGTCATCTCACTGACTCTCAGCATATTAAAGAAAATGCTTCAAACTCAAGAAGTGAAAATCCAGCTGAAGTCATGAAAACAGCAAACGGTAGTATATGAAGGCACTTGACCCTCTACTTGGAGATATGGAGACACTATAAATCAGAGAGCTAAAAATAGGCAAGTGACTCAAAGTCCCAAAGCTGGCTTAATCTCCAAGATCACTTCAATGCATTTACTTGGAAAACTTGAACAACACCAGCTCTGTCACTGCTTGTAGGAGCATCTACATGTACAAATCCCCAAACACACTACGATAAAGCCAAAGAATCTAACTTTTCCATCGGAATCAACTCCAAACGTGAATTAAATCTTTCTTCATCAGAATGTATATGCCATCCAACAATGCCTCCCCTCTTTGTCATACAGTGGTTCTACCTCTTGAATTCATTTATTTTATGTTTTCTGTCCTGGACACAGAATCTTTTTTCTGAACAAGCTCTTATCTCTAAGTTCACTCACTTAGATATAAAACTCCACACTATCCATCTCTTTCTCCAAACCATGTGCAGGGCATTGTTTCCAATTTTCCTGGGCTCCTACTATGGTGGGCTAGATCTGCGCTCTGCTACATCCAACTCCAGCTCTCAGAATACCAGAATACAGGGGACACTTCATGATCTCTGTTCAGCTCATCACTCCTTTCCTAGAGCAGCACAAACTACACAGGCAAATAGTACAGATTTTAAACAATAAAACTTGGATGGAAACATTCTTAAAATATCAACAGAGGTCATTTCTGGGTCGTGAAATGAAGAATTAGTATCTACGTGATTCTCTTTACTCTATTTTCTGACACTTTACCTATAATGTATGTCATTTGCTTCTTTCTTTTTTTAAAAAATTACTAAACATAGCACCATAAGGTATTATATTGCATAAGCATATGCTAATGTATTCAAATTTGGGGTGAAATGAATCTTTCTCAGCAAACTATGAATTTCAAAAACTTAAAGGTTAGAAAGCTGAAACAATAATAAACCAGGAACAAATTGCCAGTTGGCCAAGTCATTTTCTCCATTCCTTACCACCACCACCACCACCACCAACAGGCTCAATGATCTAGAAGCTGATTTGTGTCAATCTATCAAAAGAAGAAAAACTGTCCATGTCATTTTAACTATTTTAGAAAATAACTCGAACACTCATCTAAAAATCTGAAAAAGTTAGCCAATAAATATATAACAAATTAAACTTACTTGTATATTGTTAGCCAAAAATTTGCTAGGCAATAAATACTTAGCAAATAAAGCCAGGAATTTTTTTTTTTCTAAAGCCAGCATAATCTAGTGAGATTTACTAAAAAGGCAAGGGACATGAAATGTTAAAACATCTAATTATATTCTCATTGCCAAATTAGTAATTCAATGAACAAACACTTGAGGAGAGTATTCATGGAGACCAAAGAAGTATTAGGTATAACATTTGTCAAGATTTAACTTAAAAAATTTGTAGAAGGGGTATATAGAACTTAATTTTTTAAGGTATCATGATACTTACATCATGATACTATATTAAATGTAGTGACAACGCTTTTAGATAATGATATTCTGGAAGTACTATTTACTATAATTAAACAATATAAATAAAAAAGAAGTATATTAGAAAAGTGGCATTAAAAATATTATTTATGCCTCGATGGTTAAGAGAGAGAATACAAGACTATCAGCTAGAAAACTAGAAAAAAATGAAAACTCAAAAAAATTGCTTAGAGTTAAAGCACAAAATCTACTTATTTCATACAGATAATGGAGATTTACAAAGCAGAATAAGGTTTAACCACAGTACCAACAGAAACAATACATTTAATAATGAATTTACAGGAGGAGAACTTACATTTGCACAGTTATTAAAAGTAATTGAGGGAAAAAAAAACTTTATTTAATAAATTTTTTAAAATTTGTATCTTTTTCTTAAACAGAAAGAGTTTATATTGGAAAAATGGTGGGTTATCCCTAAATTAAGCTGTAATTTAATGCTGTCCCATCAAATCCCAATAGAATGTGTCTTAATTTGGCTAAGTTACACAGAATAATATAAATGAGAGAATACCAACAACAAAAAAAAATATATGAAAGTAATGACAATGTTTGGGAGAAGCCATAGAAGTATCTTTGTGAAAGATACCAGAATATGGTAAAGTTAATATGTTAGTCTTCTGCTTTCAGCTAAACACACTAGAAAGTACCAACCATGCTCTCCCACTGAATAAGCCTAAAATCAGACAAAGTCAATGAGGCCACTGCTCTTAGGTATCCAACAACAGGTGGCATCAAACTGTGATTTCTGGCAAAAGAAAAATACATGAGCTGAACCCCCTTGTTACCTTGTTTTTCTGCTTGGGATCCCTTTCTGAACCATGGACCAAGAAGTGCAGCCCAAGCAAAGTAGTCTGAGATTCTGCAATGCTAAAATATTCAAGTTCAAGTTCCGGACATACTGGAATACAAAGACCTCCCCGACCACATTAGGCACTCATTTGAGACCCCAAAAAGTCATACATGAGTAAGGACCACACTCTACAGTAGCACCATGATTTAGGATTAAGAGAAAAACCAAAATAGATACACACAAGCTTATCACAAAACAAGGCCTAAAAACAAGCCATGAAGAAAAAAGAAATTAAGACCAAAAATTAAGAAATAAAATAGCTAATGGAGGACTTCCTGTTTCCATTCTAGCATGTACAGAACTTAGAAGTCTCTACTCCATCCCAATAAGTAAAAACCTGCTAAAAAAACTGAAAAATCAACAACTATTCTCAGATCCATCATAAAAGTGAGGTCACCAGACAAACTGCTATCCTCAGTACTGGACAGACAAACAAGGATACACAGAATCACAGCTTACTAGAGCAGAAACCCACAAGCAGAAATCTCCATGGGAACCAGGGCTGGGATAGGAATAACTGAAGTATAACTGGTAGATCTCCAGCAGCTCAGTGTAGACAAATCTAAGGATTTTTTTTTTTAAGATATTATTTATTTGACAGACAGATATCACAAGTAGGCAGACAGGCAGGCAGAGAGAGAGAGAGGAGGAAGCAGGCTCCCTGCAGAGCAGAGAGCCAGATGTGGGACTCAATCCCAGGATCCTGAGATCATGACCTGAGCCGAAGGCAGCAGCTTAACCCACTGAGCCACCCAGGCACCCAAGTCTAAGGATTTTTTAAAAATCTAGGAGGAGCTCCCACATTGAGTTTTATGTCCAGGTTTTCACGTAAATACTAAAGAAAAATTGTGTTGTGCTGCTGACAGGAGGAAAGCAAAAAGTAGCCATTTTGAAATATGCCAGAGCTTTCGGGTGACTCTTTTTTTTTTTTTTTTTTTTTAAAGATTTTATTTATTTATTTGACAGACAGAGAGGCAGACAGAGAGAGAGGGGGAAGCAGGCTCCCTGCTGAGCAGAGAGCCCGACGCGGGGCTCGATCCCAGGACCCTGAGATCATGACCTGAGCCAAAGGCAGAAGCTTAATCCACTGAGCCACCCAGGCGCCCCTCAGGTGACTCTTAACAGGAATTTCCCTTAAAATAAACTATCTAACCAGATCAGAACCTGCTGGGGTTTTATCAGAGGCTAAGTAACCTGAGGGAAAGAAACATTCAACTCCAGCCAGCTCTAGCCTTCTATGCAAGTTAAAGAAAACACAAAACTGAGATCCCTCTAGCCTTCCACATGGAAGAAGGGAATTACCATACACCAGCACCCTCTAGTCATTTGGTTCCATTTTAGACTGGAAAAAAAAAAGAAAAACTGAGAGGCACTAAAGAAATCCACAGCCCAGGGCCACTGGTTCAATTAAAACCCTAGACTGTGACATAGGACAAGAGAATTACTAAAAGCCTATTTACAAATGTTCCTTTTGGTCAGCATATTATGCAACAATATCCATAATGACTTTAAATGTCAATGGTATAAATATACCAATTAAGAGGTGACAGATTATCAGATGGATCAAATAATAAGACTTAACTACATGCTATCTAGAAGAAATCCATTTTGAATATAAAGATATACAAACACTGAAAGTAGAGATGGAACAAAATGTGCTATGCTAACACTAATAAAAGAAAGCAGGAGTAGCTATGTTAATTTCAGGCAGCAGATTTCAAAGCAAGGCAAGTTATATGGAATAAAGATGGCATTATATAATGATAAAAGGCTCAATTCTCCAAGAGAACCGATCAATCCTTAATGTGTATGTGCCTAACAATAAAGTGTCAAAATACATGAGGCAAAAACTGATAGAACTGCAAGGAAAAATAAATGAGTTCACTGTGATAGTTGGAGACTTCAATACCACTCTATCAGAAATGGACAGATGCAGTGGGCAGAAAATCAGTAAGGACATAGTAGAACTTAACAGCATAATCGATCAACTGGATGTAGCTGTCATCTATATACTGCTCCACCCAAAAAGCAGCAGAATATACCTTCTCAAGCTCAGATGGAACAGTCACCAAAATAAACCTTACTCTGGGCTATAAAACTCACCTGAACAACTCTAAAGGAGAAGAAACAATACTATGTCAGTTTCAAAGCACAACAGAATTAAACTAGAAATTAACAGAGATAGCTGAAAAATCCCCAAATGTTTGAAAACTAAACAATACCTTTCTAAATAAAAAAATGGGTCAAAGGGACGCCTGCATGGCTTAGTCAGTTACACATCCACCTTTGGCTCAGGTCATGATCTCAGGTTCCTGGGATCCAGCCCCATGTTGGGCTCCCTGTTCAGTGGGGAGTCTGCTTCTCCCTCTCCCTTCTGCTCATGCTCTCTGTATTTATTTATTTGAGATAGAACAAGAGAATCTAAAAAATAAATAAATAAATAAACAACCCACCAGTCAAAGAAGAAATTTCAAGAGCAAATTTAAAAACTAAAATATGGTGATAATAATAAAACTTATCAAAATTTGTGGGATTCGGTGAAAGCATTGCTTAGTGGGACAGCTAAGGCATTGAATTATTAGAAAATATTAGAAAAGAAGAAATATTTAAAAATCAATAATCTAAGCTTCCATCTGAGGAAACTAGAAAAGAAGAATTAAATCCAAAGTAAAAGAAAAAATAATAAAAAGTAAAGAAGTCTAGGACATTAAAAACAAACAGAAAATCGATGGGGTAGGGGTGGGGGGAATCAATCAATGAAACCAAAAGCTAGTTCTTGCCAAAAATCAATAAATTTGATCACCCTACAGCAAGGTTAAGTAAGAAAAAAAGAGCACACGAATTACTAAAATCAAAATTAAAGACAGATATCACTACAGATCCCGTTGACCTTAAAAAGATAACTAAAGAAATCTATGTCCACAAATTTGGCCACCTAGATGAAATGGAGTCCTTGACAGGTAGAATCTGCCAAAACTGACACAAGAAGAAACAGACCATATAAATAGGCCTGTACCTATTAATGAAATTGAATCAGTAATAGCTTCTAAAAGAGAAAGCACTGGGTTCAGATGGGTTCATGGGTGAAATCAACAAAATATTTAAGAAATTATACCAATACTCTACAATCTGTTTCAGAGACTGAAGCAGAGGGAATACTTCCTAAATCATTCTATAAACCCAGCATTATCCCAATACCAAACTAGACAAAGACACTAAAAGAAAACTACATACCAGGGTACCTGGGTGCCTCAGTCATTAAAGCCTCTGTCTTTGGCTCAGATCTTGATCTCAGGGTCCTAGGATTGAGCCCCATGTAAAGCCCCCTGCCCAGCACGGAGTCTGCTTCTCCCTCTCTCTCTGCCTCTCTCTCCACTCATGCACTGTCTCTCTCTCAAATAAATAAAATCTAAAATAAAATTTTAAAAAACCCACCAAACTACATACCCATATATCTAATGAACATCAAAATCCTTTAAAAATATTAGCAAATCAAACCCAACAATGTATTAAAAAATTATACACCCTGACCAAGTGAGATATATATATATGAAAGCCTGACTCAGAACTAAAAAATCACTGTAATTTTTTAAAGATTTTATTAACATTTCATTAATATTTCAACACTGTATAAAATTCTAGCTGTTGCAATCAGGTAAGAACAGGAAATAAAAGGCACACAGATAAGAAATAAAACTGTCTTTTGCAGAAGACAATGATCATACATGTGGAAAATACCAAAGAATTAAGGGGGAAAAAACCCTGTAGGAAGTAAGTGACTATACCAAGATTTCAGGATAAAATATTAATACACAGAAGTCATTCACTTTCCTATATACTAACAATGAACAAGTGGAGTTTAAAATAAAAAAAATTAATACTATTTACATTAGCACCCCCCAAAATGAAATATTGAAGTATAAATATAATAAAATATGTATAAGGTCTATATAAGGAAACTAAAAAACTCTGATGAGAAAAATAAAGTAAAAACTAAATAAATGGAGAAATATTCCATTTTTTGGACATCATGAATTCCACAGATAAGAAGACTCAAACTGTCAAGCTGTCTGTTCTTCCTAAGTTTATCTATAGGTTCAATGCAATCTCAATCAAAATTCCAGCAAGTCATTTTATCGATATCAACAAATCATTTTTGAAGCTTACACAGAGAGGCGAAACATCAACAATATCCAACATTTATTATAAAATCACAGTAATTAATGCAATGTGGTACTGGCAAAAGAATAGACAAATAGATCAACGGAACAGAATAGAGAGCCCAGAAACAGACCCACATAAATATAGTCAACTGTTCCCTGACAAATGAGCAAAGGCAGGACAATGGAGTAAAAGATAGTATTCTCAACACATCATGCTCAACTGGAGACCCACACGAAAAAAAAATGTTTAAAAAATTATCAGTTTAGACCAAGACCTTAGACATTTGGAAAAATGAGCTCAAAATGGATTACAGACCTCAATTTAAATGCAAAACTATAAAAGTTCTTGAAGATAACATAGGAGAATACCTAGATAACCTTGGGTTTAAGAATGACTTTTTATATACAACACCAAAGGCATGTTTCATCCAAGAATATTAAGCTTGATTTCATTAAAATTTAAACTTCTCTGCAGAAGACAATTTCAAGAGAATGAGAAAAGAAGCCATATACTAGAGAAAAATATTTGTAAAAAAAACCATCTGGTAAAGGACTCTTATGCAAAATATACCAAGAATTTTTGGAACAGTAAGAAAATAAAATCTAATTTTAAAAATCGACCAAAACCTTAACAGATACCATTTCAAAGAAGATCTACAGATGGCAAATAAGTATAGAAAAAATGCTCCACATCCTAAGTAATAAGGAAAATGAACGTAAGTGCGATACCACTACATACCTGTCACAACCCCAAAATCCACTCTGCTGACACCACCAAATGCTAGCAAGGATATGGAGCAAGGATACTCTCATTCATTACAAGTGGGACTGCAAAATGGTACAACCATGCTGGAATACATTTAGGTGGTTTCTTTTACAAGTAAACCTACTCATACCATATGATTTAACAACTGGGCTCCTTGGTATTGACTAAAATGAGATGAAAACTTATGGCCACATGAAAGCCTTCCCATAAATGTTTATACCAGTTTCATTTATCATTCTCAAAACTTGGACACAACCAAAACGCTCTTCAGTAGGTGACTGGATAAACTATCATTGATCAAGACAATGGACTATTCATCTCTACAAAGAAATGAATTGTCAAGCCATGAAAACACATGAAGGCAACTTTAATACATATTACTAAGGAAAAGAAGCCATTCTGAGGAGGCTATATACTATCTAATTTCAACTGTGTGATTCTAAACAACAACAACAACAACAACCAAACAAAACAGACTACAGAGATAGTAAAAATGTTTAGTGATTCTGAGGGGCTGGGAGTTGAGGAAAGGATGAGTAGGTGGGGGCACTGAGGATTTTTAGCAGAGTGTAACCAGCCTGTTTAACACTCAGTAATGGATACATGTCATTATATGTTTGTTCAAACCCCAAAAATATAGAACACCAGAAATGAACCCTAATGAACTTCAGGTGATAGTGATCTGTCAACAGAGGTTCATCAACTGCAACAAATGCACTTCTTTGCTCTAAGTTACTTATAGTGAGGGAGGCTATGTGTGGGGTACAGATCTGTGGACACCCCCTATATTTCCTCTCAATTTCTCTGCAATCTTAAAAAACCCTGAAAAAACAGTTTACATTACGGGGGAAAATAGTTTATAGAAACAGACTCCAAGATGACAGAGAGGTTAGAATGAGTAGAAAGAGTTTTAATACCTATTATTGTCAAAGAGTTAAAGTAAAAGGCACAATGAACTAATAGATGGGAAATATCAGTGGAGAAATGGAAATGACAAAGAATTAAATGGATTTTAAAAATTCACTAAATAGAGTAATAGAGGGTAAGAAACTATACATTAAGAGTCAATAAACTTGAAGAAAGATGACTAAAAATAATTCAGTATGAAGAACAGAGACAAAAGGATTAAAGACAATAAAGACAGACATGGTGGGCTGTGGGACAATAACAAGTCATCTGTTCCATGTGTAACTGGAGTCCCAGAAAGATAGAAGTGAAATAGAAAAAAATAAAAAAATATAACTGAGAATGTACAAAGTTCAATTAAAAAAGTCAAATTTCAGACTGAAAAAACCCATCAAGCCTCCAACAATAGAAACAAAAAACTTAAGACATAAGCCCATATTTTCTTTATATTTTGAGATAAAATATTAAAATCTGAGAAGGTAAAGGACATTACTTCCAATAGAATTATTTCACAAATGAATTCTATTTGTCATCAAAATGGTGGAGGTGAAAAAAACAGTGTAGTAACATTTTGAAATGGCTGAAAAAAAAGTTTGTGAACTCGAAAATGTATATGTAGCAAAAATAACCTTCAAAACTAAAGGTAAAACCAGATCATTTTTAAACAAAAACAGAAATATTGTTAGCAGTAGACCTAAACCATAAGAAAAGCAAAGAAACCTCTCCAGGCTGAAGGGAAATGATGTCAGGCTGAAATTCAGATCCACAGAAAGAGAACAAGAACACTGGAAATTTAAGAATATAGGAAAATATAAAAGATTGGCTCTTTTTTCAATTTTTGAATGCATTAAAGGCAAAGGTTTAAAAAATAATACTGTATTGTCAGAGGTCATAATATATTAGAATTAAAATACCTGTCATTAACAGCTCAATGGATAGATATAAACACAATTATATATTGTATGATTCTTATTTAAGTAAAACAGTATAATATTAATTCTAAGTAATTAATAATAATTATACATATGCTGAATAATAATCCTGAAAGCAAGCAATAAAGGCCTACAAAGAAGTACAGCTAAAAAGTTAAAGGAAATAAATTGTAGTCAATTAGCCAATAAGGCATATTGGTTATTAGGAATAAATACAATAAAAACACAGATGTAACAAGAATTAAACAGATTTAACTTCATACAGACCAATAATTATCTCAAATGTAACTGACTTAAATGTCCCAATTACAAGTAGAGAATGTTAAAATGGATAAAAAGGAAACAAGATCCAGCTATTATCATTCCTATAGTGGACATTCTTTAAAGATAGAGATGTTAAAGAGAATAATGGGAAAGATATTCCATGTAAACAGGAAGCATAATATTAACTAGTGTGAATTATATTGGTAAGGAGAGATATTTGATAATGATAATATTTCACTGATTATCATCCACATATTGAAAAAACATATTAAATCTAAATGCATCTGCACCTATTAGCAGATATCCCAACTACAGAAAAAAAAAAAGGCAAAAATATAGATGTAGAAAAATCTACAATTATAGTTAGATATTTAAAACCATTCTATTGAGTAACCAATTAGAAAAAAAAATCTGAAAAGTCTCAGTATATATAAAAGATTTAAACAGAACTATCAACCAACAACCTTTAATGACAGTTATGTCACACTACTTACAACAGTCTTTTCAAGTACACATGGTAGACTCATTAAGTTTAACCATGTGCTGGGCACAGAAAATTCAATAATCATCATTTGAAATCTGGCAGAATACAACTTCCAGTAACAATGAAAGTGAACTAGAAAATAATACCAATGAGATTCTGGCACAGTCCCACATATGTGGAAATCAAGGTACATATTTGTAAATAACGTATAGGTCAAAGAAGAAATCACAACAGAAATTACGATGGATTTTTAAATGATTAATAATGAAAACATTATGTATCCATTTAGGTGTAAGGTTAGGTTGTCTTACTTGAGATTTTTCTTTAAAAAAAAAAAAAGATTTTTTTTTTTTATTTGACACAGAGAGAGACACAGCAACAGAAGGAATACAAGCAGGGAGAGTGGGAGAGGGAGAAACGGACTTCCCACTGAGGTGGGAGCCTGTTTTGGGGCTCGATCCAGGGTCCTGGGATCATGACCTGAGCCGAAGGCAGACGATTAATGACTGAGCCACCCAGGCACCCAAAATTTTTCTTTGTTCTTGAGGCAAATTTGGTCATATTAAGGATTTTTACACCTATATTCATGAGGTGGTTTGGTCTGTACCTTCCTCTGCTTGAAAAGATGTTTGCCTGATTTGGGTATCTAGCCAATGCTGGCATTATGAACAATGGACTATTAACTCAACCATCAAAAAAGAATGAAATCTTGCCATTTGACACGATGTGGATGGAGCTAGAGTGTACACTGCTACGCGAAATAAGTCAGAAAAAGACAAATACTGTGTGATTTTACTCAAGCAATGAACGCAACAGAGGGTGGGGTGGGGGGAAGAAAAAAAAAATAGAGAGGGAAACAGATCATAGGTAACTCTTAAAGGTAGAGAACAAACCGAGGATTGATAGAGGAGAGGTGGGTAGGGGGCTGGGCTAGACGGGTGATGGACATTAAGAAGGGCAATTGTTATGATGGACCTTGGGTGTTTTTCCCATTTAAGTGATGAACCACTGAATTCTACTCCTGACACCAGTATTGCACTGGATGTTAACCAAGTAAAATTTAAAATAAGAATTGAAAAAAAGAAAAAAAAAGTCAACATCCACTTGCAACAAAAATTTTCAGTCAACAGGAACTGAAGGGAGATTCCTCAACCCGGCAAAGCGCATATGCCAAAACCTACATCAAAACCACATTTCTAGATGGAATACTAAAGACTTTCCTCCATAATGTATCAATGAAGAAAATGATACAAAAAAAATTGCTCAGCTATTTTTTAAACTTCAAGGATCTATGTTGTAAGAACTAATTACAGATTTAATGTTGTTGTAAATAACAGCAAAACCACAGAAAATACAGAAATAAAATGTGGGTGAATGAATTAGGTGTGATAAAGCCCTTACTAAAGATTAAATTGAAAGCAGAACCTCCACAAAATAATCCATTCCAATTACATTAAAAGGTCAAGGTCTTGAATGGCATGGACAGATGCGTGCACATACACACACAAGCAGATAAAAGTATGGCTGAAGAAAGCTGAAGGGCACTTCAACATGAGAAAATGTATTTGCACTGCTCACTTCTGTCCATCCATAAGTAATTGTCTAAACTGAACTAAACAGAGAACAGTAATATTGTTTCCCATAAAATGAGCAAGAACATGCTTTTTAAACAATGACCAACAAACATTTTTAAAGATACCAACCTCGGTAACGATGAAATAAATGAAAAAAACCTATTTGTATTTGTAGTTTTTGTGGCTTTTTCTTTTCTTTCTTTCTTTTTTAGGGAGCGGGAAGGAGGTGATATTATTGTAGTAGAGATTTGAAAGGCCTGACTAAGCCCAGTGACCGGCCAGATGTGTGAAAATAGACAGTCTCAGAACTGTTGGTGGGAATATAAAAAGGTAAAACTTTTCCAGGAAATAGTTTTACAGCATAGGCTCAATAATAACAACAAAAACAAAGCTATCCATTCTGATAATTTACTATGCATCAGTCACCGGGCACTGCAAACATGAAGTACCTTGCTGTTTTGTACCCACCACAAACTTATTTTCATCCCAATTTTTAAAATGACAAAACGGAGATCAAACAATAAGAAACTTCTGGAATTAACATAGACTAAGGGGAAGAATGCAAGTGCAGACAGACAAACTCCAATGTCTATGATCTTCATTAATTATATACCTCCATATTTAAATCTGTGTAGTCTTTAACCCAGTTTTTTTGTTTATGTTTTTGTTTTTGTTTTACTACTTTTTAATTTAAAAATCAATTATTTAACAGATAGCTTATTATTAGCTTCAGAGGTAGACTTCAGGGATTCATCAGTTGCATATAACTGTTGCATATAACCATAGTGCCTCTCACGCTGTTACCCCACTCAGCCACTCTCCCCTTCAGCAACCCTCAGTTTCCTACGATTAAGAGTCTCTTGTGGTTTGCTCCCTCTCTGGTTTTGTCTTGTCTGATTTTTCCCTCCCTCCCCTATGCTCTCCTGTTTTTTAACCCAGTTTAAAAAGAAAAAAAAAATTTAACCAGAACTGAGAAAGGGAAGAGATATGCACCAGGATATTGATTAAAGGAAGTGGAACATGAAAACAACTTACACATCCATCAATATGGGGTTGGTTAAGTAGATTTGGTTGGCATATACATTCCAATATTATAAAGCTTTTTCAAATGATGGTAAAGATATTTATTGAAAGATATTTATTCAGAAGATATTTATTCAAAACATTACTTCTTATAAAAATCAGTTACTAAGCCAATTTACTATGATCACATTTACATGAAGTTCCAGACCTATTGTGTAGATGTCTATATCCATATATATAGATCTGATGAACTGTTTGGAAACATATCCACCGAAATGTTATCATGTGATTAGCTCTCCTTGAAATCTTTGGTTTAAAAAATTTTTACAACATACTTTTACTTAAAGCCCACCACAGCATGAATTTTGGAGTAAGATTTCATTCCTACCAAGGTCTTTGTTGACAAGTTTTTAAAGCTCTCATCTTCAGATTCTTTCCGTATGAAAGAGAGATAGCAACACCTTACCCAAAGGCCTGTTGAGAAAAAAATTCAATAATAGCCATAAAATGCTCATACGATGTTCACTCAAGGAGTTCAATAAATGGAGAATCAATTTGCCCAGAAAAGCTTTTCACACATCCTTGTCAGGCTTTGCAACCAAACGTCAATGGCTGACTCTACAGAATCTTCCAGCGGAATGGACTCTCCACACAAAGGTCAAATCAAGGAAACACTGGCCCAGCTGTGTCTCCCCCCAGGCGGCTCAAGCTACCGGGAAGACAGGCACAGCACTCCTGCCCTGAAACAGCGCCCCTGTCGGGGGAGCCACGTAACAACCCTCTTCTGACAAGCCTTGGGCTCATCTGTTCCCATACGTTGTCTAGGACAACCCAGCTCTCTGTGTTCCTGTCTGCTGTAAGTCAACGAACATACCCACATCACAAGGGCGCCACATAATGAAATTTCCAGAGTGTGCAAATGGAGCCGTTTTAAGAAGCCCGAGCAGATCCCACTCCTTAGTAAGCAGATGCCGGGTTACAAGAAAACATCACCATGACAGACAAATTCAGACAGTGCCTAAATGGATGAGGAAGAGTTGCAGAGCTACCCAGGTCTCTCTCCTTAGTCAAAAACTCTCATTAAAATAAATGAGCCTGCTCATTTCAGAAGAATTAAAAAAAAAAAAAAAAAAAAGGTTTGGAGCATCGAATTGGAAGAGATGTTCATTCACACTCATCAAAAGGAGCAGAAATCCTTATCCTATAACACCCACAGCTGCATACCACACTCAGCCCACCTCTCCTTATTAATGTTCTTATTAAATGTATTCTGTCCATCTGTGTTCAAGCTCATTTTTCCCCCTTCTGAAACACCATTTCACTTTTCATGTAGGAAATAATTACATTTGTTTATCTCTGGCTAATGCCACGTTGAGTTCAAAGCAGAGGAGAAAGATGTGGGTTACCGCCTTGCCAGCAACTAGTAAGTTTCATATCGGCCCCATACCCTGAACTCCACCGCCGGCCAACTGCTGCTGCTCCTGACTCCCAATCCCCAGCTTCCGTTTCACATTCTGTTGTGCTCACATTCCTTGGTGCACTGCCGACCCCCACGAGCCCCCACGTAAGATCTGCTTGTAATGTAAGAACATGTGGAGAAATTATGTGTTTTTGTCACACCCTATTAAACGGTATTCAAAACACAATGCCCCAGAAACTAAATTGATTGTAGGTTTTATAACCCTTTTCAGGGTAATGGAACAATTCAGGACCATGAAAGAAAGCACAGCGAGTGCAGCTGTGGGAATCTTTGACCGCTCAGCTCCGCAGTCCTGTCCTGGCTTTGGTGGTTACAGTTCAGCTGGATTCCATTCCTCTAGATCTTTGACAAATCATTCCAGATTAATGGGCTACAAAAATGTTCCACTTTTCAGGCTGAGGAGGTGTATCTTCTGACTGATTCTGAATCGGGCGGGAGGCTGGGCAATGTCCAGAGGTAGGAAGACCGTTTCCAGCCACTCTGCTGTTATTGCGTGTATTTTTGTGGTTGTTCTTTTTTTGCATATCCAGGTTCGAAAACCAGGATGCACAGAGTTAAGGGACCTGCTGCGGTCACATTCCCCTAGCTGTCATACCACTGGGACTCTTCTAGTGTGCATATAAAGAACGACTTGGGCTGCAAACTCATGACTC
The DNA here is from genome assembly GCF_009829155.1 of Mustela erminea. Lineage (NCBI taxonomy): Eukaryota > Metazoa > Chordata > Mammalia > Carnivora > Mustelidae > Mustela > Mustela erminea. The sequence goes on along the minus strand of NC_045616.1, from coordinate 27,858,319 downwards.
CATCACACTTTGGAATCACGAGGCTGTTGTCATGTTTTTAAAAATGACAAGGAGCATGTCCTTCTCTTTGGCTGACCAGTAACCCCCAACTTCAGAGCTGCCTGGTCAGGCCATGCCTTGATCCTGTCACCTATCATAAGCGATCACTCACTCACTCATTACCTGCACTGCACGTTGCTCCATCAGAAAAACATCTGTGAACATTATTTGACAAATTGATCGCTAAATGAGCCATTAGCTAAAGGGGCTTTCAGATTGCCTCTAGGAAGCCAGAGTGGCCCGCAGAAGAAAAATGCTTACAGATGCAAAGCAGTGATTAGAAAGGGAGAAAGGACTCTTGTCCCAGCACTCCTGGGAGGGTGCTGGGGCGGGGGGGGGGGGGGGGGGGGGGGGAATTGCGGGGAGAGAGGTGGCAATAAACCATATCCTGCGAGAAAATCCACCTTCTCTAAAGGAAACTGTTTATTAGCAGCAGTAGTAAAACTGCTTAATTCCCTCAGCGCCTCAAGGGAGAAACCTAAGCCTTTGTGAATGAAGAGAGAGGGGGCAGTGGAGCCGGTGGCGCCCTCGTCCAGAAGGGAGAGCTGGGAAAACAGCGTTAGTCATTCTACCATCCCCGCGTGCCAAGAGCCGACAGGTGTGCAGTTTACCATTGTTCCGACAGGCAGCCGGATACCACAGTAGAGAATGCATCCTCTGCTCCAGTGTGTGGGAGCAAACAGCTGTCTCCCTGGCTCAGGATACAGGCAGAGGAGCGAGGGAGAGGGAGGGAGACAGGGACACAGATTTCTTCCCCATTAGCCTCCGTTGCAAGGCTTTGATTCACCAACCGAAAACACATGGTCTTCCTGCGAGACGCCTTACATATGGGCAGGTACCTTCCAGGGGCTCCAAAGAGAGCCCACAAACCATAGAGGGAGACTTCAAGGTCAACAAATGTACAGAGAGGCCAAGGTCCGATAGTGCCACACCAGTAAGAAGGAGGTGCACACAACAGTCCTTAAGGAAATGCCTTTTATAAATCCTGCGGGTCTCATACTGTGGACAGATGTTTGTGATTTAGGGGGGGGAGAAAGAATCTTGAATCAAGAAAGGTTATTTTGATCCAAAATGAAGTGTTTTCCTGTCTTGCTTGGAATGGAAACTGTGTGAGTGCCAAATTCCCCGGAGAGAGGAAGGAGAAGCCCCCAGATGCAGTAGCTCTAAGTCTGCAGTCACCAAGACGCCTTAGGGGCTGAGGTCGGAAAGGCTCACCGAGGGTCACCAGGCATCCTGTTCTCCTCTAACAAAGGACGAGAACCAGACATCTGCATCTATGGCTCTCCCAATTGAAAATTTGGTGAATACCAATAAAATCGACACTGCGTCTATTTACAAGGGAGAAAATGGATCCCGTCCAACCGTCCGTGGAACTTGAGAAACGCTGGCTTTCTCCCAAAAGCCCAGGTATTTTTCTAATAAAATAAGAAGTCAACTTCAAACGGCTCTAAACTCATGACCTAATGGTACAATCACACACGGAACCTCTTAGGCTCACCCTGGACCCCACTAACCCAATCCTGCAATGTTAACATAAGCCGGAGGGATTGAATAACCCAGCAAAGCAAGCCAGTTTCAAGGGAAGAACGGAGGGTCCTCCATCGGACAGCTTCTTTTCGGGGCAACGGAGTTTAATCCACTTACTTCCTTTACCAAACCGAAACATCCCGATTCACACGCCTGGTAAATACATGCTGAAGATTTCACGTACTTTTTCTCCAGGTTCCGTGACAGCACTGAGGATGGTCCTTCACGCAGAGCTCGGCTGACTCCTTCCAACCTTGCCTGCCCAGTCAGTAAGCACCGGGTGGGGGAAATCCTGAAGAATGAGGAAGGGCAGTGAGCAACTCCTTTCTGGGTCCCTGAAAAAACTTTTTGGGCTGAAGATGGAGTCGCTCCTGCTGGGGACGCCACGTGGGCCAAGGGAGGAAACAGATTTTTCAGTTCCTGTAAATGCTCTGCTCCACCAGAAGTGCATCACGTGTAGTCAGTCGATCTCCAAACACCAAGCCAACCTGGACCTAATCACCAAAACAAGGCCGACGACTGCCTCCAGCCAGCTGGGTATTTTCTATTCGTCTTTTCCTTGTTTTTCATTCTTTACCCTCTAAGAGCTTCCCGCCTTCCCCTCCATTTTGTAGTCCTCCCAAGGAGACCGTCCTGTTCATAAACTCTTATATAAACTTGCATCATCTAAATTATTGTTCCTGATCATTTTTGTTGTTTGGGGGGTGGGGTGGGGAGGGAGTGTTTGCACACTACGAACTGTTCCCTTATTTTATATCTCCCTTGAATCCTGGGGCGAGTCTTTGGAACAATCTTTCCATACAATGTCTTCTCAGATGGAACTCTGAGGAGGTTGGCTAAGGGAGTATAAGTTATGAAAAAGAATAAATTACAATAAATGGTAAATAAGCCATTGAACTATATGGAATAACCATTCAAATGGAAGCATTTCCAGGCTTTAAAACATTGTCAGGCACTACTGCTTTTGGCCAACATGGAACATCAGAGAGCAGTTTTACCTTCTGTTAAAATTAAATGCAAAATGGAGACCAGACTTGAGAATTCCCAGCGCAGAAAAGACCACTTAAACCATGTTAAGCAAAACTAAATCCATCTTATTTCATGAACATAAGCAAATCTTTAAGTTATTTTTTGTAAATGCCTCTGACAATCATAGAAGAAACTTAAATCATCATCCTGAAGATGGTAGGAAATAATCCCTTTTATCCAATCCCCTGCCTTCTGGAAACCCTCACTGTAGTGACCAATCCTTGTAAAGGGTAAAGATCCTCTCCATGTTCACTTTTTAAGCTGATGTATGACTTCATGCCCAGGAGCTTTCATGTCATTCTTTGAATTTGAAGGTTCCCAGTTTACAAGTTGATCTTCTATGCACAACAAACTCTTCCAAATGTTATTTATTGATTTGGTGGTTTTAATTTTGCTATTTCTGAATTTGGGGCAGTTTCCTGCATCAGAAGGGAGACCCAAAGGAGACTCCCCAATAATTTCAAGGCCAGGGACACTCGGGTGGCCCAGTTGGTTAAGCATCTGCCCTCAGTTCAAGGTCATGTCTTGAGGTCCAGGATGGAGCCCCAAGTCAGGATCCCTGCTCAGCGAGGAGTCTACCTTTCCCTCTCTCTCTGTCCCTCCAACTCCCACTCATACTTTCTCTCTCTCTGTCAAATAAATAAATAAAATCTTAAATAAGAGTAATAATAATTCTGAGGCCGGTGAGCAAGTGGGTGCTCGTTCAGAGCCGACTGAGTCCCCTGCTTTCTTAGCACTCTAGCATTTGAGGATTTCTCTTGAATCTGAGCTCTGCTTCCTCTGTTTCGAATTCTCCATTTTTAACATGCATTCATGTATTTTGTTTGTTGAGGCTTTCTGGGAAGTCGCCCAACTTTGTTCAAAAGAGGGGGAAAGACATGATTCCCTGTGTTCTGTAACAGCTATTAAGAAACAGGGCCCCTCATACTTAAGATGTCTGGGGAACATAAAGGCCAAGATGGGTTCCACCCGGTCTGCAATTCTTTCTCCACTTTCCTCAAAAAGTGCTCCTGGGAAGGGTGCCTAGATGGCTCAGTGGGTTAAGCCTCTGCCTTCACCTCAGGTCATGATCCCCGGGGCCTGGGCTCTAGCCCCGCAGTGGGCTCTCTGCTCAGCACGGAGCCTGCTTCCCTCTCTCTCTCTGCCTGCCTCTCTGCCTACTTGTGATCTTTGTCTGTCAAATAAATAAAAACAAAACAAAACAAAAATCTTAAAAAGCAAAACAAAAAAACCCTGCTTCCTATATTTGTGCCCACTGTGGACCAGGATCTTCTACCTTTTTGAAAAATGGGTGAACGTTTGGATAACTTAAAATTAGAGAGGCCACCCTGGGGAACCTTACACTTATGGCAAGAGAATCTACCTACAGGGGAATCCTTGAAGAGAGAGAATCTGAAACCTCTGAGAAACCTTTGGAATACATACTTTGATCGGGCTGAAGAAGCTACCTAAAGACAAAATGACTCCAAAAATAGCTTCTCTAAAAGAATCTTTAAGCAATTCAGGTGACCTTAACCTAGTCCATCTGCCAAAAACAAAATATGGATGCAGCTATTCTTCAGAAATTCGTATTATTGTACCTGAAACGTGGCTAAAATTTTTCAGTGAAAGCTCTAAGGTCTGTTTGTGTCTCTGTGTTTATGGACATATATGTATATGAATATATTATGTATATGTGTTATTTTTAAAGAGTTCTATTTAATTGTTCTAAAGAAAAATAAGAGCTTATATCAACTGAGTATTCCTAAAACTCTCAGAAATATGGAAAACAACCCGAGTGTTTTGCAAGTTCACATGATCTGAAATAATCTTTGATAAATAAGAGCTGGTTTAGGTTTGTTAGTTTAAGAAAAGCAGGTGAGTCTTCATGTTGTCAACATTAAGTGTAATATAAAGTAATATAAATAATATATTTATATATTGAGAAGCAAATAATATTTTTGTGATCTATGATATTGTAAAATAATAACTATCATTATAATTGATAACATTATACCAGGACATGCCTGATTATTAGGGACTTCATATAATTTCTTGAATATTTATATTAAAATATACACCCATGTAAGTATAATCGAAGAAGGTTAAATATTACTTTTCATTTGACATTTTTTCCCAAAACATTTAATGTATCAAATAAACCCAAATCAACTAACATTTCTCTTTTTTTTTAAAAGATTTTATTTCTTTATTTGACAGAAAGAGATCACAAGTAGGCAGAGAGGCAGGCAGAGAGAGAGTGAGGAGGAAAACAGGCTCCCTGCTGAGCAGAGAACCCGATGCGGGACTCCATCCCAGGACCCTGGGATCATGACCTGAGCCGAAGGTGGAGGCTTAACCCACTGAGCCACCCAGGTGCCCCTAACATTTCTCTTTTATAAGGTGAAAGAAAAACTCTTTTGAGTTCATATATATATATATGAACTCAAAAGAGTTTTTCTTTATTATTTTATATATATATATATAAATAATAATAATAATTTAAAGCTCGTTTTCTACCTAGGTTTATTAGTCAAATAAGCTCATGCTATTTCTTTGTTACAAAATTGGTCAGCAAGAAAAATAACTGGATGGTTAGCTGTTTGATGTCTAATTCAAGTACAACTTTTAAAAGAGTAATTCAAATAGACATAAAAAAGATAAGTTTATGCCAAGTTAAACTGAATAATGGATATTTATTGAATATCTAGATCATTTCCAAGAAAGATAATATACAGAGACAATTGCTAAACATAGTTTATTTACTTTTGACTCTTTAATTTTTTAGAGAGACAAAAGATCTTTGGGTCTTTTGTTAGGTCACATAAAAAATCTATGAAAAACATATATCTCTAATAATTAGACATTTTATAATTAGATATTTAGAAATCTATAAAAAACATATATCTCTAAGAATTAGACATTTTATAATTAGATATTTAGAAATTTGTTAACCTTCTACAGGATGCACATATGGGGTAGTTCAGAACTGCCTGATCCTAATTTTCACTGTAAATGTTATTGATAGTTAAAATTAATAATCAATATATAAAACTACTAGAAACTGCTCTTATTAGAACAAAGGAAACCACTATGTGTACAAACTATGGAAAGAAAATGGGATATATTTTTATATGAAGAATATGCAAGGAAGAGGATATGTTTTTGTGAAGGAAAAAGAAAGTAACGTTGTCTAAAATAAAATCACTAGTTGTTCCAGATTAAGAAAGGAAAAGACTAAGACAAGATCTAAGTAGATATAAAATTGTTGAAACTTTGTGGAAATGAAATGTTTTTTAAAAGATTTTATTTATTTTTTTGACAGAAAGAGAGACCACAAGTAGGCAGAGAGGCAGGCAGAGAAAGAGGGGGAAGCAGGCTCCCGGCCGAGCAGAGAGCCTGACGCAGGACTCAATCCCAGGACTTGAGACCATGACCCGAGCCAAAGACAGAGGCTCAACCCACTGAGCCCCTGGACAAAATTTTAAGTTACAAGGTCAAAGCTGGCTAAATTTAATGGATTTATTTAAAAGGATTTTTTAAATGAGGCCAATAATGTGCCAATAAAAGATAGAGTTTCATTTCTTCTCTGTTAGAGCCACAGAATTTCTTAAATTATTGGTCCACTCTTTTAAAAAGACGATAAAAGATTTTTCTTTATATTTAATGTAATCTGCCTAGGAAACAAGGACTCTTTGTCCTACGAAAATATTTCCTGTGCTCCACCATTGCCTTTATCAGGTTTTAGATTACTGAGAAACACTGAGCCTTTTCTATTTTAAAAGAACTAAGGTATTTTACAACTATGTAACCTTCTGTATTTGCCTATGAAATCGTTCAACCATTTGGTTGAATGGATGACCAAGTAGTGTTTCACAATGACCTGCGATACTATGTGGTCCAGTATTTTAAATCTTTGGACATTTTTAACAAACTTTCCCAAATCAAATTCTGAAGGAAGTATTTTTGACCTTGAACAAACTGAAATTTTCCAGAGGGTTCCTGGAAGATCTCAAAAGAGTTTTTCTTTCCCCTTATAAAAGAGAAATGTTAGTTGATTTGGGTTTATTTGATACCTTAGGTTTTATGGGAAACAATCTCAAATGAAAAGTAACATTTAATTTCTTCGATTATGGGATTAAAAATGGGATGACTGAAAACAAAGCTGTGTATCAATGGAAAACTATAGTATATCCATTAACAAATTCTAGCTTTGTTAAGAGTGTTTTAGGGACGCCTGGGTGGCTCAGTTGGTTAAGCAGCTGCCTTCGGCTCAGGTCATGATCCCAGCGTCCTGGGATCGAGTCCCACATCGGGCTCCTTGCTCGTCAGGGAGCCTGCTTCTCCCTCTGCCTCTGTCTGCCATTCTGTCTACCTGTGCTTGCTCTTCTCTCTCTCTGATAAATAAATAAAATCTTTTAAAAAAAAAAGAGTGTTTTAAAGTTTTGTTATCTTCTCAAAACCTTTGAAGAAATCACCACAACAGCTCATATATGGACCACCTTCAAGCCCGTTGCTGGATGGGTTGATCAAGAAAGTTCAACAGAACACCAGACGACATCATCAAAGTCAAATTACAAACCAGGACAATCCCATCACATGAAAACTGCCATCCTCATTCCATCTTCTAAAGATACTTTGAACTCAAATCTTTTTTTTTTTTTCCCCCAGGATTTTATTTATTTATTTGACAGAGAGAAAGATCACAAGTAGGCAGAGGGGCAGGCGGGGGGCAGGGAGCAGGCTGAGCCATCCAGGCGCCCCTGAACTCAAATCTAGGAATTTTCTCAGATGGATGCTCTTTTGAACTGAAAAATTGAGTTTAGAATTTACTTTAACTATGAACTTTTGTTTTTCTTTCATTTTCATAGAAATTTCTCATTAAATTATCTAGTTGCTCACATCATACAGAGGTCTTCTTTAGGTGAACGTTTACCTGCAACACTGTTTGAACATCCTTATGCTCATCCTGTCCTAAGTAATCATGAGGATAAGTGAATGCTAACACATCAAGGTTTCCCTATGTAAGTAAAAACAAAACAAAACAAACAAGAAAACCCACACAACAACAACAAACCAGATTGACGTAAAAGGGCAAAAGTTCATCTTGAGGGGCACCTGGGTGGCTCAGTGGGTTAAGCCGCTGCCTTCAGCTCAGGTCATGATCTCAGGGTCCTGGAATCAAGCCCCGCATCAGGCTCTCTGCTCAGTGGGAAGCCTACTTCCCCCTCTCTCTCTCCCTGCCTCTCTGCCTGCTTGTGATCTCTCTGTCAAATAAATAAATAAAATCTTAAAAAAAAAAAAGTTCATCTTGACTTTAACCTATTTGAGTTATTTAGTTGGTTAAATCTTAGCTCCTGGAAATCTCTGCTCTGGGGAATTTTTTCCAATCTTGACCATTATTCTCCTTATATTCATCATGTTAGCCTCTCTGGGGTGTTGTGTACTTTCAAAAGTTTTCAATGCCTTTTGGCAGCCACTCACACATCAAATGTTACCCATCAGGATTAAACAACCTGGAAAAACTCAATGGTCTCACCACCTTTGTCCATGATGATGGTACATTTGTTGCTAACAGCAACTACAGGACCCTCTGTCCTAAGGACTCAACTAGAACAAAGGACATGAGCTTCTTCGGCATCAACGGTGGGAACAGATTGTAACACTGTACTAACGGGTCATACTCTTTGCCTATTGAGATAATGACCAAAAGGGGGGAGTTGTTCAAATTAAATACAAAATGGCGGCTGGGCTTCAGAATTTCCTTACCAGAAAAAAACATGTAAGCCACATAAACAGAACTAAGTCTATCTTACTTAGGGAACGCAAAACTTCACTTAGGTTATTTCTTGTAAATGTCTCTGACGGTCATAAAAAAGAAAAGGTCATCTTCATAAAAATAATACAAGATAATCACTTTTAACCAATCCTTTGTTGTCTGGAAACCCCCACTGCAATAACCAGTCACTGTAAAGAGTAAACAATTCCTCATTTGTAATTTGAAGCCATCCTATAAGTTCATGCCCTAGAGCTTCATAGTTCTCAGTCTATGAATGGGAAGGCTCCCATTGTGGAAGCTATTCTGAAATGCACAATAGACTCTTATTACTAAATAATATTTATTGACTTATTTATTTATTGGACACTATTAAACTATTTATCTATTAAACTTTATTGCTTGATGGTTGCTATTTCTGGATTTTTGATACCATGTACCTGCAACAAGTAAAACCACTAGGCAAAATATGAAGCATCCGACTCTAGGACTCAAATAATAAATTCCAGAATTTTCATGGAGAGAAAGTAAAGATGAAAATAATTGTGTTGGGCGCCTGGGTGGCTCAGTGGGTTAAGCCTCTGCCTTCAGCTCAGGTCATGATCCCGGGGTCCTGGGATCGAGCCCCGCATCAGGCTCTGTGCTCAGCAGGGAGCCTGCTTCCCTTCCTCTCTCTCCGCCTGCCTCTCTGCCTACTTGTGATCTCTCTCTCTCTGTCAAATAAATAAATAAAAATCTTTAAAAAAAGAAAGAAAGAAAGAAAGAAAATAATTGTGTTAAAAGGAATTCAAGATGTACTGTGATGAGAGAGAGAAATGTGATCCATGGTCTGAGACAGTGTCTGGCACAGACAGCTTAACAAGTAGGTGTTCACTGAATCAGTTAAATCTAAAAGCTAACAAAAAGTGACAAAATTAAGCTTTCTTAGTAACCATCAAAGGAGTGCAATTAGATATAGATCAGAGTCATCGCAGTGTTGAGACACATTGATGGTGTGAGTCACAAGGTAAGCAGGTGGTTCTGAGGTGAGAGCCTAGGTGAGTCATTTCCAGAGAAGGGGAAGGAAAGTCCCAGCTGATGATGATGACCACAGAGGTCAAGAAGGCCATGCGAGATCTGGAGAATCCAGAGTCAAAGAAGGTTAAGTTTTAAAGCCAACAGATTAAAATCAGCCAAGAAAGATGGGGCAGAGGTAACTCTAACACTTAAGTAAATTTCCTATTAAGAAACAAGGTGGGGGGAACATGGCAGGAACGAGTTCAAATATTTCAGAAATGAAAACACTTTAATAGATGAACAACTCCTTCGAAGAGCTAGTGAGTCTCAGATGAGTTTAAAGAACAGAAAGGAATCCAAGGAATGGAAGATGATACTCCTTCCTACATACTCTCCCCCTCAAGAAGGAAAGTTTCAAGGCCAAGAAACATGCTCCCATCCATGGAGACGAAATCAAAAACAACAGTGTTTTGTTTTTCACTTGTCAGATGGACAATTATGTTAAATAAAGCATTGACACTATCAAGCACTGGTGAGGAAGGGGAGAGGGGAGTCCTTTCCTGTGTTGCTGGGGGGTGAGGTTTAATTGGTACAGCCATACTAGAGAGCCACGGGCAGAATCCAGTGAGAGGGCAAATGCCTGGATTCCACAATTCAGGGATTCCATTTACTAATACACCTGAGAGAAGTTCTTCCATCTGTTCTCAAGATATGGAATGATGCAGCCTAGAGACACCTAGCAATACAGAACCATATACGTGGCTTGTACAAAGATATACTTTGCGGTATAGCTTGTAATAGTGGAAAATGGGAAACAACATATATGTCCATCGATAATGAAATATAAAAACAAAGGGGCACCTGGGTGGCTCAGTGGGTTAAGCCTCTGCCTTTGGCTCAGGTCATGATCTCAGGGTCCTGGGATCGAGCCCTGCATTGGACTCTCTGCTCAGCAGGGAGCCCGTTCCCCCCCAGCCCCCACCTGCCTCTCTGCCTACTTGTGATCTGTCACAAGTCTGTCTCTGTCAAATAAATAAATAAAATCTTTAAAAATAAATAAATAAAATGTGATGCATAAGGGCTCCAGGATAGTTCAGGCGATTGGGTGTGTGACTCTTGATTTCGGCCAGGGTCACAGCCTCAGGGTCCTGGGATTGTACCCTGTGAGGGTTCCGCACTTAGCAAGGAGTCTACCTGAGGATTCTGCCCTCCCTCTCCCTCGGCTCCTATCCCCCATTCACCCATGCATGTGCTCATACTCACGTCCTCTCTCTTTCTCTCTCTCTCTCAAATAAATAAATCTTTCCTAAAAATGTGGTGTAAAATTCAGTGTAGCAGTTAAAATAACAGTATCTACATATACTAACAAAATTGGATTTTTTTTTAAAACAGTATGATTTTCAAATAAAATGCATCGCATGCTACATGACGTATGACACCAGGTATATAAATTTAAGATTACAAAAATCCTACAGTTTACAGTTTAAGAATGATAGGCGTGTATGTAAAAGCATATGCAGAGATGAGAAAAGCACAAAATTCATGATCGTGGGTGCTCCGGGGAAGTCTGGGAAAGGCAACAAGTGTTGGTTAAGAGACCTGTAGCTCTATCTGTGATATTTCATTTCTTAAGAAAAAAAGAGAGAGAGAGAGAGAGAGGATTAAAATGTCAACAGTTACTAATTCTTTGTTGTGTGAATACGTGTTTATTATATCTGTATTCCCTTCCATTTAAAAAGATTTTCAAAAGCGAAAGGCATAGAAGGCAACTTATAATGAAAAGAAAGAGAAAAAACACCCGGAATCATTTTGGGATAAGAATTCATGAAGCTGTTCAATTGGTTTTTGAGAACAGTTCACCTCTAGAGCTATAGTATGATCCTAACCCAGACAGAAAGTATGGAGTTTTTTTACAAGTATGAACATAGCAGAAAAAAAGTACATAATATCTGGCTTAAATGAGGTATATTTAAAAGCATACGACTATATCCCTCTGGATAGAGTGGAAAAACTGCTATAAATCCCAGTTCCTCCCCTAGTGCTCAGGGTTCCCTCCACTTCCATGTTCTCAAGGAACTTTGTTTCTCCTTCTCGTCTTCCCATCCTCCATAATTAATCTCAACACCCTCCATGGGATCATTTCTGTCAACCTACAACTATTCTTGTGTTTTCTTGACTCCAACTGGCCCTCTGGCAACTGGCCCCATTTCTCTCTTCCTCTCATAGCCGTTTTAGGCTTCTCTGGGCTCACCGTCTCTACTTTCTCACCTCCTGTTCACACCTGTTCACGACTCCAATGACCCATCCCTAACCTGCCACTTGAATGTTCTCATTGCTAACCTCAGTGCACACTTGTGTGTCTCCATCATTCCTACCTTCTGGCTCCATTCTCCCTGAAAAGGTCTCATTCAGTCTGGTATCTTAAACCCTGCCCCCTCCCCATATGCTGATAATACCCAAAGTTTATTTTCAGTCCAAGCTTTTCTCTTCCATATTTGTTTATGTGGAACTGTAAACTTTATGTTTCTACTTGATATCTCCTAGGTGTCTTAATTTTAACAGGTCAAGAGAAGAAATTCTTTTCTTTTTTTTTTTTTAAGATTTTGTTTACTTGACAGACAGAGATCACAAGTAGGCAGAGAGGCAGTTGGGGGGCGAGGAAGAAGGCTCCCCGCTGAGCAGAGAGCCCAATGCGGGGCTCAATCCCAGGACCCTGGGATCATGACCTGAGCCGAAGGCAGAGGCTTAACCCACTGAGCCATCCAGGCGCCCCAAGAGAAGAAATTCTTGATTCCTGGGCCCTGACTCTATTCATGCTTCCCCCACCCCACCCCCAAATTATCTCCAGTTGCTCAATCCCCAAAAGTGCTTAAGTAGGCTTCATCCTTCCCTTTTGATACACCCCATGCTCATCATCTCTGTAACTTTGCTCCTATGTTTCCAGAATTTGGCTAGAGTCCCTTTGCTTCCTCCTATCTCATCCAGCCCCATCCCCATCCAAGCCACCCTTATTCCTGCTCAGACCAGGCCAAAGACTCTCTGGCTTGTGTTCTGACTTTCATTCTTGCCCTCTACAGTCTATCCACCATCCACATCACAGACAGAAAGATCTTTTCAAAATACAAATCATGTTATTCCAAACCTTAAATCTTTCAATGCTTCCCATTAACCTGAGCATAAATTCTAATATACTTAAAATGGCCTACAGCACCCTTCGCTATCTAGTGACTGATTTCCTTCCCAATTTCAGGGTGTCCCACCTCTTAACCTCACTTGCGGTGCTTGAACTACAATGTCTTTTTTGTTCATCGATGGCAACAATCTCTCTCACCTCCTTGGCATCAGCCCTAGGTTCTGCATGGTTGGTCCTCTCGTAGGTCTTCCCATAACTGGGCTTCGCTGTTATCTTTCCTGTCTTAGAACGACTATCACCTCCATGGAGACCTGTGCACCCAATGTGTGCCTTCTCCCTTCCCTGAGATTCCTAAAGGCTGTGACTTGTTTTTCGTAACTGGATTGGATGATACTGCATTCAAGTGAACAGGATAAAGAGAGGCCAGAGGAACACCAATTGTTGGGAGCAGTAGTTCTCAACCCTGACTTGCGTATTGGATGCAAGATCCCCTCCAGACTAACTCAACCAGGATCTCTGAAAGTAGAGCAGGGGAGTCAGTCTTTGTATGACCCGTTCCCCTGCCGTAGGCAGATCGAACATGCAACCAGGGCTGAGGGTCACTGGCTTGTGAAGATCACAGGTTTCCTAATGCTCTCCCCTTTGATCACTTGCATGGTGTTCAGCCTCTGCACATTCTAAGTCACCTTAGAAACAATTTTAAAGACCAGTTCCCAAGTCCTATCCTACAGGTACACCAGAAGCCCTGAAGATGCTTCCCAGGCATTGGTATTCCAAACCCACCTGCAGATGATGGCAACAGGCTGTCGTGGTTGAAAACCACTGGCTTAAAGGGTAGCATCATTGGTAAAGAAAATATCTTCTGCTTAGCAGTTGTTTGGAGATGTTCCATCATAAGTTTATCCTCTTGGAGCCTGTGGAACACAGAGGTGAGAGGCACCCCACTCAACATCCATGCTCATTCTGTAATGAAACCCCTTCTCCCCTCCAACACCCAGATCTAACAATGGCAACCTTCCAGTACTGGCTTTGGAAAAAACAAAACTGTAACCTTAAATACACCCTCTCTACCATCTCCACCTGAAGCTTTCGGCAAAAGTTTCCTTGTACCCTAAGAAATTAAAAATAGAGCTTTCCTATGACCCTGCAATTGCACTACTGGGTATTTACCTCAAAGATACAGATGTAGTGAAAAGAAGGGCCATCTGTACCCCAATGTTCAGGGCAGCAATGGTCACAGTGGCCAAACTGTGGAAAGAACCAGGATGCCCTTCAAAGGACAAATGGATAAAGAAGACACGGTCCATATACACAATGGAGTATTATGCCTCCATCAGAAAGGATGAATACCCAACTTTTGTATCAGCATGGACAGGACTGGAAGAGGTTATGCTGAGTGAAATGAGTAAAGCAGAGAGAGTCAATTATCATATGGTTTCACTTACTTATGGAGCATAACAAATAACACTGAGGACACGGGGAGATGGAGAGGAGAAGGGAGATGAGGGAAATTGGAAGGGGAGGTGAACCATGAGAGACTATGCACTCTGAAAAACAATCTGAGGGTTTTGAAGGGGTGGGGGGTGGGAAGTTGGGCCAGCCTGATGGTGGGTATTGTGGAGGGCACCTATTGCATGGAGCACTGGGCGTGGTGCATAAACAATGAATCCTAGTATGCTGAAAAGTAATTTAAAAAATTAAAAATTAAAAAAAAAACTAATAATGTACTATATGCTGGTTAGCCGAACATAAAAATAAAAAGTAGCACTTTAAAAAAAAAAAGGTTCCTTGTACACGGATGGTTGCTTCTACTGCCTCAGCCAGACTGTACATCAAAGGGGACCCGGCAGGAAGCAGTTAACTCAGCAGGCCCAAGAAGCCCAGGCCCTACGCACACATAAGAGAGAAGCCTATCCTGGCACTTGTTGGGCTCCTGGAAGATGACTTCCGAACCTGGGAATAGCCTGCTTGCACACAGTGTTTTGCATGTCTGAGGCCTCGGGCACCATATAGTTTTTGCCTTATGAACGGCAAATGCTGGTTTTTCTGTGTCAGAGCCCACCAGCCATGTTATATCAGTTTGACCTCTCTAGGGGGCAGGAGACAGACCAGGTGGCTGAGATCACGCAGGTGCCATACCCGGCTCTATGACTGACCCCTAATAAAACACGTGGAAACCAAGGCTCAGGGAAGGTTGCCTAGAGGGTAGTCCTGGACACAGGTTGTCACGCATCATGACTGGGAGAGCTAAGCTGCTCCCCACACCCTTCTGCGTCGAGGGCACGCCTGGAAGCTAGTGCCTGGTTTCCCGGAACTTCCCCCCGTGCGCTTTCCTTCCTCTGCTGATTTTGAGCTGTTCCCTTTCTCGGTCATATACCATAAATGGGAGTACAAGAGGCTTTCTGAGTTCTCGGAGTCCTTCTCCTGAATCAGGAAGCTTGAGACTCATCCTGACAGCCGCCGGCAGAGGGATATAAACGTATCCCTTCCTTCAGCCAGGCGGTCCTCTGAGAGTTTGTTAATTGGTTATTTATGACTTAGAAAATACTTGACTCAGAGATACAATGATACAGAGTGGTTGACTGCTCCATAGCTAACAAAACCACCCTCATTTAAATCATTGTGAAGTAGAAGTTACTTAGAACAGGCTTCTTCATTGCCTCATTTGACTATTATCACTGCTGACTCTGCCTTGTGTTCTTACACTCCTGACCCTGCATTCCATTTTAAAAAAAAAGTATTTTGCCCACACCGAGGATGAACAAAGCAATGTTGGCAAGCTGGTCTGGGACCCTAAGCTTCTTTTTTTAATCTTATTTATATCATGAGTTCTTGGAGAAAATACATTCTGTGGCAGACCAAGAGAAAGGAAAACAACAGGTCAAGGAACTCATACCTCCAAACCCCTCCTCCCACTACTGGTTAAATATTACTAGTCACCCAGCATCCGTCAAAAAGCCACTGCTGGGGCGCCTGGGTGGCTCAGTGGGTTAAGTCTCTGCCTTCGGATCTCAGGATCCTGGGATCAAGCCCCACATCGGGCTCTCTGCCTGCTGCTCTGCCTGCTTGTGTTCTCTCTCCCTCTGTCAAATAAATAAATAAAATCTTTAAAAAAAAAAAAAGCCACTATCTTCCTTTGGGTATAGGTCTGTGATGGCAGCCACCAATGCTGTGGACCGCCAGGTTTTAGCCTGCCCACTGAGAAAGATCGTTAGTGAGCAAGAAACAGAACTGCTTCACCAAAGCTGTCTTCTTCATGCCTCCAATACGTACTCCTTTCTCCGCAGATCCAGGTGGGTCTAGATGAGTCATTTGTATAGGCAGTCATTTTTTGCGCAGGTCACATATGTGAAACTCAGATTTCCAATGAACTGCATCTCAAACTCAACCTAATTTCAGAATAGGTCATTCACATCAATGCCCTCTGAGGGCTTTTTTGCAGTCAATCCACAACCCTAAAGAACACTGAAGATCAGGTCTGAGCACAAGGCATGTATGAAGTTCTCAAAGACCATCATCAAATACCAGTTTCTCAAGTTTCTCTTTCATTCCCCTTCAGCAGCACCACTCAAGACTCCTACGAGTTTGTAGACTAGTCAAAGATATTTTCCCACTCATGACTCCAGTGGAAGCAGAGAATGGAGTGATACACTTCGAACATGGAAGGAGGGAACTTGAGTCAAGGAATAGAGACAGCCGCTAGAAGCTGCAAAAGATGGGGAGGCCCATTGTCCCTTCACAGCCTCAGGAAGGAACTAGCCTGGTGGCACCTTTGACTTTATCCAGTGAGACTGACTTCAGACTTCTGACTTCCACAACCTCATGAAAATAAACCCATGGTGCTGTAAGCCGCATTCATTATGGCCACAACAGAAAACTAATATGCCACATTTATGGACCCAAAGCTTCTTCTCCATGGAAAGAAGCATTAAATGCTGTTCACATTGTGGTTGGGGGGCAGCTCTGAAAAGATGTAGATTATATCCATTCAAAGGCTATTTTACACATAGCCTGGCTTTCAGAGGGCTTCTCTTAATTTAGAGATAAAAGATCACAGGAAGGAAAAAATAGCATTTGGTAAATTTTTAAAATTATAACTTATCCTAAAGATATTTGCCGTGGCTAGAGACAGTCTTTGTGGGGCAATTAGCCTTTAAATAGAGAAAATAATGATCCAAGTTTCAGATTCCTGCATTAGGGTTTATTACATGTAATGTCTGGGTTATATTAAACTCCTGGAAATCAGGGTTTATAATGGAATGGCTGACAGACCCTTAACTTTAATAGCCTTTCCAAGTACTGCAATAGTGAGCATTACTTTTTAATGTCATAAAATGATGGTTAAAACACTACAGAATTTTCTCAAGACAGATAAGCAGGTGTTCAAGAGAGCAGAACTATTTAAACTTCATTGATTTATGGTCTATCTTATATTGAAGGCCAAAAGTTTTATTGAATTCTCACAATAGATACTCTGAACTTAATTTCCCAAAATGGTAGGACTATTTCAGTGTTCCCCATATGTATTAATTTCTTCATTTGAACGCTTGTGCTTCTGTGTTTTTAAAGTTACTAGGCATAATGAAACAGAAGCCACAGCCAAACACAGAATAAGTTGTTCTATGTTTTCTTTTTATTGGTTGACTTTTCCGAGCACATTGTGTATAATAAAACCCAAAGCATAGCTACTAAATCATATAATCTAGGAATACTAGCCGCCATCTAATCATTTAATCTTCACAGTATTTCTGTCACCCTTTGAATTGTGAATATGACCTAGCTTCTTATTTAGCGTGAATGAATGTCAAGGCATTTGTTATAACTCCTTCCCTCTCCCAATACCCATTCAACCCACCCCTGATCCAGTATCTCCAATCTTTATGTTCCCCGACGGAAAGCAAAGTGGCCATCAGGAAAGTCCCCATAAACTATCAAACATTTTATATGATGTGTTAGCATTTTCTGCTGGTTTACATAAAAATCAATACTCTTATAACTGTAGGACCCAACCCTAGTGATTTAGTGAAAATTATGTTTACTGTGGAAGGAAACAGAAATACCATTAGCTCTCACAACCAAATTATATTAGAGAAAGCTAGAAGCAAAATAATTACTATTATGTAGACATGTGGATACCAAAGCACCTGATATTCCAACTTATCTTTAGTACAACTGCAATAGCAATAAATTCCTTTTCTGGAAGAACAGCCAGAAGGCAAGGCAGGCGGTGTTTGAAGAGATACATGGCTCACTGTGCCTTCACTCCTTGGCTTTCGCCTGACGTTTCCAGGCTCAGAGAACAACAAGAGTCAAACGAAGAAAATAAAGGTGTTAGAACCACAGAACCAAGAATAAAGTGGCCACAATGTCAAGGGTATTGTAATCACGTAATCATATTGTAATCATGATACTGTAATCAGACAGTCTCTACACTTGTGGTGACCAGAGAATAGTGTAGAAACCTGTCAGATCACTAAATTGTATGCCTGAAACCAATGTAATGTTGTATGTCAACTGTACTCAAAAACCCAAAACCAAAACAAAACCAAAAAAGACAAACAAAAAAAACAAAAAAGTAAAAGAAAAGAATAAAATGGCAATACATAATCAACAAATGGAAAATTTAGCCAGGAGCAGTTCAGGAAACCTTAGAACACAGTTTAATCAACATATCTATGTAATGTCCACCTGTATGAACAGATTTGTAACAATCCAAGAAAACTGCCAAAGACGTGTCCCTTTAAAAATAAATATCAACATACAGTTGTTTAAAAATAATGCAATCATTGCCAGAGTGCACTTTGATACTCTTTTGACAAAATCATTCGTAATATTTACTCAAAATCAATCTGTTACATTGAAATTTCTCATAGTTCATCCAATTCCAAGAACCAAGCAGCTGGATGAAAAGGGAAGCCTCAGTTTTTGAATAAATAATAAAAGTTACATAAAACTGTATAACTTTCTTCTTGGTCAGATCATAAAACATAAAGCTGATTGATTTAGACATAGTTATTCATTATTGTTTATGAGATTCTGTGTCCGATTTCTCTAAAAATATCATGCACCACAAGTAAGATGAAACTGAGCTGTCGTCCCATAGAAAGAACCAGTCGTTTGGCCAAATTCAGATAACTTTATGTTCCCGTCTGCCTTGTCCAGTGAAAGGCGGGCTTCCAGCACAGTGAGAAACCCACAGGTACCAGGATCTAGAATTCTACCCCTTGCTTCCTCAGCGTCTGTTATGGGAAAACCCTGCAGGAGACCAGTATCATTTTGCCACCTAACAATACTCACTGTGCCCCAAATTTTGAGCCGTAATATCCCTCTCTTCTACAGGCAATTTCAATAGTCAGCTATGCTAAAACAATCCTCCACTTTCAAAAATGTGCTTGGATACTTACCTAGCAAAAGTTTTCCAGCTTAAATAAACCTTCACTATGCTTTTTATCTCAAGTGAAATTTCAGACTTTGACCATGTAAGGCTCATTGTTTGAACTTCAATGTGGAATTACTGGGGATGGGAGAAGGGCTAGCTTGCCTTTTCGCTTTGAAAATATATAGGAGAAAATAATGAATAGCCACATTTTCTATTTATCTCATTTGAAATAGGTAACTATGTAATAATTCTCTAATCAAAAGCTGACTTTATATGCATATGCTTTTGAAGTTTATAAGTATATTGTTGTCCCAGAGGACCCACATTAATAGAAGTAAATTTTAATAGCAAGTATGCAACAGGGAAGACTTTCTTCTTTGGTATCCTTATCTAGGGTTTTCAAGATAAATAGAAAGATAGATAGATAGATACATAGATAGACAGACAGAGAGATAAATATAACCAAAAAAAGAATGAAAGAATGGAAGGAAGAAAGGGAGGGAAGGAAGAAGAGACAGAGGGAAGGGGGAGGGGGCAGAAGAGGGGGGATGGGGGAGGGAGTGGAAAGAGACACATAAATATTATAAACACTTGGCTGAAAAGACTATAGTACCCCTCCAAGAAAAACAACTGTTGCTGATCTTTAGGAAACTACCTTAACAACTGGTAACATCTGAAGTATGGGCTCACTCTCTATGGACAAACGTTAGGGGAGAAAAGGTCTTAAACTACTCTGTGTCATGAAGGAAGACAGAACTTGGAGTTACCCACCTGTGCATAGAGAAAGGAGCTGGGACCGTGAAAGAGGGAACTGGAACAGGGGTCAAGAAGGTGGTAACCTACCACATGGCACAGAGCCAGGGTACGCAGAGGGGCATCACTGTGCAAGAATTGTAGGTAAATTTCCAAGAATAATATTGTGATTGGAAAACATTTTCTATCTATGTGATACGGCTTCTTTTACCTCCCCTAAGCCTTTATTTAGCAAAAGCCTGTTCTAAGCAGGGACACTGGCAAAGTGAGCCGGGCCCCAAGGAAGAGCTGCGGGGATGGACCCAGGAGAGAGTAGTGAAGGCAACAAGTACAGTGAGTTAAAGAGACTGAAGAATGGATGGGTGATCATCCACCCCCCCACCTCCCTGTTGGGGGGGGGGTGTCAAGAGGGGAGGGAGAGGCTATATCCTGCCATCCAGAGCTACAGTCTTTTTAGTCAGCAGAAAAGGAAGTTATGAATGGGGAGAAGAGGGTCCTAAGAAGAACCCAAACTATGTCTTCCCCTGGAGTTGAGAAACATCTCGGAGTGTTGGGAAAACTGGGAATGTAGGCATGAAAGAAACCAATCTTTCTGAGGAACTAGTGTGCCTTTGACTTCTTGTCAGCGTATAAACATGCTCACAGGGACGCCTGGATGGCCCAGTTGGTTGGACGACTGCCTTCGGCTCGGGTCATGATCCTGGAGTCCCGGGATCGAGTTCCGCATTGGGTTCCCAGCTCCATGGGGAGTCTGCTTCTCCTTCTGACCTTCTCCTCGCTCATGCTCTCTCTCACTGTCTCTCTCTCAAATAAATAAATAAAATCTTTAAAAAAAAAAAAGTGCTCACATATCCACCCTCTTAAACACACACACACACATACACACACACACACACACACACACACACACATTCACACCCCACTTTATCAAGACTTTAAAAACCATATTGTTCTGCTCTTCCTCAGAGTCCAATGTTTAATTTTTTTTAAGATTTATTTATTTATTTGACAAAGAGAGATATGGGGGGCAGGGAATGGGCATGGGAGAGAAGTCAAGTCAAGCAGACTCCGCACTCAGCACCGAGCCCAATGTTGGGCCCTATCTCATGACCCTGAGATCATGACCTGAACTGAAAGCGAGAGTCAGATGCTTAACCGACTGAGCCACCCATGCACCCCCAGAGTCCCATATTTTAGAAGAGGTGTCTACAAAAGCTATCTCCACTTCCCCACCTCACACGCACTTTTTAATCCATAGCAACCTGCTTCCATTATCATTGCTTCCCTAAAATAAATTTCAATAGGTTCATAAAATGAACACCTTTGAAATTCCATACAGTGAATACCATTTAGTCATTGTCTGTTTTCATATAAAGACAGAGACTCAAACAATTTTAAAAATAAAAAAGTTACTGATTAGTGGTTTCATTTTAACAAGTAAAGACAATTTTGTATTTATATAGTAGGGTTTTTTATATATATTTTATATATATATAGTTATATATATTTCTGTTCACAAAAACTAACAGGCACCTTTTCATTCTTCTCTTACTTTCCCTCTCAGTTGTACTGAGGATTGTACTGTACTCAGGATCCCTCCATCCTATTTTGAAACTCTCCCTTCAACTTGTTCTAATCATCTTAGCTTCTTCTTTTCAACTTCATTAACTCCTCTTGTATAGAGGAAAAGAAGGTAAGGCAGGACTTCATGAAAGACCAGCCAGATGGGTTAAGAGAGGTAAGCCCCTGAGGGTATTACAAGATTAAGATAGTCAGGTTTTTCCCTCAGATCAGCAGGTAGCCAGGCAGCCGTTGCAGTAGATGATGATAAGAATGCAGTAAAATAACAAGATTTCTTATTTTGGAAGGTCACTCTAGAGAAAGTACTGAGGGTACAGAGATTAGAGGTAGGACACCAAGGAAAGAAATGTGGCCATGATGCAACCGTGGTCAGGACATACACACATCCTAGGGAAATGAAGATTAAAAAGTGACAGACTCAAGAGATATTCTAGATAGGGTACCTGGGTGGCTCAGTCAGTTAAGCGTCTGCCTTTGGCTCAGGTCATGATCTCCAGGTCCTGGGATGGAGCCCCGCATTGGGCTCTCTACTCAGCAGGGGGTCTGCTTCTCTTTTCCCTCTGCCTTCCAATCTGCTTATTTGAGCTCACTCTCTATCAAATAAAGAAATAAAATCTTAAAAAGAGAGGGAGAGATACTCTGGGAGCAGAATAGACAGAAATGGGTGACTGACTGAATAAAGAAAAAAAGAGTAGACAACACACTTATGATTCTGACTCCTGCTGAGGGTAGCCAAGTAGATATACAGGCTACCCACCAAGATAACATATATGGGAGGAGCAGGAGGAGACTCGGAGAGGTGGGCTTATGATTAATTAAGTCTGGGCATGTTACATGGAAGGTCCCTCCACCCAAGTGGAAATGTCTGGTAAGCAAGGGGATATATGCATCAGAATCTCAGGAGAGTTATTTGGACTAGAATATACTTTTGGAAATCATGAAAGTCTAGAAAATAAGTAGAGACATGAATATGATGATTAAGTCTCTCCTTTCCTGCATTTACCTCCTTCGTGTGAAACTAAAGAACATAACCATGGTTGAATAGGACTCAAGACTCTCTAAGTCTTGATGAGGAGTGAATAAAAGGGATCCAACTGGAGCTTGAGAAGCCAAATCTTGACCACGTTGCAGATACTGCGTACATGCATCGATAAACATCGAGAGGGGCCAAAATGAAACAACAGAACTAGTGACCTCAGAAGGTCCAAAGATAATTCATAGTGAAAAAGAGAAATGTTCTAGAAATTCTCAGTGATATCATCCAGGCTTTGAGAGTATATCATATCGCTTACAAAGAAACAAATTAAAAGCAGAAGCTGCTATGAGAGGAGGAGTCAAGATGGCGGAGAAGTAGCAGGCTGAGACTATTTCAGCTAGCCGGAGATCAGCTAGATAGCTTATCTAAAGATTGCAAACACCTGAAAATCCATCGGCAGATGGAAGAGAAGAACAGCAATTCTGGAAACAGAAAAACAACCACTTTCTGAAAGGTAGGACCGGCGGAGAAGTGAATCCAAAGCGACAGGAAGATAGACCCCGGGGGGAGGGGCCGGCTCCTGGCAAGCGGCAGAGCAACGGAGCACAAAATCAGGACTTTTAAAAGTCTGTTCCGCTGAGGGACATCGCTCCAGAGGCTAAACCGGGGCGAAGCCCACACGGGGTCAGCGTGGCCTCAGATCCCGCAGGGTCACAGAAGGATCGGGGGTGTCTGAGTGTCGTAGAGCTTGGGGGTATTGGAACCGGAAAGCCGGCTACAGAGACAGAGCCGACAGTAAGCTCACAGCTCGGTGTTACCTTGAACCGGTCGCAGGCTCGGTGAGCTCGGAGCGCGGCCGGAGGTCAGGCAGACGGGAGTAACTGGGCGCTGTTCTCTGAGGGCGCACTGAGGAGTGGGGCCCTGGGCTCTCGGCTCCTCCGGGCCAGAGACCAGGAGGCCGCCATTTGTATTCCTGTCCTCCGGAACTCTACGGAAAGCGCTCAGGGAACAAAAGCTCCTGAAAGCAAACCCGAGCGGATTACTCACCCCGGCCCCCAGTAAGGGCAGTACAATTCCGCCTGGGGCAAAGACACTTGAGAATCACTACAACAGGCCCCTCCCCCAGAAGATCAACAAGAAATCCAGCCGAGACCAAGTTCACCTACCAAGGAGTGCGGTTTCAATACCAAAGAGAGCAGCAGAATTCCAGAGGAGGAGAAAGCAAAGCACGGAACTCATGGCTTTTTCCCTGTGATTTTTTTTAGTCTTGCAGTTAATTTAATTTTTTTTCTTTTTCATTTTTTGTTTTTTTTCTCGCCTTCTGGTAAATTTTTTTTTAACTTTTACCTTTTTCTTTTTTAACGTTTTTTAACTAGTTTATCCAATATATATATTTTTTCTTTTTTATATTTTTCTTATTTGTTTCCTTTTTTTAAATTCTTTTCTTTTCTTTTTTTTTCTCTTTTCTTTTTTTTTCTTTCTTCCTTTTTGAACCTCTTTTTATCCCCTTTCTCCCCCCTCACGATTTGGGATCTCTTCTAATTTGGTTAAAGCATATTTTCCAGAGGTTGTTGCCACCCTTTTAGTATTTTCCTTGCTCCTTCATATACTCTTATCTGGACAAAATGACAAGACGGAAAAATTCAACACAAAGAAAAGAACAAGAGGCAGTACCGAAGGCTAGGGACCTAATGAATACAGACATTGGTAATATGTCAGATCTAGAGTTCAGAATGACAATTCTCAAGGTTCTAGCCGGGCTCGAAAAGGCATGGAAGATATTAGAGAAACCCTCTCGAGAGATATAAAAGCCCTTTCTGGAGAAATAAAAGAACTAAAATCTAACCAAGTTGAAATCAAAAAAGCTATTAATGAGGTGCAATAAAAAATGGAGGCTCTCACTGCTAGGATAAATGAGGCAGAAGAAAGAATTAGTGATATAGAAGACCAAATGACAGAGAATAAAGAAGCTGAGCAAAAGAGGGACAAACAGCTACTGGACCACGAGGGGAGAATTCAAGAGATAAGTGACACCATAAGACGAAACAACATTAGAATAATTGGGATTCCAGAAGAAGAAGAAAGAGAGAGGGGAGCAGAAGGTATACTGGAGAGAATTATTGGGGAGAATTTCCCCAATATGGCAAAGGGAACGAGCATCAAAATTCAGGAGGTTCAGAGAACGCCCCTCAAAATCAATAAGAATAGGCCCACACCCCATCACCTAATAGTAAAATGTACAAGTCTCAGTGACAAAGAGAAAATCCTGAAAGCAGCCCGGAAAAAGAAGTCTGTAACATACAATGGTAAAAATATTAGATTGGCAGCTGACTTATCCACAGAGACCTGGCAGGCCAGAAAGAGCTGGCATGATATTTTCAGAGCACTAAATGAGAAAAACATGCAGCCAAGAATACTATATCCAGCTAGGCTATCATTGAAAATAGAAGGAGAGATTAAAAGCTTCCAGGACAAACAACAACTGAAAGAATTTGCAAACACCAAACCAGCTCTACAGGAAATATTGAAAGGGGTCCTCTAAGCAAAGAGAGAGCCTACAAGTGGTAGATCAGAAAGGAACAGAGACCATATACAGTAACAGTCACCTTGCAGGCAATACAATGGCACTAAATTCATATCTCTCAATAGCTACCCTGAATGTTAATGGGCTAAATGCCCCTGTCAAAAGACACAGGGTATCAGAATGGATAAAAAAACAAAACCCATCTATATGTTGCCTCCAAGAAACTCATTTTAAGCCCGAAGACACCTCCAGATTTAAAGTGAGGGGGTGGAAAAGAATTTACCATGCTAATGGACATCAGAAGAAAGCAGGAGTGACAATCCTTATATCAGATCAATTAGATTTTAAGCCAAAGACTATAATAAGAGATGAGGAAGGACACTATATCATACTCAAAGGGTCTGTCCAACAAGAAGATTTAACAATTTTAAATATCTATGCCCCCATACGTGGGAGCAGCCAACTATATAAACCAATTAATAACAAAATCAAAGAAACACATCAACAATAATACAATAATAGTAGGGGACTTTAACACTCCCCTCACTGAAATGGACAGATCATCCAAGCAAAAGATCAGCAAGGAAATAAAAGCCTTAAACGACACACTGGACCAGATGGACATCACAGATATATTCAGAACATTTCATCCCAAAGCAACAGAATACACATTCTTCTCTAGTGCACATGGAACATTCTCCAGAATAGATCACATCCTCGGTCCTAAATCAGGACTCAACCGGTATCAAAAGATTGGGATCATTCCCTGCATATTTTCAGGCCACAATGCTCTAAAGCTAGAACTCAACCAAAAAAGGAAGTTTGGAAAGAACCCAAATACATGGAGACTAAACAGCATCCTTCTAAAGAATGAATGGGTCAACCGGGAAATTAAAGAAGAATTGAAAAAAATCATGGAAACAAATGATAATGAAAATACAACGGTTCAAAATCTGTGGGACACAACAAAGGCAGTCCTGAGAGGAAAATATATGGCAGTACAAGCCTTTCTCAAGAAACAAGAAAGGTCTCAGGTACACAACCTAACCCTACACCTAAAGGAGCTGGAGAAAGAACAAGAAAGAAACCCTAAGCCCAGCAGGAGAAGAGAAATCATAAAGATCAGAGCAGAAATCAATGAAATAGAAACCAAAAAAACAATAGAACAAATCAACGAAACTAGGAGCTGGTTCTTTGAAAGAATTAATAAAATTGATAAACCCCTGGCCAGACTTATCAAAAAGAAAAGGGAAAGGACCCAAATAAATAAAATCATGAATGAAAGAGGAGAGATCACAACTAACACCAAAGAAATACAAACTATTATAAGAACATACTATGAGCAACTCTACGCCAATAAATTTGACAATCTGGAAGAAATGGATGCATTCCTAGAAACATATAAACTACCACAACTGAACCAGGAAGAAATAGAAAGCCTGAACAGACCCATAACCAGTAAGGAGATTGAAACAGTCCTTAAAAATCTCCAAACAAACAAAAGCCCAGGGCCAGACGGCTTCCCAGGGGAATTCTACCAAACATTTAAAGAAGAACTAATTCCTATTCTCCTGAAACTGTTCCAAAAAATAGAAATGGAAGGAAAACTTCCAAACTCATTTTATGAGTCCAGCATCACCTTGATCCCAAAACCAGACAAGGATCCCATCAAAAAAGAGAGCTATAGACCAATATCCTTGATGAACACAGATGCAAAAATACTCAACAAAATACTAGCCAATAGGATTCAACAGTACATTAAAAGAATTATTCACCACGACCAAGTGGGATTTATTCCAGGGCTGCAAGGTTGGTTCAACATCCACAAATCAGTCAATGTGATACAACACATCAATAAAAGAAAGAATAAGAACCATATGATACTCTCAATAGATGCTGAAAAAGCATTTGACAAAGTACAGCATCCCTTCCTGATCAAAACTCTTCAAAGTGTAGGGATAGAGGGCACATACCTCAATATCATCAAAGCCATCTATGAAAAACCCACCGCAAATATCATTCTCAATGGAGAAAAACTGAAAGCTTTTCCGCTAAGGTCAGGAACACAGCAGGGATGTCCATTATCACCACTGCTATTCAACATAGTACTAGAGGTCCTAGCCTCAGCAATCAGACAACAAAAGGAAATTAAAGGCATCCAAATTGGCAAAGAAGAAGTCAAATTATCACTCTTCGCAGATGATATGATACTATATGTGGAAAACCCAAAAGACTCCACTCCAAAACTGCTAGAACTTATACAGGAATTCAGTAAAGTGTCAGGATATAAAATCAATGCACAGAAATCAGTTGCATTTCTCTACACCAACAGCAAGACAGAAGAAAGAGAAATTAAGGAGTCAATCCCATTTACAATTGCACCCAAAACCATAAGATACCTAGGAATAAACCTAACCAAAGAGGCACAGAATCTATACTCAGAAAACTATAAAGTACTCATGAAAGAAATTGAGGAAGACACAAAGAAATGGAAAAATGTTCCATGCTCCTGGATTGGAAGAATAAATATTGTGAAAATGTCTATGCTACCTAAAGCAATCTACACATTTAATGCAATTCCTATCAAAGTACCATCCATCTTTTTCAAAGAAATGGAACAAATAATGCTAAAATTTATATGGAACCAGAAAAGACCTCGAATAGCCAAAGGGATATTGAAAAAGAAAGCCAACGTTGGTGGCATCACAATTCCGGACTTCAAGCTCTATTACAAAGCTGTCATCATCAAGACAGCATGGTACTGGCACAAAAACAGACACATAGATCAATGGAACAGAATAGAGAGCCCAGAAATAGACCCTCAACTCTACAGTCAACTAATCTTCGACAAAGCAGGAAAGAATGTCCAATGGAAAAAAGACAGCCTCTTCAATAAATGGTGCTGGGAAAATTGGACAGCCACATGCAGAAAAATGAAATTGGACCATTTCCTTACACCACACACAAAAATAGACTCAAAATGGATGAAGGACCTCAATGTGCGAAAGGAATCCATCAAAATCCTTGAGGAGAACACAGGCAGCAACCTCTTTGACCTCAACCGCAGCAACATCTTCCTAGGAACAACGCCCAAGGCAAGGGAAGCAAGGGCAAAAATGAACTATTGGGATTTCATCAAGATCAAAAGCTTTTGCACAGCAAAGGAAACAGTTAACAAAATCAAAAGACAACTGACAGAATGGGAGAAGATATTTGCAAACAACATATCAGATAAAGGACTAGTGTCCAGAATCTATAAAGAACTTAGCAAACTCAACACCCAAAGAACAAATAATCCAATCAAGAAATGGGCAGAGGACATGAACAGACATTTCTGCAAAGAAGACATCCAGATGGCCAACAGACACATGAAAAAGTGCTCCATATCACTCGGCAACAGGGAAATACAAATCAAAACCACAATGAGATATCACCTTACACCAGTCAGAATGGCTAAAATAAACAAGTCAGGAAATGACAGATGCTGGCGAGGATGTGGAGAAAGGGGAACCCTCCTACACTGTTGGGGGGAATGAAAGCTGGTGCAGCCACTCTGGAAAACAGCATGGAGGTTCCTCAAAATGTTGAAAATAGAACTGCCCTATGACCCAGCAATTGCACTATTGGGTATTTACCCTAAAGATACAAACGTAGTGATCCAAAGGGGCACATGCACCCGAATGTTTATAGCAGCAATGTCCACAATAGCCAAACTATGGAAAGAACCTAGATGTCCATCAACAGATGAATGGATCAAGAAGATGTGGTATATATACACAATGGAATACTATGCAGCCATCAAAAGAAATGAAATCTTGCCATTTGCAACAACATGGTTGGAACTAGAGCGTATCATGCTTAGTGAAATAAGTCAAGCAGAGAAAGACAACTATCATATGATCTCCCTGATATGAGGAAGTGGTGGTGCAACATGGGGGCTTAAGTGGGTAGGAGAAGAATCAGTGAAACAAGATGGGATTGGGAGGGAGACAAACCATAAGTGACTCTTAATCTCACAAAACAAACTGAGGGTTGCTGGGGGGAGGGGCTTTGGGAGAAGGGGGTGGGATTATGGACATTGGGGAGGGTATGTGCTTTGGTGAGTGCTGTGAAGTGTGTAAACCTGGTGATTCACAGACCTGTACCCCTGGGGATAAAAATATATGTTTATAAAAAATTAAAAATTAAAATAAATAAATAAATAAAGGGTTGGTATCCAAAATCTCTAAAGTACTTATCAAACTCAACACCCAAAGAACAAATAATCCAATCAAGAAATGGGCAGAGGACATGAACAGATATTTCTGCAAAGAAGATACCTAGATGGCCAACAGACACATGGAAAAGTACTCAACATCGCTTAGCATCAGGGAAATACAAATCAAAACCACCATGAGATACCACCTCACACCAGTCAGAATGAGTAAAATTAACAAGTCAGGAAATACCAGAGGTTGATGAGGATGCAGAGAAAGGGGAACCCTCCTCCACTGTTGGCGGGAATGCAAGCTGGTGCAATCACTCTGGAAAACAGCATGGAGGTTCCTCAAAAAGTTGAAAATAGAACTACCCTATGACCCAGCAATGGCACTACTGGGTCTTTACCCTATAGATAACAAATGTAGTGATCCAAAGGAGCATGGACACCCAAATGTTTATAGCAGCAATGTCCATAATAGCCAAACTATGGAAAGAACCTAGATGTCCATCAACAGATGAATGGATAAAGAAAATATGGTATATCTATATGTGTGTATAAATATATATGTATATATATATAAATATCTATATATGGAATACTATCCAGCCATCAAAAGAAATGAAATCTTGCCATTTGCAACGATGTGGATGGAACTAGAGGGTATTATGCTAAGCGAAATAAGTCAATCAGAGAAAGGCAATTATCATATGATCTCACTGATGTGAGGAATTTGAGAGGCAGAGCAGGGGGTTGTGAGGGGTAGGGAAGGAGAAAAAGAAACAAGATGGGATTGAGAGGGAGACAAAACATAAGAGACTCAATCTCACAAAACAAACTGAGGGTTGCTGGGGGGTGGGGGGGTCGGGATAGGGTGGCTGGGTCATGGACATTGAGGAGGGTATGTGCTATGGTGAGTGCTGTGAAATGTGTAATCCTGATGATTCACATACCTGTACCCCTGGGGCAAATAATATGTGTTAATAAATAAAATAAAGAAGAAAAAAAAAAAGAAGCTGCTATGACAGGAACCATCAAAGAACAAGAAAACATTCCTCAAAATGAGAAGTATTGGTATCAAAATTAAAAATTTAATAGAAATTTTGGAAGAAAAAATTTAAGTAAATTTCCCCAGAATGTAGAATAAAAAGGAGGAAACAAGATATACGAGAAAAAGCAGTTAGGAGACATACATGATCAGTTCAGGAGGTCCAACATCCAATTAATTTACTCAAAAATGCATTCAGATGCTCAAAGTGGCTTCTTTATTTCTTTATATATAAATAATGTGATTCATCCTCATGCAACCCTATCTCATCAGTTGCAGAAACCTATGTTTTAGTCCAAATCAGTAAATTCAATCAAATGCAATAATTTTAAAGCTCCTTGGGTAAAACTCCACCCTTTTAATTTCCTCTCCTTCCCTCTGTTCTCCCATGATGGCAGCTGGGGAAGGAAAAGTGTGACACATCTGAGGCTTCAAGGCAGCATGAAACCAGACAAGATGGGTTCTTTACAGCCACAAGCATCCCCTAGACTTTTGTTCATCTCTACTACAGAGTACCAGGATTGGGGGATCCTGGGGCTGCTCATCATAATGGTTGTTCTTATCATGTCTCTGGGTATTCTAGAATCTGCTCTCATCCATTCCTTGTGTTTTTTAGCTAAGTGGGGGCCAGGCCTACTGATGCTCCCTGCCTAGTGTTTCCTCACTCCAGGTCTTAAAGACATGGAATCCCTTAGCCTCTACTTTGTGCCTGACTTGGGTGCTGGTCGTCATAGCTTCTGAACCACATGGCTTCTACCCCTTGCCACAACATGTCAGGTCTACAACTCAACCAACTTCCATATTTCCTTTGGGAACTCAGGATTGCTCAGAATATAAACCCTGGCTACATTCTTCCAACCTTGTTGGGACCCTGAGCTTTCTTTAGTGTTGTGAACCCCCACATTGGTTCCAAAGTTCATGAACACCTTGTTCTACTGCCCCAATAAGGAACAAGCATTCACCTCAAATATTTAACACCATCTCCCCACCGCAGTGACTTGCCCAGATCAAGTCACATCGCCTGCTGTCTCCTGTACTCAGCAGTCAACCTATAGGAACCAGAAGACCAGGTTTGGGGCATTCCCTCTTTCTAGCCGGACTCTCCTTTGCCCTGTTTTAGGCATATAACTCTCTATGGTCTTATCCACCAAGCCCGCCTTCTGATGTGTGAGAAGAGTAAGTAAAGGAATTTAGAAAGTTTCTATCTCTCTGAGATCAATAGATTTCAAGCCTGTCACTTTGCTTTGACATCAACTCTCCGTTGCTAAAGTTCAGGAGCTGAATAGAGATTCATTTCATTTTTGTCTCTTTGCATTTCTACTGTAAAAATTTTAATCCTACTCCCCTAGGCAATTTGATACCCCAAGTTAACCAGAGAAAGGGCCATAGACACAGAACTGTAAAATGGGAGAGAATATTAATATAGTTCAAAAGAGGGCACCTAGGTGGCTCAGTGGGTTAAGCCTCTGCCTTTGGCTCAGGACATGTTCTTAGGGTCCTGGGATCGAGCCCCACATCAGGCTCTCTGCTCAGCAGGGAGCCTGCTTCCTTCTCTCTCTCTCTCTGCCTGCCTCTCTGCCTACTTGTGATCTCTCTCTCTGTCAAATAAATAAGTAAAATCTTTATTTAAAAAAATATATATATAGTTCAAAAGATAAACCCCTTTCATATTTGTATACTCTCTTGAGAACCTAAAATATTTTCTTGAGCCTTGATGGCTACCTCTGGAAGTCTGACTGCGGGGGGAGCAAGAAACAATAGGTGAATTTACAGTCGGGAATTTTTCTTGTGCTTCATAATATGCATTACTTTAATACTTTATTTTTAAAGACTTATTTATTTATTTTACAGAGAGAGAGTACACACTCATAAGCAGGGGGAGGGACAGAAGGAGAGGGAGAGAAGCAGACTCCCCACTGAGCATGGAGCCTAACACAGGACTCAGTATCACAACCCTGAGGTCACGACCTGAGCTGAAATCAAGAGTCTGACACTCAACGGTCAGAGCCACCCAGGTGCCCCTTTTAATACTTAAATTAAGGGTTTTGGACCAGGTGGAAGTGGGAAAATATGCGTGCCTTACATCGAGCAAAGACCTCTTCCATACCAGAAAGATGGTGCTGAGGGTGGGCTGTGGCCCACAGCTCCAGTGCTCAGCTAGAATAGTGATTTCTGCAGAGCTGCCACTCACAGGGGAGATCATGTAAATGTGATGAATAAGCCCAAGCAAAGATCCAAGGTGCCCCTTCTTGAGCACATATGGCGACCTATCCTGGCCTTGTAAATAGCTAAGGGACATGTCTCAGATACGAAATCCTGACATGCGAACTACTGAGGGCTAGTGCATCTATAGTTTGAGTTACAATCTACCCTTCCTTCTAGATTAATCTCAAAGTCCTCTACTTATTATCCCTCTACCCTTATTACCACTCAGGCCTTTATCATTTCTCACCATCAGTGGGCTGTCTGCCATTCCACGCCTTGTCCCCAGCTCCGCATCTGTCACCCTCCAATAGCACTGAATGAACAAATGAGCAAAAGGCTACTGACTTGCATTCATCAAAATCTATTTGGGACTCTCCAGCCTCATGAACCTCCAAGTTATTCAAACAAGAAAAATAACTTTCGGGTGCCTGGGTGGCTCAGTGGGTTAAGCCACTGCCTTCGACTCAGGTCATGATCTCAGGGTCCCGGGATCGAGCCCCGCATCAGGCTCTCTGCTTGGCAGGGAATCTGCTTCCCTTCCTCTCTCTCTGCCTGCCTCTCTGCCTACTTGTGATCTCTCTGTCAAATAAATAAATAAAATCTTTTAAAAAAAAATAATAACTTTCATCATAAAGCATTTCTTTAGTACTTGAGACTTTGTTTTTCTACTATAAAGGGCAATTTCTACTTAATTGGTAATACACATTTTTAAAACCATGTTAGGATATTTTCAAGACTTACGCATGTTATTAAATTATTTACTTAAGTACATAGATATTTCTGTACTCTTTTCTTGATCATTACCTCTCCCAAATAATTCATTTGACCAATTAATATAAAATTTAAGTAAAGGGGAAAAAATATATCCAGCCAATTTTTTAAGTGTTGAGATAAATCAAATAGCAGCTCTGGAAGATTTAAAGTATGCTACCTCATAGGCTGTTATCTTGCTTTGAAATAAAATGATTTCTAAATCCGGGCTAGATAGTAACGTTTCCTAGCAAACGAATGGAATTACCTTGTAAGAGGAGTAGAAATAACTCAGCAGGCTTCTGAATAAAAACAGACTTTGAAAGTGGCTTAGAAATTATTATTCTACTGAATTCTGCTCATCCCTGCAGGAGCACATCACACGAGCACTCTCTCTCCATTTCTCTCCCTTTCTCTTTCTCCCTCTTTCTCTCTTTCTCTCAGTCTCTCTTTCTCTCCCTCTCTTTCTAACTTTTTCAGGTTTACAATACGACATTTGGAATGTCCCTGTGACCTTCAGAAAGAATTCTCCAGAGGGCTGGATTGGGGGACTTGAGATTATTAGTCTTATTCACAGAATGAAACATGTAGAGGTGTTCTCAGAGTTCCATCAGGCCACAGAATTAGTCACTAGACTTGCTGGCAAATTCTCAAGTCGTAAGTCCTGATTCCAGGGCAAGAAATATAGACTCACTGAGTCACCATTCATAGGTAAAGGAGTCAAAGGCTTTAACCTTTCCATACTCTATTTAGTTTTGAAACAATATGTGGCCAGGTGATTTTTTTTTTTTAATCTGTCGGTATGATGTTTCTTATTTTTATAGGACACTTTCTGCCAGCAGGGGGATTAATGATGGCATGTGATGTGTAACAGCTATCCCCAAAAATCAGCATAGCTGGCAATAACTGGGGAGTAATTTAGATGCCTTGAAATCTCTGATATACTAAAGCCATTAGTTCATCCAACTCTGACATCATTCAGTAACACTGTTCTTTTTTTTTTTAAGATTTTTTTTTTTATTTGTTTATTTGACAGACAGAGATCACAAGTAGGCAGAAAGACAGGCAGTGAGAGAGGAGGAAGCAGGCTCCCTGCCAAGCAGAGAGCCCCATGCGGGGCTCGATCCCAGGACCCCGGGATCACGACCCAAGCCGAAGGCAGAGACTTTAGCCCACTGAGCCACCCAGGCGCCCCAACACTATTCTTTTTATCAGTGAAATCACTTGGTTCCTTCCGACCTCTGGCCTCCCACATACGCCATCGAGTATTCTTCAAAACGTGTAGAGATTTTCTGAAAGATAATTACAAGAGTCGCAAGCAAACCGTGATGCTCGGCCCTGCACACCAATCTCCCTGTGATTGAATTAATCACGGTGTTCTTTTCACCTTCCCCGAATGGTCTCTATGAGGCGGCCTCTTCTTCAGAGAGGAAAACCCAGTTCAGAACAATGACATGTGCTGATCAATACTGGGTTAAAAACAAAAACAAACAACCACTGAGACTTCAGATATAAGAACTAAGGAACCTGGACCCTACCATGGAATCATCTAAATGTAGGAATGGGAATTCTGATTAAAAATCTCCTCATTTTGAAATCTGAGCTGAATCAAGTACATAGCTGTAACTTCCTGAGCATTTGTCTGGAAAACTAATTAGAAAATCTGGAGATAGTGCTTGGTATTCCTAACATGTCCCGGAAGCCTTTGTGTGAGTTCTTTCGATTCCAACCTCCCATTTGGAAGCAATCCAGAATCTAACAATCAGAGGAGCTTGACTCACCAAGATTCACTTTCTCAATGTATATCACTCAGCAAGGACAAGAGGACAATAACTCGGGGAGCGGGGTGAGAGGCAGAAAGTAAGAAAAGGTATTCTATTACAATGACTGTAAAACAGATCCCTTGTCAAGAGTACCTTCGGCTCTTTGTAAAACAAATCTGTCGTTCCTCTGCTTTTGTACACAGAAATGTCTTTAAACATGCAAAGGGAACCACACGGAGTAAGTGGAAATCAATCATGTCAACATTAGGCTCTGCTTAATTCTAAACCACAGGCTGGAATTCGGCTAACCTAAACTTGACGGAATGTTCATGTAACAGCTGGCAAAGGGGACGTTGGAAAGAAAAAAAAAGGGGGGACTCTGAGAGTAATGAAAACAAAACTATAACCCATGACATTGATCTAAGTTCTGACAGACGTTTTTGGTCAGCATAACCTATGAGCTCAGAAATGAAGTTCCAGCCATGTACCTTTCAGAAAAAGACTTCCTGTATAAATAATGTTGTTATAGAAAATGACTAGCAGCATCATACCCTCTGCATCTTGGCCAATAAGAAATTGAACATTAATGGAAACTGACTCTTCCTTCCATGTCCCCATGAGCTAATAGATGAAACATCCAAGGCATCTGGAATTACTTTCTCTCTTATGGGCTGTCGTGCACTTTGTCTTCCCAGAGCCAACTGGATGTGGCTGGTGCTCTTAGAAGCCCCAGGAACTCTGCGGCCAAACTCAAATTCCATTGGGAGACCAAGCAGCATGGGCTGGCCATCAGGACAGGTGGAAAGAGAAGAGACTGGAACAAAACTACGTATCTCGCTGCAGTAATAGGCACAGAAGAGAACACGGCGCCCGGCTCATTTTTCTTAAATTGTGTCCAGACAGCATGTCAGTATTGATTGAAGAATCCAGCGGCATTGAAAAGAGTCATGTCTACATTCACAGATGAAGGGGCAGACATCCACTCTCGTCTTTGTCACCTGGCTGGGTCAGTCTCTCATTTTTAAGACAAAGAATAATAAAACTCGTGAGCTTCTTAGGGTACCTCTAAAGAAAATGTCACTTCCACCACAACCCCCAACAAATGTGAAAAAGAAAAGAAAGAAAGAAAGAAAAAAACTAATAGTCCTTCTACCCTTCATGTAAAAAGGCAATCTGACTTGAAAATGTTTTCTCCTAAGTGATGGAATGTGCGGTCATGCACCAGCAAACCCAGCCCTGACTATCAGCTCGCCTGTTCTGGAAGAAACTGCTCTGGGGTTGGGCAGCGCGCACGGGGGCGAAGAGAGACACGTCAGTACTTGAGGGGAGGCTGTGCACTCGATTTCAGAAGATGGAGGTTTATCTTCCCGCGTCGGGCTTTGATGTTATTCATATGCTAACAATATCAGCATTTCCTCGCAGCACTCCATACACAGGGAATAAAAGACATCATTTGCTGACATGGGGCTCAACACTCGTCGTCCGGCATACTGATCAACAATCTGTATTCAGCTTCCGCAGCTAAGCCTGCCACGTAACCTTTAAATGGTTCTCTTAGCACTCTCAAATTCCGGTCAAAATAATTTCCCATTTTATCGAATGAAATGATGAAACAAAGAATCCTAACTGCATTTTTCTCTCCACTCCTCAAATGTCGCTTCGGGGCCCCGAGGGTTCCTTTCATCTCATCTGAGGGCTGGCATCTGATGTGATTGTTACCATAGCTGGCCACCAGATGAAGCAAATTCTCGAAACTGCCCAAGTTCCCACTCTCTTTCCAATTTAAACATCAATTTAACACAGAAACTGAAGGGTACTATGAAAGCTTTAATAGGAACCATTTCAGACGTGAGGGGGGAAAAAAAGCACTGCAAGGGTTTTGCAAACAGACAAACAAATACGCAATTTTTTTTAACATAAATAAGTCAGGAAAATGAATGGAACAGCAGAGTGTACAGGGTCTGAGCTCTATGTAACAGCGATAGAGAAGGACCCCTTTGTCTCAAAGAAACGTGCTTTTCAGAACAGGGGAAGATTTGACCCAAGGCAATAATCTGGGGGAACTGTTAGGTCATTAACTAAACACAGTAATCAGGGGCAAAGTGAAGACTTCTGATGTAAAACATTTCAAAATGCGTCTCATCAGTGTGGACAATCTGGAATGTTTTTCATAGTCTCCTCTGAATTATTAGGATCCTTTTCAATAGATGACTCACTTTTCTCGTGAAAATGGTTTTCTCCGTTTGGATCCCTAGCTGTTAACAGAATGTGCAAGCATATGTACTACATAACTCTTTGGAAATGAGACCACTTCATAGTTAATTCATAACAATAGAAACTGACACTGTCTCACACGAAATAGAGCACTTCCTATATTCCCCATAAATTAAAGCATACACATTTAAGCCAAAATGATGTGAATTATCAATCTTTTGAAGACTTCACAATACCAATGGCATTAACATGCAAGATGCATTGAGAGATTTATTCACAACTCTACAAGTTTGCCCTTATCGAAATATGAGATTGGAAGACTTGAAGCAAGATTTGAAAACTCATAATTAACTAAGATTTGGTAAAGTGCAAGTTGAATATGTATGATTTTGCCAGCCAAAAACATTCCTGAAAGTTAACAACATTATTACAGATTTTCCTCTAGAAAATAGTATTCTTTAGAGTCAATTTGTTTTAGATAGATAGATAGATAGATAGATAGATAGATTAGATAGATAGATTAGACGATAGATAAGTTAGCCCTTTTACCATACAGAACTGCTCTAATCATCATTTCCATCTTAAAAGTATAATTTGGGGGGCACCTGGGTGGCTCAGTGGGTTGAGCCGCTGCCTTCGGCTCGGGTCATGATCTCGGGGTCCTGGGATCGAGCCCCGCATCAGGCTCTCTGCTCGGCGGGGAGCCTGCTTCCTCCTCTCTGTCTCTGCCTGCCTCTCTGCCTACTTGTGATCTCTCTCTGTCAAATAAATAAATAAATAAATCTGAAAAAAGAAAGTATAATTTGGGAAGGCATAAGACTATTAGAAACACATGCAGTGATTGTACAAAACATTAATTACACTCTAGATAAAAGTAAACAAGATATCACCATATAAGGATCGCATGGCTGTTCCCATATGGATTACACACGGAATATTATGGACAAATTCAGAACAACCATATGCAGTGCTCGATGGCACTTCCAAACACAAAATACAAATACAGTACTTAATACATTTACAGCATGTCGCATACCAAATGATCAAGAAATTTACCGAAGATGAGCATCTAAGAAGCAAATAACACCACAAATACCATATGCACCTGTTAATGATTTATTGTTTACACTGGTGATATTCATGAGGTTGATCGTATGCTAAAAACAAGTTTTCAGAGAATTTTCTGGCCCAGAACTCTTGGTGGTAAATTAAAGGAAAATTACAGAACCATCTTGCCAAAAGGGACCTTTGAGATCATGTGGTCTTATTTTAAGATGGAAAAACTAAAGCCCCAAAGTGTCAAGCTGCTCACCCAAGATTACAAAGTCCATCCATGGCAGAAACCCAGGTCTGCTGGTTCTGGGCCAGCCCCCAAATTAAAGCTACCCTAACTTGCTCATGTTTACTCAAAACACATATATATATATTTCTAAGTCTTCATAAGTTCATCAGTTGTCCAGCACGTCATCTGTGGGAACACCCAACTCTGGGCCTGACAGTGTAACAACAGTGCTCCCTTCCCGGTGTGATTTCACTGACAATGACTCACACTTCCCTTGGATTCGCTGGGGAACAGAAGGAGAGGTTGATCTCAACAGAAAAACAGACATGGCTCCATCAACGTCATAACAGAGCCTAAGAGAGCTTTATCCTGAAACGTGCTCCATGGAAATTGCCTTTAAAAGAATGGGGTATTTTTGTTTTGTTTTTGTTTTAACATTTTATTTATTTATTTGACAGAGAGAGAGAGAGAGAGAGCACAAGCAGAGGGAGAAGCAGTCTCCCAGCTGAGCAGGGAACCCGATGCAAGGCTGGATTCCAGGACCCTGGGACCACAAACTGAGCCAAAGGCAGACACTTAGCGACTGAGCCAGCCAGGCACTCCAAAAAGGATGTTTTGATCTTCTCCAGAGCACTTTGAGAAACAAAGAGCATAGGCCAAAGCCCCCTCCCATCCTGCCGCCTCAACCCCCACCAGCAGCCATAACTAGAAGGCGAAGAGAAAAAGCCTAAAAACTAAAGCGAATGTACGGCTGTCAAGCGCGCATCGCACCACTGTGTAACTCTCCATCCCTCCTCTCTTCTAGTCCATCT
The DNA here is from genome assembly GCF_009829155.1 of Mustela erminea. Classification (NCBI taxonomy): domain Eukaryota; kingdom Metazoa; phylum Chordata; class Mammalia; order Carnivora; family Mustelidae; genus Mustela; species Mustela erminea. The sequence continues at coordinate 27,819,355 of NC_045616.1, read as the reverse complement.
GCCCCCAGCATAAACAAGACAAGCTTCCCCCCGGACCCAGCACCCCTGAAAAGTGTTAAACCAAATCACTCAAGTGAAATTCCAGACTTCTACCCAGATATAAAATATCAACTTTAAGGAAACCTGGCCAATCACTCAAAATGCATGTTTTTCCCCAATAGAGGAACTTTCTTAACACTGAAATGTCGAGTATCCAGACAGATTCTTAGTAAATTAAATCAGGACAATAACTATTTCCTCTTGAACGTTATTTTCATTTCAAGGCAAATACAGCTCCAACCTAGAACATTCCCTCAAAACCAGGATTATAATAGGAATTTAGGTTGTTCAAACTGAACCAATGAAAAATCATGCCTGAGTTTCCAGTGTGGGATTTGGGGAAGGAGAAAGTTAATTTTTAAATATTACCAAAACAGATGGTTTTTATGTTTATTACAGAAGTACTGGGTCTTCTATGGACTGTGGAAATTGGGGCTCCCTTACAAGGCTTACAAGGACTTGTTATTAAGTTATAAAATCATTTCCCAACCATCTAATAATTCAATATCCAATACTGTTCATAAGATTCTAAGTGCTGTAAATAGCCAGATGTATAAAAGGGCTCTGCTCCCAGATTAATCACTCTAATTCCTTCCCTGGCTCAGTAAAACCCACTCTTCCATCAAGCCAATTGTAGTGGAAATTACCCTGTTACTTTAACTTTGAATAAGATATTTCTACTAGATTAAATATAGTGCAGAGAAACATCTATAGGAACCAAGCTACGTACTATCTATGTTGTTATACATTGACAGTTTAAAAAAAAAAAAAAAAACAGTAAACCTGAGAGTGTAGCAATTATATGAACAAAGCATGAACCAACCTTACCTGCTAACAGAATGCAATCGCTACACAAACCAAATTTAATATTAATCATCAGTAATGGGACACTGACCTGCTTACAGAACAATGGCACTGCCATCTAGGCCCTGAGATTTCCCTGACCAGTGATAGCTGTTATATCCCTTTTGCATGTGGTATACAGCTACTACTCTGGGTTCCTTAAAGTCAAAGTACACAGGGCAACAATGAGATCACAGGTGTGGATATAGCCATTTCGAAGACAGCAGGTCAAGTAGGGATAGATGACATCAACAATGTCAGAAGTACTATGTAGATTCAGACAACTGGAAATGGAAGGGAACCATGCTCTCACAGATATCTTCCTAGGACATTCTCCAGATCGATTCTGATATATCTTCCGGTTAATTATACTAAAGATTTCCTCAAAGAAATATGGACCAATAAGCATTGCCTTGGCATGGAGAAATGGAGGTTTAGAAAATGTCTCTGAAATAGGGTCCAGGAAGAGACATGTTATAGATATACATTGATTCCCACCACCATCTTGTTTTTCACGTATCTGTACTTGGGTTTCACTGATATAACATTGCATCGATATAATTTGTTCTGAATATTAGAGTAATAATTAACTTTTGTTCTCAAAGGATGCAGAGAAGAGACTTTCTTAAATTCACCATATTCCTTGGCAAAAGGGGAACAAACTAGCATTCTGTATATAACTATCTACCTCTTTGCTAGTTGGAGTGTGTATCCAGGGATCGGCACCACGGACATCACCTGAGAACATGTTAGAAATGCAGAATCTCAGATACCACTAGATCTCTTAAAGCAGAATCCACTTTTTAACAAGATCCACAGGTGATTTATATGAACACTGAATTGTGAAAAGCACTGATGTGGTTGTGTTTATGATGTTAGAACCAAAGAGAAGTATTGAACCCAACATATTATCTTTATTTCTTTCTTGTAGCCCATGGAAAATGTCAACTTACATTTGATATATATCATATAAAGTCCCAGGACTGAACAAATAAAAGCCAAAGGATCTCCCCGATACCACTCAAGAAACCTGTTTCCTCAAACCATCACATCTTTTGAAACAGGAAATGCACAGCCGAGGATCAACAGATCCAAACACCAGCTCTCTCTTGCCAATATTATGGGTTCTTGGGTAAATCAGTTTCCCTTTCTGTGTCCACTCTGTACTTGATACTGTGCAGGGTTCTTGGGATTCAACACTGGACAGGCCAGACATGGTCTCTTTGCTTCAACTTTTCATAAGTAAGCACAAGAGGATTTGAGGCAAAAATGAGCACAGATATAAAATGTCATGAATAGTTCAAAGAAGAGTAAACAATTGTTTTGTGTGGTGCAGGATATATGGTACATATTCTGGCATGAAAAGTCTTGTGTGTGCTTTGTTGAGAAGTTTGGTCTCGGGCAAAGGGAGAGCCATCACTAGAGTCTAGAAATAGGAATAAGACGAGAACAACCTGAAACTTAGAGCTGTTTCCCTGGCACTGACTGGAAGGATCCACTCAAGAGAGAAGAGGCTGAACCCAGGATATCTGGTTAGGAGGACACAGAAGTAAACCAGTGAAGAGAAGGTAAGAACCTGAAGGGAGACATGCGGCCCATAGGGAATAGTAGGACTTCAAACCTAAGGCAAGTGTATGTGCCAGGGTGGAGGTGGCAATGGCGGGGGGTGGGGTGCTGAGGGTGATGAGTAGAAGAAGGAAGAGTTACAGATAAGACCAAAGATTCCAGGAGAAATTTCTAGCAGCAATTGAAAAGAATAATGAGGTTGTTAACCGGGAGAGAGAACACAGTAGGAGGAATGGGTTCTATAGCAAGAAAGGAAAGGACAGAGACCATCAGTCATGGAGTCCATGGACTTTGAGAGGCCTGAGGCTATTTCAGGGGTGATGTCAATAGACATAACAGAATGAGCCTTTGCTCCTCAGACAAGATGACAGATGAAGGGCAAACCAAACCAAACCCCAGACTAGAAACCAGACATTCTAAAGAACAAAGATACGGAAGTGTGCGTGTGTGGGGGGCGGAGGGGGGAGGGTACAAACATCTCAGAAAGAGCAGCAAGACAGGCAAGGTAGCACAGATTCTTCCACCTCTACGGAAAGGACCATGAAAACAGGAGTGAGAGGACACAAAATCAGAGTGACAGAGACAAGAGGAGCAGCAGCGAGTAACCACTCCAGCAACGGCAACAGCACCAAAATGTGTTCCACAGACGTAAAGAGGGATGGATAGAAAGCTTTTCTTCTCTCTGTATTCTGTTGGATAATGACTTGTGTTTTTGAAATTTCTAGACTTGAGAGGTAATAATCTCAATGTGGCTCACCTTTACATTTGTGTGGGGTCGCCAAGTGTTGGATGTTTTCCTCTTGATGAAATACGTTCCGAATGCCCAAACCCCCATTTCCCAATAAGGCGCCTTGTCTATTAGCTATCACTATATTGATGTACGCATGCCCCTCGGAATACTAAACATACAGGGTCTTCACTGAATACCAATGACTAAAGGGGAAGCAGGAGAGAGGACTGCAAAGGGAGATAACCGGCTCCAGTTCCTGGCCCAGACATGGACTCATCTCCCTTACTGTGGAGCTAGAACAGGGGGGACAATATGAGAATCTCCTGCCTAATCAGTGCAGAGATGCAAAGGTAAACCCATTCAGGATAACCCGATGTTCTTTCCAGCTGCAGTCTGCTTCTTGATTCACAATCTCAGGGCCCACCACTAAAAGGACCGCAGAAGATCGGATCTGATGAAGCATCACATCCAGCATTTTATTTAAAATTACCACCGTAGTCAGTCACCAAGCATTATCTGTCTGTGCAAATCCACTACATACATACACTTGCTTCAGGTTGAAGAAGCACAAGACCCTTCGTCCTCAGAGACAGTTTCAGGACTCTCCCTGGGACATCAACTTCTGATTCAGAGTCTTGGGGGCAATAAATGCCTCAATGGGACTTAGAGAAATATGCCCCAGTTTTATCTCTTGCTTACCAGCTTTAAAGCCTACTTGGACGCCTACAGAAGCAACGCCTATTTTGTCAGCCACTGCAAAAACCCATCACAAGGGGCGCCTGGGTGGCTCAGTGGGTTTAAGCCTCTGCCATCAGCTCAGGTCATGATCTCTGCGGAGCAGAGAGCCTGCTTCCCTTCCTCTCTCTCTGCCTGCCTCTCTGCCTACTTGTGATCTCTGTCAAATAAATAAATAAATCTTTTTTTTTAAAGTACTGAATATACTTCCAGTGGGTGAACTAAGGAAGGGACAGGGCAGTTTCTCTCCCCTTCCCAAGCCCCCACTAACACACACATACACACACACACACACACACACACACACACACACACAGTAAAGAGGAATGGGAACCATGAGAAATTCTAAGGGCTCCATGGGAGCCAGAGTAGGTTGCTTCTGTCTCTCATTCATGGGAAGGAAAAGACAGTAAGAAGGAAGGAGCAGAGAAGAAAAGCGGGGGGGGGGGGGGGGGGGGGGGGGGGGAGTAGCAGGACCCAGAAGGCAAGTGGGGGACAAAGAAGTAGAACACTGCAATAGCAGAACACTGACCCCCTCACTAGTCCAGGAGCAAGTGGGCATAATGGATTAGTGGAGAAAAAAACAAGTAGCTTGAAGTCGTTGAGATCCACGGTGACTACGAAACCAAGTGCTGAAGTCAGCAATGAAGCTGGCGGAAACCAACTCCACAGACACAATCTTTTCAATCTGACTTTAAGGTAAGCAGAGGGAGCAGAGGCGCCTTCCCCCCTTGCTCCTTGGTCTTGCGGCCCCGTAGCCGGCTGCAAAGGGAGGGTGGGGGGAGAAACCATAAGGGAAGGAGGGGCTGCATGCAGACCTAGACGTAGAGTCCTGCCTGTCCACTTTCTAACTAATTGCGGGACCCTGGATAACTCACTTTGCGCCCAGCCTCGTCTTTGTTGCACGGCTGAGGCCTTAGAGGCACAGAGAACTTAAGTAACAGTCCAAGAATTGGACCTTCCAACAATTTAGCACTAGAGTCCGTGTTCTAAAAATTATGCTATATTATCACGACGGTCCTTAGAGCAAATCTGTTCAACTTTGGCATTTTGCAGAAGAGGAAACAGGGGCTTTCGTGGGTGCTACTATTTTTTTTTTCTATCACAAAGCTGGTCAGTACCATCAGACTGTTGCTGGAACCAGAGAGCCCAGTTCAATCGGAAACACTCCTCAACCCCAAACGAATAATCCAGGGCCCGCCCTGAAGGCTGACATGCTTGTCACATTTTATCCAGTCACTTTCCTCTGCAGAAAATGCAATGAGTCATGTACTTTATTCATATCAGATTCATAGTGGGGACGGCATCTTAGTCACAAAACGTGATGAATTTGCAACTGATGGTATTTGGTTTTATGCTTAATCTAAAAGAACGGGAAGAGAGGAAAGGAACCAACTTTTATTAAGCCATCACTGAGCTTGGCACTCTGTGCACCAAGCCTCACAGATACAGAAAGATCCTGCGGCCAGCAGGGTCTAATAAGAGTAACAAATTCTTCTTTCAGAGGCTACAAATAAGGCATAATAAGCAACGGTCTTGTTTAGTTACATTTAGTTGGCCAGGGCGTGGGGTGGGGGTTGGGAGGGGAGCTTAGACAGCCATTTCTCCTGAAATGGAAATCCGGTTATCATAGCCTTTGGAATTCACTCAAACTGCAGGGCTATTTGTTGGTTTAGTAGGCGAAAAAGAGGAAGCTTCCTGGGTACAGGGCACGTTTCTTCGCACTGAGCATGCTCAGTTGCAGGGCGCGTTTCTTCTCACTGAGCATGCTCATTTACAGGGCGCGTTTCTTCATACTGAGCATGCTCAGTTACAGGGCACATTTCTTCGCACTGAGCATGCTCAGTTGCAGGGTGCATTTCTTCACACTGAGCATGCTCATTCAAGCCCCAGGAGCTTTACCTCAAAGTGGCACCCACCCCCGCCCTCGCAGGAGGCTCTCAACTTCCAGCAGAGAATTTGTCTCAGGTCACAGTGGAGGCAAAGGGACAAAAAGAAGAAACAGTTCCATCCAGAGAGTTGTCTGCCCTCAAACTTCCTTGGAAGAAACAGTTCCAAATCAAGGATTATGTCCTTCTTCAAGCCTCTCCTTCCCCCATTTCCCTATAAATAAGGTCCGTACCAGTAGCACTGAATTTTCTAAGCTGAGAAGGCACCAAAATTCAGCCTCAGAACCTCAAGGGATACTTCCTAACATGGAGACTCCAGGCTCTCTGCACAAACCTCATGTGGAGCCTTCACAAGCTGGACCCCCATGACCCCACTGACCCCGGCCTGAGACAAGTTACGACTGTGCACGCAATCTGTTTCCTGCTGTTGCTCTATCCTGTCCATTCACCTCGAGCGGACTTCCCCGCCCCTGAGCCATTCCCTAAATCTTCTGCATTCCAGCTCGGGTGTAACAGCAGGGGTGTGGCTGACGCAAGACGATCGGAATATGACGCACCAGTACCCTACTTCTCCACCAGTCCAGGAGCAACCTGGAGGGGCCTCTGCAGGGACCGCCCCCCCTCCCCCCCGCCTGCTGGCACCCCATCTTATGCACCCCATGTCTTCCACCAAAACAGGAGTGTTTCCAAATGCTGACTCTGCCGAACCTCAAGACCTCACCGGGACAAGTGTTACGGAGAGTGATTGATTGAAATTCAGAGCACTTTGCAGAATGATTTGTTTGACATTCCCAGTAGGAAACTCTTGTTTGTTGAACTTATTATTCATTCATGTATTCATGAAAAAATACAATAAATGCATAATCTCCGCATAGTGCCTCAATGATCACATTGAAATGAACCCGGAGCTTTGCAGTGCTAAGCAAGGTCTTTAGTTTGCAACAGAACGGTTTTACATCGCAATATCATTAACTGTGTCTAGAGTTTACATTATGCTTATAAATCAGCAAGGGAAATTTAACCTGCATTGTAATTTAAGGTTATACAGAGAATCAGACATTAAAAATGCATATGCATAATAATAACTCCTTGTGTGACTTTTTTTTTTTTTTTTTTTGGTTTTCCTCTTACTGAGTGATTTAACAATTACCATGTTGAGATGTAACTGAGTCTTTTCAGCTAGTGTTTGTGTTTTGACTTTTTGACAACCAGAATACAAGCCAGGGGAAATGCAGAAATTATTTCCAACATCCGTGGGTAACTTGGGAAAATGGCTCTTTAAATAAGTTATTAGAGGAGGGGAAAACATACTACAGTATTGGGAAAACATGAGCTGTCAAATGCTGCATTTTAAAACAACAGCTCTTTCGAAGGCCTAAAGCAATGAGGTCAAAGTGTTATGGTGACACATTCTCGGTCTGGTCCTTAATGTCTGCTTTTGCAGCTACTACGGTGACAGTCACTGGTCCTCCTAGGGAGAGCGAGTGCAGGGAATAAAGAAATGGACCGTCACATCCTGGTGACCTCCTTTCAAAAGTGAATGTTCCTCTTGGTCATCAGAAGGCTAAAAAGAACTGAAGAGCTATATCATGCACACTCTTTACCCTCAGCTTTCTTTCATAAAGATGGCCTTTTTCCTCAAATACCCTTCGTGAAAGCTGCTAGAGACCATGTTCTTTTTTTTAATTTTTAATTTCCCTGACATTTCTCCTGTTCACATGGTAAGAGACACCTGCAAACGTCATCACCCACTCAACTTTCAGGGTAGAAACAGCCAAGAAGAGAAAACCATCACCCGGAAGTGCTCTCTGAAGCCTGGGGTAGCCAGACCCTTGAGGTCCCTGGTGACCCTGACTATGGTCCTGCATTTGATTCATGTCTCAAGAATATCTGCAGAATTGTGCACTTACTATCTCATATCAATAACACCTCCTGAGCCAATCCCAGCTAGCCCTCCCTGCACAGTCTCCATCAGGCAACTCTAACCAAATTCTACCCAAATTCTTCATCCATATCAATGATGCCACTGCTCGGTCCCCAAACTCTTGCCACTTTGCAGTGGGCTTCTTCTTAAAAGCTCCCTTTTCAGGGCACCTGGGTGGCTCAGTGGGTTAAAGCCTCTGCCTTCAGTTCATGAAGGGTCCTGGGATTGAGACCTGCATCAGGCACTCTGCTCAGTGGGGAGCCTGCTTGCCCCCCTCCCCCAGCTGCCTGCCACCTCTCTGCCTACTTGTGATCTCTGTCTGTCAAATAAATAAATAAAATCTTTTAAAAAAGAAAAACTCCCTTTTCCCCATCCCTAACCCCACACACACATATTCAGAGTCAGTACACAACACATACTCATGACTAACACATTTTGGGTCTGTCTTTCCATTTCCCAAGCGACTCATTTCCCAAATGTTGCATTCCCAACCCATGTTCTCCCCTGACCTTCTGCAGCAACACTCCAAGAAGACATCTCCGCCTTCAAACGCTGCACAGGTTGATATACCTAAAGCTTGTAAATATAACCAAAGTCTTGTTCTGCTATATACCTCTGAAGTTTATAAACATTGCGTTGTTGTCATTATCTAATATTTCGATATAGAAATTTCTTCCCTAACTTTTCTATCTTTATAGTATTTTATTTTTTATTATTTATTTTCTTTTTAAATTTATATTTTATTTTATTTTAAAGAAAAAGAGAGAGAATGCACACTTGAGTGTGGGAAGGGGCAGAGGGAGAGGGAGAGAGAATCCTCAAGCAGACTCCAGCTCATGACCTTAAGATCATCACTTGAGCCAAAAACAAGTTGGAAGCTCAACGGACTGTACCAGCCAGACACCTCTTTTCCTGAACTTTTAAGATACTTCTCAGAATTCTTCACCCCACTTCCTTCTTGGCCCCAGCTCTCCCTCCCTTGCCCACATGCCTGTGTGGGTGTTGACTCTCTGCACATAATCCTGTCTTCCCTGTTTAGTCCAGCCGGTTTCCTGAACTTCACTAAAAACACTCATCCGCTTCAAAAATATAAAACTGTATGATCTGAGAAGACAAACATAACCGGCAAAACTGTAGAAAAAGCAGAGAAGAAAAAAAGTTAAGCAGATTTTAAAACATTATAAATGAGAAAGGATCCTAGGTAGAAAAGTATTGAAGATTTTCAAAATAATGAGGGAATTCTATATTTAAATACATAGGAATAAATTTTAAAACAGATGAAATGCAAAAAAAATTAGCAAAAAATGTTAAAAAGAAGAGATAGAAAATCCAAATGTATAAGTAATAATATAAGATATTTCAAAGGTAAGTGAAAATATCAAACCTCTTCACCTCCTAAAACCTCAGATGCAGATATTTTCATGGGGAACCTCATAAGCAGCATATAAATCCTATGTTTTGTTTTGTTTTTTAAAGATTTTATTTATTTGACAGAGAGGGAGAGGCAGGCAGAGAGAGAGGGGGAAGCAGGCTCCCCACCAAGCAGAGAGCCCGATGCGGGATCCCAGGATCCTGGGATCATGACCTGAGCAGAAGGCAGAGGCTTAACCCACTGAGCCACCCAGGTGCCCAAATCCTATGTTTTTAAAAGTATTCCAGAGCACATGAAAAACTTTTAAGTGCCCTAAATAAATTTACAAATTATCAGAAGTGATAGAATAGTCAAAGAAAAATAGGATTTAAAAATACTATAAGCCAATCTCACTTACGAATGCAAACACAAAAACCTTCATTAAAATGCTAGCACAATTATCTAAAAAATGTATTAAATGAGCAAAAGATCATAAAAAGTAAGATTTTAAATATCAATGTAATTATTAGCAATGGAATTCAGTACATTAATAAAATTAAAAATCAGGAAGTATACTGCCACTTCTGCGGGGAAGGAATAATTGGTAATAGAACTGCTCTCTCACAATAAAGAGAAAACTGGAAAAATTCCAAGCACCTGTCTTCAGACACTGGGTAACAGGCAGCACATGAATGTGATCCCTGAGGAGAGGAAAAATTCAGGTCACTCGTCTTTCTGCCTGAAGACACCTTGTGGAGCACAGAACATAGAGGGGAAATCTAAGCAAATCACACTTAATGAGTTAAGGTAAACATCAACCAAGCCAGGCAGCAAAGAAGTGGGGGAAATTCAAACCTAAACAATCTCCAAGCCCATGCAGACCTGAGAAATGTTCAAGTTCTGGTAAGTCTTAGCGTGGAGACCTCACTGAGAATCTCCCAACATGTTGAGGAAAGATCCCCAAGGAGTTATACCTGAAGGGCAGGACTGAAGTAGTTGAAAGGCTATTGTAAGTCACTGTGGCAGAGCTTAAAGTAAGCCTGGAAAAGATCAAGGTGACACAAAATCCCATACCTTTGAAAGGAAAACTAGAAAACCAAGAACTTCAACAAAATGTCTAACATCTAATAAAAAATCACTATATAGGTGAAGAAGTCAAAAAGCCATCCACTTGCAAAAGTTCTGTTTTTATCTCACGTCATTCATAAAAATAAATTCCAAATAGATCATATCTATGATAAATACATAAATGTGAAGATAATATAAAGAACTCATATATCCGAGGTAGAATATACTGAATTACAAATATTATATGAACATCTAATATTCATAAAATACTGATATTATAAGTCATTATAAGGAATATATCATATAAATAATACAATGAGTTCATATAAAATAACATATAACACATTTAATGACATGAATATATGAAAATATAAAATGTTTTTAATAGTCTTGTCATAGAAAAAGCTTCTCTAAGCAAGACATAAAATCTAGAAATGTAAAGTAAAAATGGACAAGTTTGACTGCTTATTTTTTAAAAAAAAGCTTCTAATAGGAAAGATGGATAAATGAATTTAAAAGACAAGAAAGGAGGCACCTGAGTGGCTCAGTCATTGGGCATCTGCCTTTGGCTCAGGTCATGATCCCAGATTCCTGGGATTGAGCCCACTGCTCAGCAGGGAGCCTGCTTCTCCCTCTCCCACCCACCCCTGCTTGTGTTCCCTCAAGCTGTCTTGTGTTGCTGTCTCTTTCTGTCTCTTTCTCTGTCAAATAAATAAATAAAATCTTTTAAAAAATAAAAAATAATAAAAGACAAGAAAGACATTAAGGAAAATGTTTGAAACATCTGTAACAGGCAAAGGTCTTCTATTGAGAAATAGGACAATGCAATAAAAGTGCTCAAAAGTATAAACAGGCAATTAACAGGAAATAAATTCAAATAGCCAATGAACATGCGAAAAACTTAACCACATAGCTTATTAGAGGAAATCAAATTAAAATAGGTTATGTTTTGTTTTCATCCATCAGTTTTGATAGCAACTAAAAGAATTAGTAATATCCACAGTTGACAAGACTGTGAGAAAAGGGGCAATTTCATAGAACCTGAGTGAGTATATAAATTCATACTGTTTGAAGATCAATTTGGTCAATATCTACCAATATTCCGAAATGCATATGCACTTTGACCCAACAATTGTACTTCTAAGACTCTATAATATAGAAATGCTCTAACGTGCACACAAAAATAAGGCAATACTTAATTGAGGAATCTATAGTATGAAAACTTTATGTTCAAATCCTACTTCCAACTCTGGTCAGTGGTGGGACCCTGGGAGAGATACAGCATCTCTCAATCTCACTTCTTTTATCTATAAAATGGGAATAGTAATAGGATCTAGCTTACGAGCTCACTGCAAAGAAAGAATCAAATAATTCACGTGAAGGGCTTAACCTTTTCTGAACCTTTTCCTCCTTCTCTGCTGCCTTTCCCAGAACTTAACACAGTGCCCATCATAATGGAGCTTCATAAATATTTGGGGAGTGAATTTCTTATTATTTCTCCTGTAGGTCTCATTTCATGTGAGAAATCATCTCCGTGGTGGGAGCTGTCATCTCTCTGATGTGTTCCTCAACACCCTCTCTTTGAGACCAAAAGACTCATTATCCCAGTTCTCGGTGATGCAACCAGCAATCTGCCCTCTGCTGTGGATTCGCCCTAGCTGGAACTTCCTTAGCTGAAGAAAGCCACCTGGTCCAAAGGCACACCCCCACCTGGGGCAATCCACATCAAGTGACTTAATGACAGGAGGACTGAAAAGCCTACACCTCCCATCCTAATTTAGAAGAGACGACATCCCATCTTTGAAACTCCCCAAGGGGTCACCTGAGGTTTCCAATGAGACAAAATTATAGTTCAACCTTTCGCTCTACCAAATCCTGCTCCCCAGGTGCTGACCCCATGCAGTGCCCTAATCAAGCTTCTCCAACTAACCCAACGTTGGGACAGTGTGTGATGCCGAAATCTAATTTAGCAAAAGTGCCTCTTTTGTAATACTCTTCTTTCCCCTTCATAAGCTGTGAATCATAAGTTTATGATCATTCCATAGCTCCTTGACTAAGCTGTAAGCTAAAGAGAGGTTCTGCTTTTTTTTCAAATGTTCATATTTTATGCACAGTTACAAACACTTCTTCTCATCCTGGTCCCCATTCTGACGGGAGTCATCTCTTTATTATTCTCATTTCGTGCTCATTTTTACCACACCTAAGGCAATGTCTGACACAGTAAATGGTCAATAAAATAACAAGGGACTAACTGAATGAAGTGAGTGCAAAGGTCTTCACTGCATTGCTGTTTGTGACTAGAAAAAAAAGTCAATCAAGAAATGAAAGTTTCAATACTCTGCTATGTAAATTTCTCAGAGAAAACTGACAAGATTCGCCCGCACTCACATATGCTCACATATGCTCTGATACATACTGACAAGTGAAAAAGCAAATGGCAGAATAATATCTATAGTGGGACATGATGGATAGATTCATCCATAGGAAGATAGCGATCTGAATAAATACATGGTGTGCTCCAGAGTAAGGCTCCCAGAAGTTACCCTCAGTTGGGTGGAAATGTGTCTGAAGAAGGATGGGAAGGGAAAGTGATATCCAGGAGTATATACGTAGCTCTTAATTGTCCGAACTTTCAAAGAGCGTGCACAGTGATTTTTAAAGTTTTATTAAAAAATTTCAGAAAGGTTTACCTCCTTTAGGGACTCTTCGTGGGTGGAAGATGACTGCATACCTTTAACTGAGAGTCTCCTGGCATGGAGGAAGAGGCCTGCACTCGTTTGCAAGATGCACTGGAGGCTCAAGTAAATCACATCTAGGTATATTCTGTCTCCCCATCAGACTGAAAATTCCACTGAGTCTGAGGCTGACGGTTCTTTCCAATAATGTCTTTCCAATAATGCAGTTCAATACTATTCTACCCAGCACTCTACTGATTACCTTATAAATGTGAGGCCACATGGGTCTGAGTCATTGTATTTGTATATGGTATACTAAGGTGTTCCTGTGGGATTTCTCTTTCTGTGCACATGAGAAATTACAAGGAGTACTTCACTGAACCAAAGTTATAAAAACAAATAAAAGCCATACTTAAATAATTCTGCAGGATACCTTCCCACAGAAGCTTCTATGCGCCAACACCACTTACACTTAAACAAATACAATACTATAGGATACCAACCTAATGCCAAGCTTTAAGAGACAGGACTTATGATACAACATTCAAATATGGCATCAAATAATCTCTTTTATCTACAAAATTTTCCCAAAAGTATTGAGTCACACTAAAGCGACAATAACCAATGACAGATTTTTCATGACCTCTCTCGCCCTTTCTTCTAATTTCTGACTCTGGAGGTAGTTCAGCAAGTTCCTTGAGATCCTGGAATTCTCAGTGGGGCATGGATGGGTTTACACCCTATAGGCAGGTCTGTGAAGATTCTGAGAAGATAAAACTACCAGATGGCTTCCAAAGAACCAAAGCCATGGAGCTTTACCTTTATGTTTCTCATTGTAAATTTCCCCCAGCTCCTACCTATATTGAATTACACTGGGACCTATTTCTTCCAAGTTGACATATGTTTGTACACAGCCTGAAGGGAATGGAGCAGGTCTGGACATGAGTTTAAATCTCTGAATGCAGAGAGATTCAAGGTAAGTCAGTCTGACTATAATGTTACTTGTTGGCACTGCAATAAATTTGGAGATCAAGTACCTTTAAAATGTCACTGTTTCTAAGCTTGCATTCAGAATTAGACAATCCTCTCATCTATAGATTGATTGCAAAACTATTTGGATTCTAAAATTTGTAAGGGAGGATGGGGCGGTGGAGGGGGGGTAGAGTGTGCTAGAAAAAGGAAGTGGGGGAATTTTACAAATCTGGCCTCTGAAAGTTATAAATCTTAAAAACTCATTTTAAATTCCAGCTAACACTAATCATCTTTATTTAATGCTCCTATTAAAAATGAATGTGATACAACTGCAAACATGCTAAGATTAACGCAGATACTTAGGACAGCAGAAAACAGTCACAATTTTCTGGTTTACAATGAAATAAAGATGCTTCAAAAATTTTTTTAAGGAAAGAGTGTCACTTGGCACCAACCCTTTATTCATTATCCATCTGTCATCACCGTACTTACTGTTTTTCAAGCAACCAAAATTCCTTTGTACATTTTACATTTCTTTTCCTGAAAGGTCACTGACAGTGCAGATGGTTAAGTCCATACAATCATAAAAGCACAAAGAGAACAGATAGCCTCTAACATACCATTTATCAGCCAAGGCCCAAAGCTGCTTGGAATCCCTTAGACCCAGTGTCACTCAGAGAAATTCTGGTTCATTTGAATAAGATTCATGGCATAATCAGGCTGGAAAGACAGAGGAGTTAGACTAAAAAGAAATGCGAGATCAGATGACAAAGAGAAACCTATACTTCTCAAACAAAAAGGTTGAAAGGCCATGTTTTGGATATACTGGGTTTTATAGGAGAATATGCAAAAAAAAAAAAAGGCTAGGGTTCTACTTTACAGCTGAGGGTTGTTTTAAATGTCTCTTTCCCTGAAGGATTCAAAGTAACAACTGAGGGTTTGAAGCTCTCCACCCATCCTTAAGACAGTACCTTAATAAATAGGTTTACAAATAATACAGCCCAGAGAACTTTTCTAAAACCTCCTTCCCACGCTCTCTACAAAACCCTCAACTTATATCCTGAGGAATAAGGAACCACGTTTCTCATGTTACCAAAAGCAAATCCTAGATGCAAGATAACACGCCCCTTGAACAGCCATTCTACCTCCCCATATACGGAATTCGTTCTGGAAACATGATGTAGGGAAGACCGAGTAAGGACTCTGGCATCAGAAAAACATGGGGGTTTTGCTTTTACAGTTTCCTAGTCTTCAACCAATCATTTACCTTCATGAAGCCTCAGTTTTGTCATCTGCGAAATGGAGCAGTAACACTTCCCTTACCACACTTGTGGCTCCCATGAGATGTCCACACAGTAAAGCACATTCATGCTACATGAGGTTGCTCAACAAGGCTACTTCTTCCTTTTGTTTTCTTTTTCTGTGATTCTGTCTTTCCACAACATGGTGTATTTCTTCATACCAAGGGCACCAGCACTGTGTGTCAGGCTTGGAAAGTTTCACAAATAATAGGCAGCATCACAGAACACTAAACTGGTGGACTCTGAATCACCAAAGAGACGAACAAAAAAATCCACTAGGATGAGGGCTCAAGCCTTTGAAACCAAATTAACATTTTTCTGTTCTAACTAAGGGTACCTGGGTGGCTCAGTGGGTTAAGCATCTGCCTTCGAGTCAGGTTATGATCTCAGGGTCCTGGGATTGAACTCAGCATCCACATCGGACTCCCTGCTTAGCAGGAAGCCTGTGTCTCCTCTGCCTGCCGCTCCTTCTGCTTGTGCTCTCTCTCTCTCTTTCTCTCTCTCTCGTGTAAAATAAATAAAATCTTTAAAAAAAAAATCTTTATCTATTCTAACTTGGTAACTAAATGGGTAAATTGTTGGGGAATGTTGAAAGAAAAGAAATTGCTATTAAGCAAATATGATTTTGATGAAATGAGCTGAGCGTCTGTGATTTCTGCTTTATGATGTATGCAAAAATATACATGTCAGTGAATTGCTGCTAGGCTCCTCAATGGTCCATTTTGGGGATCCTTTCTTAAGTGGTCCTTCTTTATAAAACTCCGATTTTAGCTTGCTGCTTAGGACAAAATGTCAAAATGACAGTAAAATATTGCAACCCTCCATTTATTGGGAAGGCAACAAACACCACCAATGAATTCGTAAATAATACAAACCAGAAAACATTTCTGTAAATCTCTTCCTCTCCCTGTTCCCACTGAACCATCACCTGCCTTCCCCGAGGCATTTGAAAGAATGACCGGGGTATTAAAAAATAAAAGTGGAGCAAGGTAAGCAAAAGAGAGACAGCTGACTGCCCTGAAAAGCACAGGTGTCAGCATTCACCAAAATATGTATTCCAACGAGCACACACCAAAGGAAACTTGTGCAGGGTTCTTGGCTTTCTAAATATGGAAAGAAAGGAGACGGAGCATGCATTTGCCAGTCACACGCGTCTCGTTAAAAGCCATTTGGCGCAGGAAAGACAAGGCACTTCCAAAAGAGCAAATCCGACCTTTTCAGGCCCGGCACCCAAAGTCTCTCTGACACAAGAGGCCACAGCATGCCTGTTGAAATGATGTGCTTCCCGCCTAGGAAATGATATGGATGGCCGTGCCCGGCTGGGTTTAACAGTGGTCTAATGGCAGGTTCTGAAGGCTGCTTTATTTGGTAATTGTTTGGGAATAGGTCTCTATACTAGCTACATAATTTCTCACAGGGATGCTATATCATCTGAGGGCTTCAAGTTCTATTCACCTGGAAAATGTAATCTACATTGGGGGGGGGGGGTGCATACAACAGCATGACCATGAGTCTCTACAAGGCAAAAATGCCGGCAGTAAAAAACACACACTGATTTAAGTGCTCCTGTCACCATTTGCTTCCCAGGGGCCCTGAGGACCAACACACTCTTGCAGGGAAGCAAATATGGGTCTTATAGACAGACAAAGCTCCTAGAACTGATTATTCAGTCAAGTCCCCGGGAACTCTTAACACATTGCATATTTTTCAATTTGGAAGAATGGTACTACTTATCTAGAAACCTCCTTTCTCCCAGAAATATAATCCATCAACAAAAATAGCAGCAAACATCAGCAAAAAAAGAGGGGGGAGGAGAATTAAATATCGGCCTATTTACTGTTTTCTTTTCGGTGGTGTCTCACACATTGCTATATGACTAATATCCAGCCATCCGTCTAAAACAAGATCATTACTTGGTGGGATCGTTCTTGCCAGGTGCAATGAATGACTCAGTAAAATGTTGCTCAGTTGGGATCTCAGATTTTACCAATTCTGAGAAACAGCTTCACAACAGGAATCATCCCTGGACAGTCTGTGTTTAGAAAATGGATCTAAGGCAAAGGCACTAAAAGAGCTGGATATAAAAATTCAAGTGGTTCAGATGGGCTTCAGCTCTGATATCCAAGTTCTGAGACACAGGTTAACTTAAAATGTGGACCATGACTTTTGATATTATCACCTGGAATTCACCAGTTGTTTTAATATTATAAATTGTCCTGATGCTCTTAGCCTACAACTCAGACGGTGCTTCCAGAAGAAGGAGCCTTAAATACATTGTCACTCTTTAAATCTTACATATAGACCTACTCTACCAAGTTCTACAAACATTTAAAAAATCTGAAGCAGAAAAAAAACAAATAACAATGAGAAACAACACAAGTAAATTGAAGTGAGAGGGAACTGATTGATCAGAAAACTCTGGTCTGGGTCACAAGAGAGTTGGTAGAGACACAAATGAAAGATTCATCAGACTGAAACAAGTTTCTGCTTCATTTCACTTCACATACTCGGTTCCCTTTAGGATCCACCATTGATCTAGCCCAAGGAATACATATGTGAAAAATGCCCTACTCTCAAAAACCTTTCAGTTTACTAACAGAGAGGAGATGAAACACAAACCTTTGCAAAACTCATTCAAAGGGTATTAAGAGAGGACCATCCTAGTAGTGAAGGAAGGAGACAGGAGGGAAACCTGACTCATTGCAGAGGACACGGGAAGGGTATGAAGATTTAACCAAGCCTCAAGTACAGAGGAACTCACGCTTCTCATGTCATAAGGTAAGTAAAGACTGCTTCGGAAAAGTGATAAGGGGATCAAATGATGTCATTTGTAGCAATGGATGAACAAATATCTCATTGTTGACTTAAAACCAGTGACCACCGTAACGTGACTAGATTGCCTGGGAACAGGATAGGAGCTCAGGGTTCTGCATGCCCAATCCACCCTTTTCTACCAGGCGCCATGAAACAGGTACATCATCAGGTTTGGCCAAAGCACAGTGAGCTGCCTTCTTTTATGTCACGAGGTACGTGTTGGGATGTGCACCTATGTGCACCCAGGGGACTCAGAGAGATCCCACTGCCCAACCCGAAATGTCATTGAAACGATGATGCCACAGAGATCATACTCTAGCTCCTCTTTTAGCTCCTCATGGTGCTAATTTCTCAGACATCACGGCAGTGATCTCATTGGGTAGAAATGTTTGATTAAAGCAACTCTTTCCAACTGAAGTCTTCACTTAAGGAACTCACGACAAAACTTGTTGATTTTCCTCAATAAACTGCATTGTATGAACCCATCACTATTTTTTTCTTTCTCCCTACCATTTTATACCCCCCAAGGAAGCCCTCATCAAGTCAGGAGCAATACAGAGTAAACTCAATAAAACCTCAATTTTAGATCTGAATGACGTCCCTCAAGAAAATATTTAGGGCGATTTCCCATAAGATTGTGACTGACGTATGGAGCACGCTTATCAAGCTTATCCTTCCCTCCCTGTCTGCCCGTCATCCCCTTTCAGGACAACCATTGTGATAATATGCTCAATTATGATCCCTAAAAAAAGGAAATAGGAGATGGAGAGAAAAGTCACCAGCGGTGGGTATTAAGGAGGGCACATATTGCATGGAGCACTGGGTGTGGTGCATAAACAATGAATTTTGGAACACTGGAAAGTAACAAAATAACATAAAATGGAAAAAATTAAAAATAAAACAAAAAAAAGTCACTGGATATTCCCAACCAATCAAATTGCACCATTTACCCTCACCCATTCACAGTCATTTCCATTATTATCACTAAGATCTCTTTCTAAAGGCCCATGGTAATGGGCCCTGTGACATGCATTACTGAAATGAAACCATCTTTTCATTTTCACAAGAAAAGATGGGGTTGGTGTGAGTTTTGTTCTCATGTAAAGTATTATAAGGTATCTGTGGACTTATAGAGACATGAGTTGTCTCTCAGAAAGAAAAGAACAATGAACACTTAAAACTCCTGATTAAAACCCCCTTGCTTAGAAATCATGCTTATTCATGCTCTACACCAGAAATCCCATTCACACTTTGACTCACTCATTAATAAAATTAAATAACTATTATGTAGTAGGCAGTATCCCAGATGCTTGGGGTAGACCAGTGAACAAAACAGACCAAGATCCCTGCCAGTGAAGAGCTCACATTTCAGAAAACAACTCTGGGTTTAGGACAGAAGTGGAATTACAAAGAAAAGAAATGATAAACCCATCAATAACTAGTGCGGGGACCGTTGTTCATCCACCTGAAATAAAATAAAATTAGATCCCTACCTCACACTACACATAAAAACAATAACAATAACAAACTTTCACACTAACGTGTGAAATGTACTCTTTATAGGAACTTAAAGTAGGAAAAAAATGTCTTAAACAGGAGACAAAGCAAAATCCATATTGTTCTATTTGATTGTATCGTAATACGAAGGTTCTGCAAAAAAAAAAAAGAAAAAAAAAACAGCAGCAACAAAAATCAAGCCATAGGTTGGAAGAATGAACATACATAATCAGGAAAGCATCTGTATTCAAAATACACAAAGCGATCCTACAAATCAATGGGAAATGAAGATTAAAAGCCCATGCTTTTTTTTAAGATTTTTAAAAGATTTTTTATTTATTTTATTTGACAGAGAGAGAGATCACAAGTAGGCAGAGAGGCAGGCAGAGACAGAGGGGGAAGCAGGCTCCCTGATGAGCAGAGAGCCCGATGCGGGGCTCGATCCCAGGACACTGAGATCATGACCTGAGCCGAAGGCAGGGGCTTAATCCACTGAGCCACCCAGGCGCCCCAAAAGCCCAATTTTTAAACTGGAAAAACAACATGTGCAGTGTATTCATAAAAGAGAAAATCAGAGGAGCCATAAACTTACAAAAAAGTGATCAACCCCTAAAGTTACAGGGAAAACACAAGTAAAGCAAAAAGGAGATGTAATTTTATACCCATTAAATTGGCAAAAAAAAAAACTTTTTTAAGATTTTATTTATTTATTTGAGAGAGACAGCAAGAAAGAGTGTGAGAAAGAGAGAGCGTGAGCAGGGGAGGGGGAGAGCGAGAAGCAGACTCCCCACTGAGCAGGGAGCCAGATATCGGCTTGACGAGGGGCTCAATCCTGGGACTTCAGCATCATGACCTGAGCCGAAGGCAGGTGCTTAACTGACTGAACCACCCAGATGCCCAAATAGACAAACATTTTAATGTCAGACACTACCAAGCATGGATAAAGATATAGAGCTATAGGACTTTTCAGTCACTGCTGTAGAGAGAGGAGACTCGTAAGGATCCCTTTTGGAGCATCTTGTTAACATCTAGGAAACAGCTTACTCAGGTGCTCAAAGAGATCTGGGGGAAAATGTTCTTCCCTTCCCACTACAGTGTAATCCAAGCAAAACTTGAGAAACAAACTAAATGCCCCATGAGCAGGAAACTACAGAGATTATACCATATTCAGCAATGCAAACCTACAGCTATTAAAATGAATAAACTGGGGCCATATTTAATTAACATGGAGAGTCCTCAGAAACACAATAGTCAAAGACCATGAATTGCAGAAGGAAAGACAGAGTATGATAACATATCCTTTCAAAATCTACAAAAAAGATTTAGTAAAAGGGGCATCTGGGTGGTTCAGTTGGTTAAGCCTCTGACTATTGATTTCGGCTCAGGTCATGATCTCAGAGCCCTGAGAACAAGCCCTGCATGGGTTCTGTGCTGAGCATGGAGCCTGCTTAAGATTCTCTTTTCCCCCTCCCTCTACCCCTCCCCCCTCAAAAAGTGTTTCCGAAAACCATTAACATGAAAGTCATTAAATTCATAGCAGTGGTTATTTCCGGAATGGAAGTCAAGGAATAAAGTTAGGGAGAAGCCTACTGCTGTCCTCAACTCTAATTGCAATGTTTAAATGCATTTCTTCTTTAAAAATATCTCAAGTAAAGATCACAAAAATCTTCAGTTTTAATAAATCTGATTGGTAGATACATACATGCTCCCAGTGGTAGCCTCTACTTGTCCATACTTGTCTACAAATGTGATATATTTCCTAACAACATTATCGGTTTTTAAAGAAGAGGAAAAATAAAATTAAATGAAATTTGTTCCTTCTGTCCCTGAAATGAGGTGCGCGCGTGCACGCGCACACACACACACACACACACACACACACACAAAAGGAAATGAGACCATGGCCTCACACTGTCCATTCAGAAATAAAACAAATTAAAAGAACTGGGCTATGCTTTTTCTACTGTCCGCTTCCCCCTGCCCTCACTCTCTGAGTATCACATTCACCTGCTTGTCCTAGCAGTGATTGGCTGCTGGTGGCTGACTGGGCACAAAAGGCCTTTGCTCGTGATCTGTCAGCCCAAGGACTGTCTGGACCTATGGAGAAGCCCACCTTCAGGAAGAATGTGGAAGAAGACAGGAAATAATCTGCTAATACTCAACCTTGCAATTAATAGGAAATATGAATTTCATTGAGCATTCTGTCTCTCTGTGTATTTTTTTATTCCTACTTTGCTGGAATTATAAAAAGAAAGAAAGAGAAGCACATGGGTGGCTGTTTGTTAAGTGTCTGACTTTGGCTCAGGTCATGATCTCATCATCCTAGGATCCAGCCGCACTTCAGGTTCCCGCTCCTCAGGGAGTTGGCTTCTCCTTCTCCCTCTTGCTCTGTCCCTCCCCCCACTCATACTCTCTCTGTCTCTCTCAAATAAATAAATAAATAAATAAAATGTTTTTTAAAAAAAATTATAACATGATATTGGCTTGAGAGAATAAACATGATGATTTTTGGCAAGCCATGGAATAGAAACACAAAATAATAAGACTAAATCATTTGCTCCCCCGTCTTCTTCTTTACAGACATGTGTTTCACCACTACTTAAAATATTTTTTTCTACAATGGTTTTATATATTCCCTTTAATTTCTATGGCTAATAAGTTCATGTGTCATCTTGTCTTAAGTACTTCACACCATTTCCTTTGAAAAATGATCCCACTCTTAGAAAGGTGAGGAATTTAGCGCAGTATTTTCCACACTATGCTGATCTTGGCCAAAATAATTTAGAATTTAAACATAAATTACAGTTTTATTACATTTTTATATTATACATAGTATCTTTCAAGGATAATTTTTAATGCTCAAGCATTATCTAGACACTTCTATATGTTTAACTTGTATCAATGAATAATAGAGTCCTTTTTTACTCAGACTTCTTCAATTTTTACTTCTTGTTTTTTACTTTTGATCATTAGGAGCTGTGCTTTCCAAACTTTAATGTACATAGGAACCACCTAGGGATCTTGTTAAAATGCAGATTCTAATTTTGGTAGTTCTTGGGAGGGGCGTGATACTCTGCATTACTAACAAGCTCCCAGGTGATGCTGATGCATCACTTTTGATCAGCAAGGAGCTCAAAGTAAATTTCTCAGTGATACATAAGTAGTGTGTTTTTGCATCTTTGTATATTTGGGAATGTCTTTCTATTGTTCATACATGTTAATAACATAATCACTAACAATAATATACATGAAGCATAGATGTTTTCCACACATCTCTTTAGTAGATTATCTATTATCTTTCAGGGTTCTGCATTGCAGGGAATATCAAGGCTCACCTTACTTTAGCCCTTGGAAATACAGCACTTTTTTCCTGCCTGGAAGCTTGCAAGAGGTTTTCTTCTATCACAGGAATTCTAAATTTTGCCATAATTAATCTAGACATGTTGCTACTTTAATTTCATTTGGTGAAGAGCACAGTGAGTATTTTTAATTTTAAATATTTTCAAGCTTATGAAAAAATTTTTCTTCATCCCTGATGAAGACATGTGCCCTATACTTTTTATGTTTATTTATCTATTTATCAATTCTTATTTTCCTTAAATTGGATCATCTCCTTTATTCTTCATATCTATAGATTCATCAATTGTAGCTGGAGATTTTAATACCTTACTTTCAATAATTGATAGAACTAGACAGAAAGGGAGTAAGGTTATAATGACCTGAGTAGTATCACCAACTTGATATAACTGACTTTCATACAACCAACACTATACCTTCTTACAATAAAATGTCACAACATTGAAAATGAAAATAACAGATGTATGGCTATACTTGAAAGCATCAATGAATCTTAGAAACAAGGTTGAGGAGGGGGAAAGTGTTTCATAAAAAGGGGGGACTTCACTATGAAACTATTTTCATAAAAATAAGCAAAACTAAATAATGTATTAAGGACTATATATATATTTATATATACATGTACATATTATATGCATATATACTATATATAGTAAAGTTACTATAAATTTATAGTAAAACATACTTTATATATAGTATAGCATGTACTAAATTTACTAATATATAGTCTAAATTTACTACGTATAATAGTAAATAGTAAGGAAAAGCAAAAAAAAAAAGAGGAATACAACACAGTTCAGTAGTTCAGTATACTACCTACTTCTGGAATACATAGTATATTTCAAGCTCTTCAATGTTCTACTCCTTAAAATAGGTAATAGATTTGTTATTTTTATTCCATTACTATCATAACCACATTCAAACATTAAAAATGCCAATCATGGAATCAACTCCTACTAAGATCAGTGAAAGTAAAACTCAGAAAGTGGTGGATGGAATGATGGCATAAAAAATCTGTATAAATCAGAGCATCTGAGTGGCTCAGTGGGTTAAGCCTCTGCCTTCAGCTCAGGTCGTGATCTCAGGGTCCTGGGATCGAGCCCTGCATCAGGTACTCTGCTCAGCAGGGATCCTGCTTCCCCTCTCTCTCTCTCTGCCTGCCTGTCTGCTTACTTATGATCTCTGTCTGTCAAATAAATGAATAAAATCTTAAATAAAAAAAAGAATCTCGGGCGCCTGGGTGGTTCAGTGGTTAAAGCCTCTGCCTTCAGCTCAGGTCATGATCCCAGGGTCCTGGGATCGAGCCCCATATCGGGCTCTCTGCTCAGCCGGGAGCCTGCTTCCCCCTCTCTCTCTGCCTGCCTCTCTGCCTACTTGTGATCTCTGTCAAATAAATAAATAAAATCTTAAAAAAAAAAAAAGAATCTGTATAAATCTGCTTCTGCATAAAAGCAGAGAAAAACTTAGCACAAGTTGTCAAAATTAACTTTTCAGAATATGAGAATTTAATCAAAGGCTTGCAACTATCTCAGGAATGTTCACGAAACAGTCAAAAAGTATTGCAAAGTCACAGTAAGAATTTCAGGAATTTTAACTTAACTTACTCCCATCTTCTTTCCATCTGCAAAGAAATGGAAAAGTATGGCCAATACACAGCTAACATAATAGTCATCAGAAACTGATCTGAAGGGACCCTAAAATTAGATGTACTCAACAAAACTTTCAGATTAGCCAATATAAATAATTTCAAATAAATAAAGAAAACCATAAATAAAGAATTAAGGGACCAAGAGAATGAGAAGACAAACCATAGACTGGGAGGAAATATTTGCAAAAAGCACAGCTAATAAAAGACTATTATCCAAAAACAAACAAACAAAGACTGTTATACAAAATATATATGAGAAACATTAAAAGTCAACAATAAGAAAAGTGACAACCCAACTGATAAATCAGCAAAAGATCTAAACAGATATCTTACAAAAGAAGGTATACAGATGGCAAATAAACAAAAGAAAAGATGCTCCACGTCATATGTCATTAGGGAATGGCAAATCAAAACAATGGTGAGATACCATTACAGACTTAATAGCAGGGTACAAATCCAAAACACTAATAATACCAGATGCTGGCAAGAATATAGAGCAACAGGAACTCTTTCATCTGCTGGTGGGAAAGTGAAATGGTATAACCACTCTGGAAAAAACAGCTTGAGAGTTTCTCACAGAATTAAGCATACTCTTGCAATATTACCCCACAGTCACACTACTTGTTTTAACCCAGATGAATTGAAAACTTATGTCCACACAGAAACTCTGTTTGTTTGTTTTTTAAGATTTTATTTATTTATTTGACAGAGATAACAATAGCTGAGAGGCAGGCAGAGAGAGAGGAGGAAGCAGGCTCCCCACTGAGCAGAGAGTCCAATGCAGGGCTCGATCCCAGAACCTTGGGATCATGACCTGAGCTAAAGGCAGAGGCTTTAACCCACTGAGCCACCCAGGCACCCCTAAAAACCTGTTTTTGTTTTTTAAATATGTGTTTATAGCCGCTTTAGTCATAATTCCTAAAACTTGGGAGCAACTAAGATGTCCTTCAGTAGGTGAAGAAATAAATGCACTGTGGTACATCAAAAAAATGGAGTATTATTCAGCACTAAAAAAGAAATGAGCTATAAAGGCACTAAAAAAAATAGATGAACCTTAAGTACCCATTACTAAGTAAAAGAAGACAAATACTCTGAGAAGACTGCATACTATATGATTCCAACAATGTGACATTCTGGAGAAGATAACACTGTGCAAACAACAGAAGGATCACTGGTTACTAGGATTATGGAGGGGAAAGGGATGAAGAGGTGGAACATAGGGAATTTTAGGGCAGTGAAACTGTATGTGATACCACAATGATGGATATATGTCAAAATATAAATTTGCCAAAACCCTTAGAACTTCTAACACCAAGAGTGAAACCTACTGTAAAGTGTGGCTTTGGGGTGATAATGATGTGTCAATGTTGGTTTGTGGAGTTTACACTCTGGTGCAGCATGTTGATGGTGGAGAAGCAGGTTTGCTAGAAAAAAGATGGTCTATGACTCAATTTTGCTATGAAACTAAGACTATTCCAAAAACTAAGACCCCCTACAAGACAAACAAAAAAGAACTAAAGGAAAGAATAACAACAATGTCTCACAGAAAAGCAAATAGCAATAAAGGATCAGGCATTATAAAAAAGAATCAAATAGAAATTCTGGAGTTGAAAAGTACAATAACTGAAATGAAAAAATTCACTAGGGAGAGTCAAGGCTGATTTTAGGTGGCAGAAGACAGAATCAGCAAGCTTTATCCAGTCTGAGGAACAGAAAATGAAAAGAATGAAGAAAAATGGACAGAGCTGCCAAGAGGGGAAACGACAAAGCATACTAACATACGTCTAATGGGAGTCTCAGATGGAGATGAAAGAGAAAAGGGGGCATAAAAAATATATGAAGAAATGATGATTAAAACATCCCAAATTTGATGGGAAAGATTCATCTACAACACAAGAAGCTCAATGAATTCCAAGGAGAAAAAAACTCGAGGATATCCACAGCTAGACACATCATAATTAAATTGTTGAAAGACAAAAACAAAGAGAAAGTCTTGAAAGCAGCAAAAGAGAGACAATTCAGGATATACAAGGGATTCTCGATAACATTAACAGCAAATTTCTCATCCAAAACCAGACAGGCCT
The DNA here is from genome assembly GCF_009829155.1 of Mustela erminea. Lineage (NCBI taxonomy): Eukaryota > Metazoa > Chordata > Mammalia > Carnivora > Mustelidae > Mustela > Mustela erminea. The sequence goes on along the minus strand of NC_045616.1, from coordinate 27,792,862 downwards.
CAAAACAGCCCAATGACATAATCAACCTGCTGAAAGAAACAGATGGTCCACCAAGACTTCTACATACAGAAACACAACCCTTCCAAAGTGAAGGGGAAATTAAGACATTCTCAAGTAAATTAAAACAGAGAACTTTATTCACAGACTTGACTTATAAGAACACTGAAGGGATTCCTTCCTTAAAGGAGAGAACAGGAGAGTAACTTGAATCCATATGAAGAAATAAAGAGCACTGGTGAAGATAATTACAGCAGTGAACATCGGAAGTATAAATACATTTTCATAACATTTTCCTTCTCCTATGCGACTTACAAGACAACTTCATAAAAATGGCAACTGGTTTACAATTTGTGAAAGTGTAATTTGATGAGAATGGCACAAAGAAGGGGGGGCAGGATGAAATTATGTGAAGGTAAGTTTCGTGCTTTACTGAAGTTAAGCTGGTACTCATGGAAACTAAATTGTTTTGAGTCAGATGTTAATTTTAATTCCAGAGCAATCACTAAGAAAATAACTTAAAAATATCAGATATAGATATAGATATAGATATAGATATAGATATAGATTTATAAATGTCAGATATATATATAAATATATATATTTTTGGTAGAACAGATTTTTTAAAAATATGATCCAAATATATAAAACATACTTTAAGCTCAGAGACAAAAAAATTGAAAGTAAAAGAGTAGAAAACAATACCACACAAGAAGGAATCAAAAGAGAATGAGAATGGCTATAGTAACATCATACACAATATACCTCAAGACAATAACTGTTGGTAAATTATCTTAATTTCACTAGTAAGGGAATCAAAACATAAAGAAGTTATCTAAGTGGTCCAAGATTACAAAACAAACAAGTGAGAAGTAAGGAATGAATTTGAGGAAGTCTAGCTTCCAGAGACATGATGAACTTGGAGGAACTTAGAGGAAAAGATGCAATTCTTGGCTTTTGAATTTTCAAAATGAATGTTTAAAATTCATACTGTATATACCAGGACTTGGCAAACATTTGACCCTGGCCTGTTTTTATAAGACCCATGAGTTAAGAATAGTTCCTAACTTTTTAAACAGTAAAAAAAAAAAAAAAAAAAAAAAAAAATGTGAAGAACATTTCAGGTCACATGAACGTTGTGTTGAACCATTGTCAGTTCTCTGCATTTTCTCAATTTCACAATCAAAGCTGAATATTCTCATGTCATACCATATAGCAGTTCCATGGGTTAGTAGAAATGAAGTTTCATTTCCTTTTTTTTTTTTTTTTCATTTAAATTCAAGTTAGTTAACATATAGTGTGCTATTAATTTCAGGGTAGAATTTAGTGATTCATCAGTCACAAATAACACCCAGGACTCATTATATCACATGCCCTCACACTCCATTCCCCCCACCTCTCTCCCCTCCAGCAACCTTCAGTTTGTTTCCTAGAGTTAAGAGTCTCTTATGGTTTGTCTCCCTCTTGGTTTTTATCCTGTTTTATTTGTCCTTCTCTTCCCCTACGTTCATCTGTTTTGTTTCTTGAATTCCACATATGAGTGAAATCACATTTTATTTGTCTTTCTCTGACTTATTTCACTCAGCATAATACCCTCTAGTTACATCCACATCATTGCAAATGGGAAAATTTCATTCTTTCTGATGACTGAGTAATATTTCATTACACACACACACACACACACACACCCCACCTCTTCTTTGTCCATTCATTGGTTAATAGACATCTGAGTTCTTTCCATAGTTTGGCTATTGTGGACATTTCTGCTATAAATATTGGGATGCATGTGCCCCTTCAGATCACTATTTTTGTATCCTTGGGATAAATACCTAGTAGTGTAATTGCTGGGCCATAGGGTAGTTTCCATTTTTAACCTTATGAGGAACCTCCCTACTCCTTCAAGAATGGCTGAACCACTTTGCATTCCCACTAGCAGTGTAAGAGGGTTCCCCTTTCTCTACATCCTCACCAACATCTGTTGTTGCCTGAGTTGTTAAATTTAGCCATTCTGACCCCTGTGAAGTGGTATCTCTTGGTGGTTTTGATTTGTATTTCTCTGATGATGAGTGATATTGAGCACTCTTCCAGGTGTCTGTTAGCCATTTGTATGTCTTCTTTGCAGAAATGCCATTTCAATTTTTTGAGCTCAAGGCCAAGACTGAAATTCTTCTGAATGACAGGAACTACCTCCAACCATGATTATCCAATACTGAATGGTTTTTGAAATTAGTTTTGCTGAAGACTCTATCATGTTTTTACAGGTAACAGCTTTCCCTCAGATTTTTAGCTCTGGCTGTGACAACATAGATGCTACGGGACTAATCCTCCTACAGAACATAATTAGGTAAGCAGGACGACACAATTTAAAATTGTTTGAAGGCATTATAGACAGTCAGTGCAGGCTCTACTTAAGGGGTTTGCTTTCCTTAAGAAAAGGAAAACATAGGAAATGAACTCTACACTCACTTTGGCTTTTTTTTTTTTCCCCTACAGCCACTCAGTTTACAGAGGTAAGGAAGGAACGGTGCTCAGGCTAAAACAGCGGTCTTGCTTAGCTGAGAAGGCAGAGGCTTAAGTCAGATCAGCCACAGAGGCTAAAATATAAGGGCAAAGTTTCAGAGGCCAGGGGACTACGGAGAAGAGAACTTCAAAATTTGTCAACCAATCTCCCTTTTGTAGTCAGCCTGAGGTTCTATGTGTACAGAATTACAACGCACACGCACACGCACACAGCAGAAGACAGTAGCTCCAAGTCTAGAAAGCTAAGCACAGAGGTGAGCAGCCTCTCGGTGCTGCGAGACAGGTGTTAGAGTTCCAGGCCCAAGCCAAAAGAGAAGGGCTAGAATTTCTGTGTACTTAGAGAGCTACACCCTTACTAGCAGTAAGGGGAAAAATCCTAAGCCCCAACAAAGACAATTTATAGGAACAAAATGATTTGCTATACCCATCTCCCTGCCAAAAAACTTAAGCCACTTTGATTCACTTTTTAGCTCATGGTCTATTTTTGTTTGGTCTATTATCAGTCATGTGCAGGTAAAAGTTTCACAACCAGCTCTCCAAGGGCAAATAATCCTGAGTGCTAGCATTTGCCCATTTCTATTGTGTACATATTCCCACCATGACCCATTTCAAGCTACCAGTATGCCATCACTGAACACAAATTTGGGAGAGATGTGCACGAGTGACTCTCACCAGCCGATGTGAGAGGACCCCAGCACGCTCCTGAAACCATGCAGCCTAATCCCTGGAATTCACTTCAAACTCAACAAAAAAGTAGGAATGACTTCATAAACCCAAGTACATCTCATAATTCAGCATTTGTTTTAACAGTTGGAAATGTTGAATTTATGTGACTGTCTCTTCAGAGATTTTCTTTTCTATAAGGTAAGACCTGCAATATAACATTACTCTTGAATATAATCTCTTCTTTGGACTGCATGATGAGTCTCTCTCATTCAAAGACAAACAAAAGAAGTGTGTTGGACACCACTGAAAACTGTTTTCCGTGGCTTTTACCTTAAACTCATGCTGATGGAACATGGTTGGATTCAAGAAACACTATGGATCATGTTCTCTAAGGCACTCTGCAGTGCAGTGAAGGGTTTCCTACCTCTTCAATTGTTCTTATCAAAACAATATTCAACAGTCTAAAAGAAAAGTCAACATAAGGAAATTTGTATTTTTCAAGACTACAGGGAGTGGGGTCTGGGGATGTGGGGAACCCAAAGCAAAGAGCATACATAAGGTTGAAAGATTAGAAAATGAAAATACTGGATTCCAAGTCTCCATCTCTTGTCGGTTTAGTAGCATATGAACTCAGTTTGAAGCCACCTCCACAATGACCCATGACCAACAGGGGACACATTTCCTTTCTGTCTCCATGAATTGGGGATCGAATTACCTTACTGGTGGCTCTCCTCCCCCACCAGGGAAGAGTCAGCCAAGTTCTTTTGGGCTGTTCTCATATGTCTAAATCACCCATTTCCTAGCACTTAGGAAAAGTATCCTTTTTCCTCCTGAAACCCTGGTCTTATAATGAATTTATGCCATAACATAGTGTCTCTTTGAGGGAGGAAAAAAATCTTACATGATTCTCTAGAGGTGATGGCTTCACTTCCCTTTGTATCTTGATGAATAAAAACATGTATTCTAATATGACATTCTCTATCCTGCTGAAATGCAGTATTATGTTTGCCTTGGCTCATACAATCCTGCTTGGGCTAACTCCTGATGAGCTTAGTTTTTCAGACATAGTAATATGCAAAAGTGTACTGGTTTCCTATTGCAGCTATAAGAAATTACCACAAAGTTAGTAGCTTAAAACAACTTGAGTTTAGTTTCTCACAGTTCTGGACATCAGAAGTCTGAATTGGTGTCTCTGGGTTAAGACTGTGGTGTCAGGATGACTGAATTCCTTCTGGAGGCTCTAGGGGTAGAATCATTCTTTAGCTTTTTCAACTTCTATAGGCCATGCGTCCCATTCAGCTCACCCATCTTCAAAGCCAACAATGACCACCAGGTCTCTCACACCTCATATCACTCTGACAGTGACTGTCTTGTCTCCATCCTTCACTTTTAAGGATCATTATAATTATACTGGATCAACCAGGACAAACCAAGATAATCTGCCCAACTCAAAGTCAGCTGATGAGAACCTTCATTCCCTCTTTGCCATATAACAGAACACATTCATAAATTCTAAGGATGTGATGTGGACAGTATAGGAGGGCCATTATTCTGCCTACCACCAAACAGAAGGGAATAAAAGTTAGAGAAAGACCAAAGAAAATGGAGAACGTTTTTACGAGTCCATTTGTTCTCAAAAGAAGTCATGACATACTGTCATCACAAAACTAAAATACATAATTTTTAATGGTCAGTCACTCTCTCCTATGTTTGTGTAACTGAGACCTGCTCTCTTCACAAAAGGAACATCCTTAAGAGTGTCCCTTAAGCATTTCTACAACAGGGAGGTGCTTTGTCTGTTGGCTAGACTTCAAAAGTTGCCCCATGCAACTCCAAAGTTAAAGCATAAAAGCCACTCATCTCACAGACAAGAAACAGTGGTCCAAAGAAGTGAGAAAACCCACCTACATTTTCACACTAAGCAAGCCAGAGATGGCCTCAGAAACCCAGTCTCCTGATTCTCCATTCAGGGTTCTTGTCCTATCCAAGGCCACACGCCAGTGGACCGTGGGTCTTTAATAACTTTCCTGCTGTCAGCATGAGGGAGAAGTTGAGCATAAAACTCATCATTCTTGAAAATGAAAATGATGCCATTCCCTCCAGCGTGATAAAAACTCATCCCATTCTCATCTCAAAGCTAGACAACTTACAGAGGCAAGGAGATTGAATAGATCATAAATTATTTCCCAATATTCCTCTAGCAAACAGTGTTGATCAGATGACTCTATAACAGTTATCCCACATCCCCTCACAGAAAAGAGGTTGGAAAATACAAATGCTGCTTGTTTGGTTTTCTTTTCTTTTTTTTTTTTTTTTTTAAGCCATTCCATGAGAAATAGGAATTCTGCCAAAGGGATCAATGGTGCCCTGTGAAAGCTTTGCCTTCATGATAAACGGACAGTCAGGCCTAGGTTGTGTCACCCTTTGTATTCCTACATGGAGGACAAGAGCTTTTGTGTTTGTTTGCTGCTCTGTTCCAAGTATTAGAAGGGACTTAGAACACACAAAAATATTTTCTGAATAAATATTTTATAAATAAATATGGTTGAACAATGCCAGCAGTTACACCATCGATGTGAAATACAGAGAGAAAATCAGATAAATCTCAGGGAAATCGTCCTTGACATCACTATGCTACTGAATTAATACCAACAGATTCCTGTCTCCCTGCTATTACATGACAAGATTTAATTCTACTTGATATTCACTGGATGCCAGGTTTTCTGTTACTTGCAGCCAAAAGCATTACTTACCTAGAGAGTTACTTTATGCACCACAAGCCTGAAAATCAGACATATGAAAACAACTGTCTAGGGCACCTGGGTGGCTCAGTTGGTTAAGCATCTGCCTTCTGCCAGGTCATGATCCCAGGATTCATTCCGTCAGGCTCCCTGCTCAATAGGGAGTCTGTTTCTCCCTCTTCCCCTCCCCACTGCTGTGTCCTCTTTTGTTCCAGCTTTCTCTCAAATAAATAAAACTAAAAAAAAAAAGAAAGAAAAGAAACAGCTGCCTCTAGCATAGGGAAAATTTATAAGGTGACAGTAAAGCTCAAACTCTTGATGGGGTGAAAATGTTCAATATCTTGATAGAGGTTCAAGTGTGCAATTTTCAAAACTCAGTAAATGTATATTTAGGATTCATATATAATTGTTTCTAAATTTTAATGAAGAGAATAAAAGCTATAAACAAATGTCACACTCTGGCTAATGACATGCACACTAAAGTTTTATACATCAGGCAGTGTGCTGATATCTGCAATTTGCCTTGTAGGGCATCAGGAGATAAAATACAGGGGCACCTGGGTGGCTCAGTGGATTAAAGCCTCTGCCTTCAGCTCAGGTCATGGTCTCAGGGTCCTGGGATCGAGCCCCACATTGGGCTCTCTGCTCAGCCCGATGATTCCCCCACCCTCTCTGCCTGCCTCTCTGCCTACTTGTGATCTCTGTCTGTCAAATAAATAAATAAAATCTTTAAAACTTAAAAAAAAAAAAAAGAAGATAAAATACAGATCGACAGATTGACAGAAGAATTCGTGTATGGTAAAGCAAATACAGTAGAATGTTAGAGTGGGTACTTAGGAGTTCACCATCTGATTTTTTTAACTTTGAAAATATTTTAACTTTGAAAATATTCTTAACAGCCCTATCTTATTAATACATGTGCCATACCTGGAAGAAATGATGGTTTTGAAATTTCCATTTATATGAGTCAGAGTTGCCCTCTGACTAGGGGGTAGGAGGACGTAGCTAGAGGACATCTCCTCCAAGTGTGTTGCAATCATAGTGTTAACGCAATAAGGAAATTCTTGATGGCAATTTCTTTTTGACCTTGGCAGAATTAAAACAAAATTTCCCTAAAAGAATGACCAGATAATAGTAGTTAGTAATTGGGGGGGGGGGGGGGCAAGTAATGATGAGGAATTTATTCAGTTGCCTATTGAAACAAAATAGAGAGCCAATAAGGAAGCATGTACCCTGATTGCAATTTAATATACTCCATTTCTGGAATTATGGTATGTAGGATAAATCTTTTAAAAGCACATGGGAATACTGGATTAAACATAGCTAGCATCCCCTTACAGGCATAGGTGAGATATGAACGTCTCCAGAAGTCAAACTAAGAAACATCTGCAGAGCCCTCACCATCTGACAGAGTCAAATACATTTGGCCAGTGATCAAGTGTGAGAACAGAGACACCGAAAGGAGTAACTATAAAGACAAATGATTTCATTAAATACACTATATACTCTAACAAATATCTGGAAAATAGTAACCGCTTTATGGGCAAGTGCACAGATGATTGTCTAAATAAGTAATCTTCAAAATACCTGAAATTACACTTTGATTAGGAAAAAACAATTATTGATCATGACCTCTGTAACTGTCAGCATTCTCCACGGCAACAGAAGCAATAGGATAAAGATATAAAGATATAGACATAGATATGCATATATATATATACATATATACAAATACATATATACTCATATACATATAGAAAGAGCTTTATTATGAGAGATTGGGTCAAACATCTGTGGAGGCTGAAGATTCCTTTGACCCACCTTCTGCAAGCTGGAAACCCAGGAAAGCTGGTGGTATAGCTCCAGGCCAAAGCCCAAGGCCTGAGAATGGGGAGGCCACTAGAGCAGGTCCCTGTGTGTGTCTGAAGGCCCAGCTACCAGAAGACCAGATGTCTTAGAGCAGAAAGAGCTGGATGTGCCAACCTAAGCAGAGCACCACGTCCCCCTTCCTCCATCACCTCATTCTACCAAGACTCCAGGGAAGGGACGGTGCCCACCCACTTTAGTGAGAGCTATTGTCTTGATTCACTCTACCAATTCAAATGTTAATCTCTTCTGGAAACGCCCTCACAAACACACCCAGATGTAATATTTTATCAGTTATGTGGGAATCCCGCAGCCCAGCCCAGCTGACAAATATGAGTCACCAGCATAGCTCCTATATGTTTATTTATATATCATATACCTGTACTAAGTGCTAACAAACTATCTGTATAAAACAATACCCAGAAATGTTAAATTTAAGACATGAGATAGGATGTGTATCTATATGTGCATGTGTATGTACTCTTTTTTTTTTTTTTTAAAGATTTTATTTATTTATTTGAGAGAGAGAGAAAGCATGAGCAGAGGGGAGGGGCAGAGGGAAAGGGAAAAGCAGACTCCCCACAGAGCAGGGAACCCGATGTGAGGCTCGATCCCAGGATCCCGGGATCTTGACCTGAGCTGAAGGCAGTTGCTTAACTGACTGAGCCACCTGGGGGTCCCCTGTGTATGTATTCTAACACGGATTATCTTGAGCACCTTCTGAGATACTCACGGCCCCTCCCTCACTTTGAAAGCAGTTGGTCTACATGAGTCGCTACCATATGAAGTAAGAATGAGATGGTTAGAAAGCCCCATGTCCTTCCTCCACTTTCTAGGTGATGCCCAAATTTCTACTCATTTCCTTAATTCTAGGCCTTAGCATAAACGGCTTCTAGTTCCCTTTCAGAGAGCACTTTTAATTAGAGAAGTGGAGAGCACAAGAAGACAGCAGCTAACTCAGTGGGGAACAGATCAATATGAAATGCCAAGGGGAGGGCTAGAAGTTATAGAGCTTCAGAGAGTAAATATCCCTCTCTTAGGGACATGAAGCCATTTACTCAGAAAGAATTTATAGCCCATACTTAGTAAGATTGGAATATTGCTCAGTTCTTACAAATTCTGTTTTTAAATAAAATGTTTAACAATCTGCCCACTTTCTTATTCCAAACATAAAGTGAGTAAGCCATAATGTCTTCCACCCCAATGATCTAGAAGATGAGTTCTGTGCAGCTGGCTGGACCAGCCCCCTCTCCCACATTTGTCATACACATTCTCTCCACACTGCTCACCTTGTCAAAGACAGACAAGTCCCAGAGGAAGAAGGGAGTTCTTTGGTCAAGACCTTCTAAGTATCATGTTTCTTTCATACCAGCTAAATTGAGGACATGGGTTTTTTGTTTGTTGTTTTTTATTTTAATTCTGGAATTTTCCATACTTCTAATCCTCCATAATCATTAAAAGTAATCCTTTAAAAAAGCAATCTTTGGGTGATTTCAAATCTACATGCTTTCAATTATTTTTTGTTCTCATTTCTTTATTAGATAAACAAGTATGTGTCAATTATTTTTGCTATTTTGTACCTGTTTTATACTTCAGACGATGTAGTTTCAGTTTTGAATAAATGTTTTGAATAAAACTAAAAGTAAAACCTAATAATTTCTGTAAGCTTTTACAGAAGTTGAAATCCTAGTAACCAAATGAGGAGAAGAAATGTGGGGGGGTGGGGCAAAGTTTTATTTATTTCTTTTTTTTTTTTCTTGTTATTTGTTTGTGAATATATAGAAATCACCGTTCTTATTTTCAGGTGTGGGCCTAAAGCAAATGGTACAGGTTTGGGCTGGAGCAGGTGAAGTGACATACTGGAAGCTTCCATTTCACTGAAGGGACACAGATCAAATATAGCCAATCTGAGCTCGTTTCCAGCCTCTCCCTTTAGCTGCTCAGGAAGCCAAGTTTTGTAGGTAATGGAGAGGATAACCCTTTGTGTATTCAAAAGGTTTTAATTTTCATTTATTTAAGCTATTGGGTTGCCAAACTTTCCAAAATGGATTTCATGTTCTTTTTTTTAAACAATTTTTAAAAGATTTATTTATTTGACAGACAGAGATCACGGAGAGAGAGAGAGAGAGAGAGGAGGAAACAGGCTCCCTGCTGAGCAGAGAGCCCGATGCGGGACTCGATCCCAGGACCCTGGGATCATGACCTGAGCCAAAGGCAGAGCCTTTAGCCCACTGAGCCACCCAGACACCCCTGGATTTCATGTTCTTAATCAAATGATATCAAAGGTAACTGGACATCTTCTTGATAAAATCAGCACAGTCATAATGGCTATCAATGTCTGTGTTCACCCCAGATACGTGTTATTCTTGAGTTCACATTTACCTTCTACCTGTTCTTGCCCCTTGGCTCCCCAGAGCTGCAACCCTGTAGGCTTCTCTTGTTATGAAAGTCCTTGTGGATAATAAATCTGATTGGAGGAGTTCTTCTACCAGGAGAAATCCACACCTTCCCTATGAGACCATCACTTAGAAAACAAAAGCCATCTTATTATCAATTGTAGTGTATCGGCCTTACAGGAGAACGTGAAAGGTGTCCCCATAGGAAAAGTGCAAGAGGCTGTTACTTAATTTGGTTGTTTATCAACTTCTTGGTTCTACCTGGGTTTTAGGAATAATACCAATATGTGAATGCTGGGTAAGTCAATTATCACTTCAGGACTAACCCTCGGAATATTCATGTAATAGCCCAGAGCGTATCAGTATTTGAGTGGAAAAGTCAAGGCTCTGAGCAAAAAGTTCCTTATCCAGTTGACATCAAGTCCATGAAGATACTGAAGACTGAACTCATATGTATGCTAAGTGAATCCGTTTCTACTTGGAGATTAATAGACACTGTGGATTCTGATTACAAATTACTCAGTTTGCAAATCTAACCCACAATCTTTAATACCTCATTTCGCTCCTTGCCTTAGAATTGCACTAAGAGTTCCTTACACATGACTGTAATGCTAGAAAGCCAGGATGAGTATAGGTCAACCCCAAATGGAGATGTAAGCAAAAGAAACAAAGAGTGGTGCACAAAACTAACAGGGAATAATCATGTATCCTTGAAACCAGCGCTTTACTTCAAAAGGTTAAAGCAATTTTTTCCATCTACTGAATTACCAAGATCATAATCCCAACTCTTCACTTATTTCTACTTTGCCAGATTTGGTTCCAGACAGAATGGTATTGATGCACACACACCAAAGCAAAGTCACTTGAAATTCAAGCATTGAGAAAAGCATCACAAGTAACCAGCAAAAAGGAGAAAAAGAAAAAAATCCCTCACAAAAAAAAAATAACAAACAAAACCTTTGCTATCCATTCCCTGGATTTCCAGAACACATAAGCAGTATGCAATTATAAAGTTAGAGAATCCTTCTATACAGTAAAACTCTGCCCTCCAGGGAATTTCCACACACCAAAAATAATCCACCTGACAAATTAAAAAGACAGAACTGGGTTGCACAGTTCTAGAACAGGCAGGAAAGCATCAGGTGTCATCTGTGTCATTAAGACATATAGGTTCTCAAGACTGGCTTGAGAATCAGAACTTTGACAGATGCATTTTGTTACCTTCCTCTCTTTAGTAGAGTTCTATGTTCAGAATAAAATACCAAACAAAAGCATTTTCTGTTTCTCAATTTTGGGACATTAGTAGTATATAAAGTACCTCTTTGTTGCACAAAAGCAGACTCTGAAGGGTGGGCTTCAGCCATGAAATGCAAAGACTGCCCACTGAAAAATATGTAGTATATGTGTAAAATGCTATGCCCATAATGTTTAAGAGCGGAGGACTCGTGACTCATTCTACATCATCTTCAGTTATTCTCTCCCTGAACAGCACTGTTAACCAGACTCTCCTTCCCGTGCTGCGATGGAGAATAAACTAAGTGTAACATAAGCGTACAGGAGCAGGGACAAGGTGGGTCGAGGAGGTCCAACCGAGCACAATGGCTGCATTTCAGGAGGCTGCATAATCCAATACCAGAACACGCACCTCCGCACGCCAAGACGCAAAGGGCAGCCAAGCCATTTCGTTCAGTGAAATAGGGTCTTTTGCCTCCAAGCAAGACTATGGTGCAGAGTAAACACATTATAGGGTCAGAGTTTCAAGGAAGAAAAAGGATGCTTTTCCCTAGGGCTGGAAAACAAGGTGATTTAGACATATGTGAAAAGCCCAAAGAACCTGGCTGACTCTTTCCTGACAGAGGTGCAGCCACAAATCAGGTACTAAAATTCCAATTTCATGAAATCAATGCTGGAGAATGGAAAGGTTGGCCTATTTTCACTGTGGGTCCCTGGCGGGAGGGGGGGTTGGTGGTGGTTTCAAGGGCCAGCCCCAGGGAATTCACACAACCCAAAGGGAAGAGTTTCGAGGGCCATCGTCGGGGAGTTCACACGACCCAAAAGAAACAACAATGAAGACTTAAAGTGGCAGTATTGCAAATAATTTCATGGGAGCTCTATTTGCTTCAGGGATCTTTCTTCCTCTCCTGGGCAATTTTAAGTAAATAGACTCTTTCTCTAAAGTTTCTTACATGGTAGCAAAACATAATAGCTTGATAAGAATAAATGAATGAATGAAATCTCCTCCTTACAAATGGAAGTGCCTCCAATATATAGTACGTGTTCCCGAAATACTCATGGACTCCAACTTCACTAGATCAACATCTGTTTGAGGCCAATAAATGGAAAAGGTATTCATTGGGACGCAGCCCATACCCACTGATGGACTTTGGAGGAAATTCGCTCCTGCTCTAGTCCAAAGATGGTTGTATTCATGAGTATTTATACACGTACCACTTATTAGGGGGAAAAAAATAAAAAAGGAGAACAGATGGCAGGTGCTCTCAAAAACCTCACCCCTCCCTCCATCTACAATTTCCAATACAAATTCCATCTCACAATTCTAACCCGCTGACTTTTTGAACTTCCCCCCATGTGGCACTGAGCGTGGATTTTCTCCCACAGCCCCAGCCCAGCCCTCTTGAAGTGTACCATGCTGTCCCCTGGAGAAGGGAGACCTAAAGACACCCCAGGCCCTGTGGAGCTTGGGTTTCATCCACTGATGATCTCTACCAAGTAGATGAATTTCTTACGATGTGGGAGGGAAACAGGAGACAGGATCTGAGCTCCAACATGCACAGCCATGGAAGGTTTTGGTTTTTCTATAGCAGAAGCAATAAAGAACCCAATGTCTGGTCCTGAGCATTGGGACTGTGAAGAAGAAGGACCAGAGCATCTGTTTTCATGGTTTGGATCATGCGTGAGGTGGCAAAACCCAGAAACACCTTCGGGGCTGAGTCCTCATCAGGTACAATGATGGGCAGTTCCTGGTACTCCTCTGATTGATTCCTGGAAGCTCAAACAGGAGTTGTTTCTGGCCCTCTGGCTATTTCCTAAGCACCTAATTAAGCATTTTCTGCTTAACTAGCTAGTAAAACAGTTCTCTTCATGTCTTTTTTCCTTCTCCTTTTTCTTTGATTTGCAATAGTCAGGCAAGCTAAGGAGGGCACAAAAAAATATATATTTTTCTAAGAAACTCAAAGCATTATAGGTCAAGATCTAAGCATGGGCAACTGTAGCACAGAGTTTTTATAATGACTCATACAATAGGAAAAAGGAGGGTGTGAAGTAAAGAAGTTCCTGCCACAGAGGACCCAGTAAACCTCTCCAGGGACCAGGAGAGGAGCACTGGGCAGAAGTCAAGACAGAAGGTATCCAGACTCCAGGTTCCTCAATCGCTATCCAGAAGGTAAAACAACTACAAAAAAAATGTGTGGAAAGAAGTACTACCCAGATTGTTGAGGCCTGAGCTGATAAACATCAGGGCTGATGCCTCTTCTCTCCTAATCTGGGAAGACAGCAAGCTTCTTAGAAAAGTCCCACCTTCAACATGAAAGAGTTAGAGCAGAAACAGCTGAGGGCTGGTGGGCATAAGGACAGCCATGTAGCTTCTACTCTAGGGCTGCAGAAAAAGCTATCAAGAGTTCTTGACCCTGCCCCCCAGGAGGGAAGAAGAGTTATATGGGGGCCGGGGGTGGCAGGTAAGCAGGAAGCTGTCTGAGGTCAAGAGAGGGATAGCTGCCAATGTGAGAACTTTCACAGTTGGAGGCAAAGCCAACTGCCACCAAACCACCCCAAGACCAGCTGAGCCAATGACACCTCAGCGGATGCCAGGCCGGGAAATTCAGAGAACAGGCTCACTGAGGAACCTCACTGCAGGTGCCACAGTGACAGAAACGGATGCCCCAAGTCCAAGCAGGACAAGAAAACTCAAGCAGAGGCCAACAACACACCATATATTACTTTTCTCAAGCCAGAATAACACATAACCTCTTCTGTGAAAATAGACCACCCGTGAGTGGCAAAGAAGGACAAAAAGGAGGCACAAAGACAACATGGCCAACTGAGACTCTACATATGGTGGGGAAGGTACAAACTGGACGCTGACCCAGATAATATTTGAATTTAGCTGAGAAGCCATGGATTGGACTGAAAATACCTGAGTGGGAAAGAGTAAGTTGTCAGGTCAAGGCTGGGAGACTCAAGGACAAAGCGTGCTGAGTTATACAGAAAGCAGAATTTTCTTGTGGAAAAATCCATCAGTCATCACACGTAAATTTTGACCCCACTCTAAAAGCTAGAACTGATTGAGCGGTTGCCGTGTGTCAGTCACTGCCCCCAATTAAAGGCGATAAACATGATTTCATTTAATCTTGGTGCAGCCTAACTACCTTCACTTTACAGGTAAAGAAACTGACTCTCACACATACCAAATAGTTATTCCAAGGGTGAACAAAATTGGATATATGACAAAGATTTGATATATGACAAAGATATGACAAAGCCATATCTACAGCCAATTCTACAACCAAATCTACAGTATTTCACAAATGACCCCAATGAGCCGTCAAATACTTCAAATGTTTTCTTCCTTCCTCTGCCATCTGGCCATCAGACACCGTGTAGACGGATCCTGAGGACTGCTCTCTGCATCGTGGGTTGGAAAGGAAGAAGGAAATTCATCTCACCAAAACGATTTTCTTCCCATAACTGGAGTGTGATTTCCTGGCCCTTTTCTTAACTATATTTCTAACTTAGTAGAAACAGACACTAAACAGAAAACGAAAAAAGACCAAAAATGCAGGTATTTGGATCTGGACAGATGGCAGGTGCTATTAGACATCTCTCATGGCTCCTTCTAGACCCATTCACTATGTGATTAATTCACATAAAAGGGACTGGCTATCAGATAGTCTTCAACTCTTAGTTCTGAAGCAAGATTTATGAAATCAATGCACACATTATTTTTAAAATCCTATGAAACATAATTTTGGTGTGCCATAAAACTTAATATCAAAGAACTTGCCTCTGGCATTTCCTTTTCCTGCCACCCCTTGGGACTAAGCCCAGATGCAGTGTTTTCCAGAGTTCTCTACTGGAACCCACTCACTCATTCTTGTTCCATCATAGTTCTGGAAACCATTGCTTATAGCACCCGAATCCGACCACACAGGCTTACAGAAGATATCCCACATTGGATACATCTTATCCTGTCCTGTCATTCAGATTCTGTTCTCTTGTTCTTTTTTTTTTAAGATTTTATTTATTTATTTGACAGAGATCACAAGTAGGCAGAGAGGCAGGCAGAGAGAGAGGAGGAAGCAGATCCCGATGCAGGACTCGATCCCAGGACCCTGAGATCATGACCTGAGCCGAAGGCAGTGGCTTAACCCACTGAGCCACCCAGGCACCCCTGTTCTCTCGTTCTTTGCTCACCAAGCCATCCCTGAAGCTCGGGAGGCAGGCCTTGGGCGCTAGGAGCCAGCTCTGGATTGGAGAGCTGGACCTGGCTCAGGACCATCTAGGAGCCCAGCCACCAACCTTCCCCAGCCAAGCAGGGCCTGAACACTCTGCTGAAAGCTTCCAGGGCACAGCCAGTGCCATTGGGTATGGATGCTTGTCTCCGTAACCTGTGTTGCTACCGCCATACCGCTGGGCTGGGAACCCTTCCCAGAGGACCAAAAGCACATTTCACCCCAGCTTCTGTGCTCTTTTTCTGCATTTACTTTGGCACTCAAAAAACCAGGAATTCCTACGCATGTTTTGTTGCCTTTGTATATCCTTAATATAGAGCCTGAAATAGAATAAGCACTCATGCCATTTATTTGAATGAATGAATGATTTAATGAAATAATGAATGAATGGTGGAATTAATCAGAAAAGCAAGCAGAACCTTGTAAAAGTGGATTTAATTCTAAAATAGCTTTTCTCCAACCTGACATCACTGTCCAGATGCCAAGGAATAATGCTCAGTGCTTCTCAAACTTCAATCTATCTAAGAATCACCCAGAGATCTTGTTCTATAGGGCGAAGTTTGATTCAGTAGGTCCTGTGAATGTGCATGAGTCTCTGTGTGTCTGAAGGTCTCCCAGGCAATTCTATTGGCTCACACCACATTTGGAGTGCCGATATCCTAATCAGCATCATCTAATTGGTCCTACCATCATTAAAATCTTATTGACCTTCTCCAGCGAGACAAAGTTACCTACGATGAATAGTGTATGTGTCTTTGCACAATAAGCAATCAATTAAAAAAATTAAATCAGAATTTCATCAGGAAGACAGTAAACTTGTTTCATAGAAGGAACAAGGAAATGGACCTAGTAATTCAAGAGGAGAGTTTACATGAAAAATCTTCTCATTCCTATGCCTTAAAATGAATTTCAGAACTTTGTATCAAGTAAACACAGTGTGGTGAGGTTTGAGCCAGCTTAAGTTTCCAGCCAAACCTTTGTTGTTTTCTTTTGTTTTGTTTTTAAGTTTTTTTTTATTTGTCAGAGAGAGAGAATGAACAAACAAGCAGAGGGAGTGGCAGGCAGAGGGAGAAGCAGATTCCTTGCTAGCAAGGAGCCCAGTGCGGGACTCAATCCCAGGACTCTGGGATCATGACCTGAGCAGAAGGCAGAGGCTTAAGTGACTGAGCCACCCAGGTGTCCTCAAACTTTCAGTTTTAAAATATCCTCAGACCAAGGTATAATTCCTTCGAACTTCTTTGTGAACTTCATTTTCAAGAAAATGGAAAAACTAGTGAAAACCTGACCATTAGCCCACAAGAGTTTTAAAAATGCTAACTTTGGTCATTGACAAGGAATAAGAAAGTACTGAGCAAGATGAACTTCAACTGAGTAAAATCACTCATGAAGTTGATTATGGTTCTCCAGAAACCAACACCTTAAGACAGAATGCAAAAGAAAACATATCCCATCAGTAATTTAAAGCATGATTTTAAGGGCCTCTGGATGGCTCAGTCAGTTGAGCATCCAACTCTTGGTTTCAGCTCAGGTCATGATCTCATAGGTCCTAGGATGGAGCCCCACTTCAGCAGGGAATCTGCCTGAAGATTCTCTCCCACTGACCCTCCCTCCCCCTCACTCAAATAAATAAATAAATCTTCTTTAAAAAAAAAATAACAACAATGATTTTGGAAGAAGGTACACATTTGTTTAACAATGACATCAGAATTCTGGTATACAGTGGCTTCTAGAAATTAGGACAGGACAATCTCTATTTTAGGACAATCTCTACTTTATTTCCTGGCAACAATATATAAAATCATGGCCAGGTACATAACTTGGAGCTGGTGTGCAAGCAAACATCTTAATGGAACTTAGCTAATGAGAAATGCGGAGAACTGGGCTGGTAATATTCCCAAGCTCCTGACACAGTCATCACCAACTGGCCATGCAAGGCCTCCATATTGTTTCATGTTCTTTTTCTTCCTTTACTTCAGTCTCCTTCAATCCATTCCTCCATCTGTAGGAAATCACTCTAATGAGTTTAACATTTCTCCTGGACCACTTATGTATATCTGAAACACGGTAGTGGGTTTTTTTGTGCTTGTCTCAAATTTGCCTAAGTAAATCATCTTATAGGTCCTGTTACCTCGCCTTTTCCTCTCAACATCATGTCTGAAAGATTTCTCTCTCTAGAAAGATTTCCTAATGCTATTTCTAAGTTGTTGCCTCTACAAGTACCCACAATACTTAACCCATCTATTTCCCTAGAGATAGATACCTAGATTATCAACCATACCCTGCCCTACAAATAATATTTAATTGAACATCCTTATACATGCCTCCTTAGGGACCAGAACACAAACTCCACAGGAATGGAATGAAAATGACATGAAATCCATGCAGACTAAATTAAACGAAATATCTCCAGATCATTCTCCAGGTTAGCTTTTTGAGTCTACAGTCTCTGCTTTACCCATTGTTCTGGATTTCTCTTTTTTGTAACATTTTTAAAAATATTACAGATATTATTCCTTGTCAGTTTTTGACTTCTCAGATAATGTTTCCTAGCCAAATCCCTGCCGTTCATTGAATAGAAATTCAAAAATTTTTACATAGCCGGATTTATCATTTTTTTTAATCTTGTGCCTTGTACTTTTGGGGTCTTATTTAATAATTCTTCTACAACTCAGAATTACAGAGATATATTTTCTGATGTACTTTTTAAAATATTTTACTTATTTATTTTTGAGAGAGAGAGATCACAAGTAGGCAGAGTGGCGGCAGAGGGAGAGGCAGAAACAGACTCCCTGCTCAGCAGGGACATGGGGCTCAATCCCAGGACCCTGGGATCATGTCCTAAGCTGAAGGCAGATGCTTAACAGACTGAGCCACCCAGAAGCCCCTCTAATGTACTTTTTATTCAGTTTATGGTTTTAACTTTCATTCTTAAGCCTAGAATTAAACTAAACTATATTTTGGGGAACTAATTTTATCTTTCTCTAATACTGGTTTGTTTTCCCACTTTCATGTAATAAAAAAAAAAAAAAAGAATCACCCTTTTCTATTATGTCCACTTCTACACATATCAGATTCCCGTGTAAACCTTGTTTTTGAGCACTTAAAACAAGACTTGGTTTTGGGGCACCTGGGTGGCTCAGTGGGTTAAAGCCTCCGCCTTTGCCTCGGGTTATGATCCCAGAGTCCTGGGATCCAGCCCTGAGCCGGGCTCTCTGCTCAGCAGGAATCCTGATTTCTCCTCCCTCTCTCTCTCTCTCTCTCTCTGCGCCTGCCTCTCTGCCTACTTGTGATCCATTTATTTAAAAAAAAAAAAAAAAAAGAAAGAAAGAAAGAAAAAAGAAAAAAAAAAAACACAAAAACCAAAACTTGTTTTTGGGCACTTAATTCTACTCCACAGATCTACTGCTATGTTTCTGAACCATACTGTTTCATTTCTATAGTTTTGTAATAACCCCTTTCAGGACTTACTTACATTTTTCTGAAATAAACTCAACTATGTTTTGATTTTTTTGTAGTAGCTAGATTCAATTTACTAACATTCGGGTAAGAATTTTTGCATCTATACTCACATGTGAGAGACACAGAAAATTACCCTTCCTTGAACTAACAGAACATAGACTCTCACAGAGACAGATCCCTTGATTTCAAGGGAAAATAAGTCTCTCTGACCCCAGAGGATGAATTTGATTGATTTAATCTAATCAAAGGAATTCCCCTCTCTCTACCCATGATTTCTCTGGTATCAGTGTGTGATCCATTTCTGGCCAAGAGATATAATAGGATGTGTATTTGGGACCCTCCCTTCTTCCTGCATAAATAGCCTCATTTGGGGAAGGCCTCCCCCACCTATTTCTTTCCTTGCGAAGTGTAAGACTGTGAGGCCATAAGTCACAGTATGAGCTAACAACCATGAAGATAAAAGGAGAGTAACAAAGTTGGTAAGGAAAGTGAGAAAGAAACTAGCATTCTAATGGCATCAGTAAGTAAGTAAATCAATTCCATAAACCTTAAGCACTATCATTTTTGTTATGGGGAAAAGTAAACCATTATTTTTTTAAGGATGGTGAAGTTTTTTGACTTGAAGCTGAATCCTAAATCATACACTTTGTTTTATTGTAGGTTTTCCCAGAAGTAGACCCTAAGGTAAGGATTCAAGATGTAAAAATCCCATATAAAATATTAACAAAGTAGGGGCACCTGGGTGGCCCAATGGGTTAAAGCCTCTGCCTTCAGCTCAGGTCATGGTCCCAGGGTCCTGGGATCGAGCCCCGCATCGGACTCTCTGCTCGGCGGGGAGCCTGCTTCCTCCTCTGTCTATCTCTCTGCCTGCCTCTCTGTCTACTTGTGATCTCTGTCAAATAAATAAATAAAATCTTTTTTAAAAATTAACAAAGTAAAAAGGTATATGAAAAGGACAATATATCAAGATAAAATCTGGTTTATTCTAATAATACAGGCTGCCGAATGAACCTTTAAAAATCAATGTAATTCACTACATCAAAAGATTAAATTATAAGAATCACATGATCATCTCAGTAGATGCAGGAAAATGATTTTATTAAACATCTATTCATGATTTTTAAAAAGGCTACTATACTAGAAATAGAGGGGAGGAGCGTATTGTGTAAAAAGTGTCTAGGAATTCTACTACAAAAATTACATAGAATGATAAAATACTGAAAGCTTTAACTCTGAAAATGAAGACAAGATATGGGTATCTGCTGTCACCACTTCCAATCCCCACTTTCTTAGCTACTACAACAAGGCAAGGCAAGAAAAATTTAAGAAAAAGACTGAAAGAAAAAAAACTGAAAGTTCTTTTTTTTCCTACGTGATATAATAAGTATATAAAAAATCCAAAAGACTCTATAAACCACTAGAATTAATACAAGAATTCAGAGTAATCACAATATTCAAAACCTGTTTGATGTCTAAATACTAACTAACAAGCAGAAGTTAAGTCCTTAAAATTGAAAGAGCATTTATAATAAGATGTGGAAAAACACCTAGATTGGAGTAAATCTAACAAAAACTATGCAAAAACACTACAAAATACTACTGACAGAAATGATAGAAGACCTAAGAAAAGAGTGAGATGTAGTCTGCTCATGTATTGTGAATCAATGCTGTAAAGATATCCATTTGCATGCCTGACCTATAGATTCATTGAAATTCCAAACAAAATCCCAAGAGGTGTGTGTGTATATGTGTGGAAATTGGCTGGCTTAAATGTGGTATGGAAATTAAAAAGATCAGTAATAGCCAGGACTTCTTGAAAAAAACAAACTGGAAAACTACTACTGGATATAAAGCTACTTTAATTAACACAGTGATGTGTTAGTGCAAACATAGATAAAGAAACCAATGTAAGAATACAGTCCAGAGCAAGGTGGCAGAATATGAGACTTCCAACCGTCTTTACCCCCCCACAGAGACATTGACTCAACAACAATACATGAACCAATTCTCATTCATGAGAAACTTAGAAACCAATATAGAAATTCCTGTACCCCCACAAAAGCGCAAAAACAGTCACAAGGAAACCAGCGGGTAAATCCATGTTACTACTTACCTTAGTTCTTCCCCCTTTTGAAAATGACACCATCAGGGAAAAACTCCCAGCTCCCAGCTTCTTCCTGGGGAGGAAATGAGAAGACTGAAACATGTGTCTAACATTCAGACTTGTGAAGGGGCTGCCTGAAGGACTATTTCCTCAATTTGAGCACTGAGAGGAGAGAGTACCAGATTGGGGACTGAGGAGAGCAAAGTTTTGGAGCACTCACTTGCCATATTCCCTTCCACAGCTCAGTGTGGAATGCAGTAGAAAACCCAATTCCCAACTTCTCCTGGGAAGGGAAAGAGTTGGAACCTATGTCTAACATAGGTTCTCTGTCTTTTCTGGAGGTTTCCTGAGGGAACTTTGTCTGTCTCCTGTGTCAGAGCACTGATAGGACATAATGTACTCTAGATGTGGGCAATTCTGAATGATGGAAGAGCTGACCAGCTTGACAATGATTCTGAGGACAGTTTCTACAGCAGATGGGATGGATGATACAATGGGATGATTCCTCTCCTTTGAGGAAAAAGAAGAGGGGGAAATGTGTCCAAAATTCTGACTCAATGCTAAACCAACCCCCCCCCAAAAAAAACAGCAACCAAGAATATGATATCCAGCAAAACTATACTCAAAAATGAAGAAAAAATAACACTGAAGGAATTCATCATCAGTAAACTTGACTTCTAAGAAATACAATTTCAACTTCATTTATCCACCTGAGAAAAATTTGTACCTCTGTACACCAAAAGTCTTGGAAAAAAATAACTTTTATGGCAGCATGATTAATAATAGTTAAAATTTGGGGGAAAAAATCAAATGTCTATAAAGAGGAGAATGAATAAACAACAGTTTACATAACAGTGTAACATACAACAATAAAAATGAACAGATCTTCTCTACATGCAGCATCACAGATGAATCTCATAAGTGAAACATTGAGTTATAATGGCCAGACACAGAAGAATAATTTCTGTATGATTCCGGTTTTATAAAATTTTTAAAGTCAAAACTAATCTATGGTCCTTAAACTCAGTGGTTACATTTATAAGGGACAAGAAGAAATTATAAGCACAAAGGGAATTTCGAGAGTTGAATCATATCCTAGTCTTAATCTGAGTGGTAGTTACCTGTGTGGATCATAATTCATCAAGACAAAAGCTTACGATTTCTGCATTTTCCTATGAGTATGTTAAGAAAAAGTAGACACTAAAAAGTGTACCCATACCACTGACTCTTATCCACTTGGTGATCATATCTACCATCTGACCCAGATCTACCATCTGACCCACTTTTTCCTTTTTATTGCCCCACTCTGTGCTTTGTTGTTTCCTGTTTTTTTAATTAAGCTTTTTATTGTTATATATAGTTGACATTTGCACAACCTGGGATTTAGGAATGCTGGCCCACTGCAGCCAAAAATCTATGTATAAATTTGCGGGCACCTGGATGGCTCACTCAGTTGTGTCCAACTCTTGGTCCCAGCTCAGGTCTTGATCTCAGGGTTGTGAGTTCAAGTCCTACACTTAACACTAGGTGTTAAGCCTAGATCCCACAATGACTTTTATAAATACACCCACTTCCCCCAAGGCTCAACCCATGGTCCCACCAATACTGTTCTTCATTTCTATAGTTTTGTCATTTCAATTATGTTGTATAAATGGAATCCTACATTATGCAACCTTTTGGGAATAGCTTTTTTTCACTCAGCATCATTCTCTGGAGATTCACTCAAGTCATTGTATATCAATGTTTCTTTCCATTGTCAATAGTTCTTTCCATTTTACTGTAGAGTAGTATCCACAGTATGGATATTCCACTTACCTGTTATTTAAAGTCCCAAGATGTTCTGAACAAAGCTGCGATACATACTTGTGCACCTGTGAACATAACTCTTCATTTCTGTGGTTTACGTCGACATGAGCGCAATTACCAGGCCATACCATAGCTATGTGTTTAGTTTCTTAAAGAAACTGCCCAACTATTTTCCAGAAGACCGTGTTAGATTCCCTTAAGTAATATTCAAGTGACCCAGTTTCTCCACTTTCTCACCAAGATTTGATGTTGCCACTAGTTTTTATTTGAGCCTTTCTGCTAGGTGTGCAGTGATAATATCATAGTGGTTTTCACTTGAATTCCCCTGTTGTCTGCTGATGTTGAGTCCCTTTTCATGTGCTTAATTTGCCATCTGTGTATCTTCAGTGAAATGTCTAGGCCTTTTGCCCATGTGATAATTGGACTGTTTGCTTTTTTTTACTGTTGAGTTTTGAGAGTCCTTTATATACCCTAGGTACTAGTCTTTTGTCTGATGTGCAGTTTGCTAGTCCTTTGTCAGATATGTGGGTTTTCTCTCGTTCCATAGCTTGTCTTTTCATCTTTCTAACAGAGCCTTTCCCAGAGCATATTTTTAAATTTTCATAAAGACCCATTTATCAATTTCTCCTTTTAGAGGTTGTATCTTAGTGTCAAATCCAAAAACACTTGTCTGGCCCTCGATCCTGAAATCTTTCTCTTGTATCTTCTAAAGTGTTTTAGTTTTATGTTTTACATGTAAATCTGTGATTCATTTTAACTTTTTTTACAAAGTGTGAGGTTTAGGTTCAAGGTTGTTGTTGTTGTCGTTGTTGTTGTTTTTAACCTACAGCTGTCCAATTGTTCCAGCACTATTTGTTGAAAATTCTATCTAAGTCTATTAAATTGCTCTCGCATGTTTGCAAAAACTCCATCAGGCATGTTTGTGTGTCCATGTTTGTGTGTATGTCTGGGTTCTCTATTCCCATGATCTACATGCCTAACCCACCACTGATAGCACATAATAACGATTATTGTAACTACACAATCACTCTTGAGATTGGGTAGATGGATTTCTGCCACCCTATTCTTTTTCAAAATCCTTCTAGCTACTGTAGTTCTTTTTCTTTTCCATATAAGATTTACACAATCTTGCCCACATCTAAATATATATATATATATACACATATACATGTATATCTCATATACATATATATACACACACATCTATCTCACTGGTATTTACATAGGGTTTGTATTAAAGCTGTTTATCAATTTGGGAAGAACTGATATCATTATTTTGTTGAGTCTCCCAATATAAGACCACAGATAACAGATTTTTCTCCATGTAGATAGATCTTTAATTTCTTTCACCAGTATTGTATACTTGTCAACATACAAGTCCCGTACAAGTTGTTAGACCTCCAATGAAGCATTTGATTTTTTTTTTGAGCATGTGTATGTGATATTTTAATTTCAGTGTCCATGTGTTCATCGCTAGTATATAAACATATACTTGATTTTATATGTTTATCTTGTATCCTGCAACCTTGCTGAACTTAAGTTTTTAGACCTTCTATTTTACTTACTTATTCTCATTCTTCTTCTCATTTTTGAACACTGAAGTCCTTAAGTATATAAAGTAGGTTACTTCTATAATATAAATATCTTTAAGAAATTAAATCTGAACTTCTTAAAGGCCTAATTCCACTGGCCACTGATTCTTATGCATGGTTGATTACTTCCACATATGTGTTATATTTTGGAGGTTGTGATCTCCACTTCAGTGACACCTTACTAGCAGGAACTCAATGTAACCTGACTGATGCAGTTTGTGTAATTTTATCTTTTCTTCTAAAGCACTCCAGGGGTGGTATTATCTTAGGACTGATTTTTATGTTAATTAAAAATGTACACACACATTATAGCACATTCATAATTAAAAATTATTCAGGAAGAATCTTTTCTTCTATGAAAAATATGTTTCCTTCTATGCTGGTGAGTTAACAAAAGACTAGAAAATGCCAGAATTTTTCTAGTCCATTTCTCACTCAAGGTGTAGCTCTTTAAGGGTTTAAACTTTAACCACCACCAAATTCAAACTTCCTACCTCATTTGGCATGTTTGGTTTGACCATTAAGACCAAGTCCAGGGGCACCTGGGGGGTTCAGTGGGTTAAGCCTCTGCCTTCGGCTCAGGTCATGATCTCAGGGTCCTGGGATCGAGCCCTGCATCGGCTCTCTGCTCAGCAGGAAGCCTGCTTCCCCCTCTCTCTCTCTGCCTGCTGCTCTACGTACTTGTGATCTCTCTGTTAAATAAATAAAATCTTTTAAAAAAAAAAAAAAAAAAAGACCAAGTCCTTTGGCTAATGAGACTTGTCCCATGACTAAGGCAATTACATCAATGTGTATTTGTTTCTCCCATTTCTCATCCCCGCCCACCTTCATCCCATATTTCTAATGATTTCCTTTACTTTCTTAGAGCTCAGTTACCCATTTAGGGTGATTGGTTATACTTTGCCCAGTGTTTCCGGATTTTTTTGTAATATGAACACTTTAATTCTATTAAGATAGATGTAATGCCAGCTATTATTGTTTTGAATACACTACTAAATTCTCTTAATTGATACTTTACTTAGAATTTACCATCCAGGCTCGTAAGTGAAATAGGCTTATAATTTTATTTGGCTTTGTAACCAAGATTACAGTAGCTTCTAAGTGAGTTGGGTGGCTTTCGTGTCTATTTTCTAGAACAAACTGTATAACACAGAGATTCTATTACTCAATTTCTTGGTAAAATTCTCTTACTAAGTATTCTGGGTATGAGACTTTAATGGTAGGAGGTCTTTGATCTCCACTGATGGGTTTGTTTCTTTGTTTTTTGTTTTTTGTTTTAAATGATTATTGGCCAGTTCATATGCTCCTTCCTCATATCAATTTTGGCATTTTCAGAAATGACTCATTCCCCTATGTTTCTTCATAATATTGATATTATTTTGAATCTGTGCTATCTGTGATTATTTGAAAGTTTTTTCTGTATTGTGTCTTCTCTTCTTGTCTAGTTTAGACCACTCTTGATGGAGGTTTGTCTCTTACAAATCGTTTCCAACCAGCTTTGATTTTGTTCTGTACTAAAGACCTTTAGACTCAATAATAAAGTTAATGTCTTTCAGACATTTTTGTTATAAATATGTTTTGTACAACGATAAATCCAATATATCCTAAAGCAAATCAAGAACTTACTTAAATCTAGATAGTGCTTGAGATCAATAGGGGTCTCTTTGCTATTAAGGCCAGTATTTTTACTAGTCTAGCCCTTCCACACCCACTAATCACCTCAATCTTGCCATATGTATTACCCATTGTTATGATAAAGAAACCACTAGAACACTGAGTTGCTCATGCTTTACTCCGGCAGTTCCCACATCATGATGAATAGCATTTTCCGTAATATAAATCATGTTCCCTCAGAAAACAAAAAACGTCATTTCTATTCTCATTGATAAAAATGCAAGCAGGGAAAGACCTCCCTGTACATACTTTCTAAAAGACAGAAAGCAAAGTGAACTCTTTCTGAATGTCTTCAGAGGGGAATGAAACTATGAACCACAGGATTTTAAAATTAAAAGTGACCTAAAATGTCAGATAGTTCGAGCCAGTGGAGATCACTGATTACAGACTGATAAGGAACTGAGTTGGTTTTTTTCTTTACCGGAACGTGCTAGAAGAAGAACAAAATTCTGGGCACCTGGGTGATTCAGTCAGTTAGGCAACCGACTCTTGATTTTGGCTCAGGTTATAATCTCAGGTCAGGAGATTGAGTCCCACCCCTTTGGGCTCCAAGGTCAGCAGGGAGTCTGCTTAAGACTCTCTCTTCCTCTCCCTTTGCCCCTTCCTGCTACACACACAGCTCTCTCTCAAATAAATAAAACTTTAAAAAAAAAAAAAAGGAGGGCACCTGGGTGGCTCAGTGGGTTAAAGCCTCTGGGGTCCTGGAATTTCGAGCCCCGCATCAGGCTCCCTACTTGCCGGGGAGCCTGCTTCCCTTCCTCTCTCTCTCTCTGCCTGCCTCTCTGCCTACTTGTGATCTCTGTCTGTCAAATAAATAAATAAAATCTTAAAAAAAAGAAAAGGAACAAAATTCTAGACACTAAGGACTTGGTAGTGATCAAGGGAGAATGGAGAACGGAGTGGGGCGGGGCTGGGGGATGACAGAGGAAACAGAACTTAGCGAAGAATCCTACAAAGCAAATTACTGGGACACATGAATTTGAGAACACTATTGAAATTACCGTAGATAGTAAATGAGAACCGACCTTTCTCTTCGTGTCGCTTTTATAAATCAAAGCCAAAGGTCCCATTTGTATTTTATTACCCAAGGTGGTATTATCATTCTCATTGTTCAAACAACGATATCTCTTCCTGCAAGTTATCTTTGCAGTTATGGAAGGTGGGATGCCAGAGGGAAGGCAAACAGAAAATAGGCATCGCATTTCTTCTACTAGAAAATGCTAATGGTTGCCAGTATTTCTGGTCTGTCACATTTGCAATCTGGGAGGGAAAGGGAAAACATGTAATGCCATTTAATTTAAACTCAGGGCCCGATCATCAATGACCTTTACACTCTGAAACCAGGGAGACTGCCCACATGGTAAATGCAATCACGAGATTTGATTTCCTATATGTTGTAGGCACTGCAACTGTCTTAATTGACACTGATATATATTTGTAATAACTTCTGTATAAATTAAAAATCAATGTCAATTTCAACTCTGGGTTGTTTTTGTTTCTTTCTTCTTCTTCTTTTTTTTTTTTTTTTTTAACGAACAAAAATTTCACTGAACATCTGCAAATGGCAAAACAACAAATAAAACAAGAGATTTGACACAGGGCTCCCCTGCATGAAACTCAGGAAGGAGCTTCCGCTCCAGGGCTGACCCAACCCACTGGGCAACCTTGCAGGACCTGAGCAGGCTTCAGGCTTCAGGGAGGTTTCCCAAATGGCATGACAGGTGAGGGCCCCTGAGGGAGTCCCCTGCACCGGCTCTCCACCCCCACCCTCAGACTCAGCATGGTCTCGGCTTCCTTCTCGCTTCCGAGACGGTTCTGCTCGGCTTTAGCTGAAGCCCAGCTGAGCAGGTACGTGCGGTCCTCACCCCAGTCTGCGTACCCGTGTTCAGAGCCGGCGCCCGGTTCCAGTGGGTCACCCCGCAAGCACACACTCCGGGTGCAGCAGCGCAAACGTGCGTACACTCACAGACGCGCACACACGCGTGCGTGCACGTAAAAGCACACACCTGCACGCGCACACACGCGCATGTGCACGCACACACATACACATACCCCCACGTCCCTGGTGAGAGCTGCGGTGGCTGTTCCAACTTCCCGTGAGCGTTTGCCAGCAGGTGGCTTACAACACCTTGCTTCACTGAGGAGGAAGAGCACTGGGGGGTGGGGGAGGGTTGCTAGGGCACCCACAGGCAAGAGGAAAAGCAGCCTCTGCTGCAAAAACCACCACCCCCTCTCAAGTGCATGCACTTAAACTCTTCCTTCCTTTCTACGCTGCCAGCTAGAATTTACAGCACTTTCCCTACAGCAAATGTTCGGGATCGGGAAAGCTGTCAGGGCTATTATTTCCTTTTTCTTTTCCACATTGATTTCATCTGAGACTGAACATATCAGCAATTATGCCTGTCAAATCCAGACCGAAACTTCCTATACAATTTTTAAAACTATCCCCTGTTGACACCAGGCCATCTGGAGTTCGGTCTTCTTTACGAATCCTCATATGTACACAATCAGACCCGGCGGGTGACTGCAGGGGTCTCGTTTCAGGGCTCCTCCTCCAAGGGTGCAAGCCAGGTAGTGTTCCTCATAAGGATAAATACGAAAATGAGAAGGACATGCTTATGAGAAAGAGAAAAGGAAGACCAGTAAACGGTGTGGCAGTAAAAGTTGTATTCAGCTGGGTTGGGAACGCTTGCTCAAAACGAATGTGTGATCCAGTGTTTGGTTGTGTGTGTGTGTGTGTGTGTGTGTGTAGACACACATATATATAACTAGAAGACTATAAAACTCAAACA
This sequence comes from Mustela erminea, assembly GCF_009829155.1. Classification (NCBI taxonomy): domain Eukaryota; kingdom Metazoa; phylum Chordata; class Mammalia; order Carnivora; family Mustelidae; genus Mustela; species Mustela erminea. Next base: position 27,763,781 of record NC_045616.1, on the reverse strand, counting down.
AAAGCATGGTAGAAGTTAGGTGTTTAGGGGCACCCGGCCGGGAGGGGGGCGCAGTCCGTTAAGCATTGGATTCTTGATTTCCGCTCAGGTCATGATCTTGGGGTGGTGGGATTGAGTCCCCACGTGGGATCTGTGATCAGCTGGGAGTTGGCTTGAGACTCCCTCTCTCCTTCTTCCACTGCCCCTCCCCCCCACCCACTCTCTCTCTCTCTCTCTAAAATAAATAAATAAAGGGGAGCTGGGTGGCTCAGTCCTAAGGCATCTGCCTTTGGGTCAGGTTATGATCCCAGGGTCCTGGGATGGAGCCCCACATGGGTTTCCCTGCTCAGAGGGAGGCCTGCTTCTCCCTCTCCCTCTGCCCCTGCTTGTGCTCCCTCTCTCATTGCCTCTCCATTGCTGTCAAATAAATAAATTAAAAATCTTTTTAAGAAATAATAAATTAAATAATAATAAATAAATCTTTAAAAAGAGAGAGAGAGATGTTTCTATGTACCTTTTAATGCGCCTGTTTTCCAAGGTCTCTATAGTAACCTGTATTGCTTTTGTTATAAAATAACAGAAAAGTTTTAAAGTAGCATGAGATGGGCTGCAGAGAAAGCGTGTAAGGAACAGAGGTCTCCTTACAGAACCCAAATAGCCCAGTGTCTATAAACAGAAGGAAAAGTACAATGGTATGTAAATAAACATACAGGGAGTTCAGGAAGATAGAGCTGAGCTGGTGAAACTGGCAGAGCTGGAATCACCACCCCAGAATATTTTCATCCACACCCACAATGATATTTACATAAACTCACCATCTGAGACGTCTCATGTTACTGTCTTGCCATTTAAGCAGCCCTGACACTCGAACAGAGTCTTCTTTAAAACCCTATATTGAGCACCTTAACCTCACTCTGGCAGATTAATTCAAACGGCAGTAAATTATAACACGGGGAGTCTCTTTTGGTAACAGCTCAGAACAGAAGAACTCACCAAACTTTTCCATATGCCCTGATTTTTTGCAGAGAGAGAAGGGACCGAGGGAAAAGATGAGATGGTGTAAAACAAACACAAACAAAAATACCATTCCCTCCTTGCAAGCCAATAGCACTAAATCGTAACTGCCTTGTAAATCTCTCTCAATTTATGCTCCATGTAAATCTCCAACAGGAGTTCTCTTACTGAACCCTCCCCTAGAAAGTGCTTGGCAGGATGTTTATAGAATCATTACTGGAACATTTTTCTCTGCAAGAAAAAAAAAGTCGTGGCCGCGGTTCCATTCTTTAGGGGGTACAAAAATGTATTTCAGGAGGCAGTAAGCCTTTTCATTAAAAAAAAAAAAAAAAGGACTCAAGTTCCAACCATAATTATATTCTCACAAAGAAATTGAGAAATGGGATTTTCTTTTTTTGGTAGATCAATGGCTTTATCCAAGCAACAGCTCATGAATAAATCTCTTTTTAAAGATCTAAAATGTGACACAAGCTCATTATTAGAAAATATTCAAATAACTAAGTATATAGCTTTAAGGGGGGAAATTGTGGTACAGTGTTCTGAACAGGAGCTGCATTCTCAATGATGTATCTTTTTTTTTTAATTATTGGGAAAGTACATTTTTGGTTAGATTAAAGCGTATCTTCTCTGAGATCCCTTTTCCTACATATTTCAACTGTAACAAAATAATGCAACACTAATCTCTAAGACTTTTTTCAGTAATAGATGTTTTTCCTCAGTAAATCAATGCAAAGGCTAATCGGGGTGGAAGGTGACTATCTCTTGTGGTTATAAATACATTTGCATTGCTATCAATCTTTTCCACTACCAACGTTAAACGAGGCTGAACAACCTAGGGGGAGAAAGAAAAAAAAAAGTTCAACGCTAGTACGTAGTAAATGCTGCCATCAAGTGGCCAAATAGAGAGTTGCCTCGACAACAACAAAAAAGTTGTCCACAAAATTACTAACACAATGTTTCAACCTGGAATTAATCTTACTCAGTATAACGACCATTTTTATCATAAACGGGGGCCTTAAAACTGACCTCTGGGTAAAAGGTACCCAACAGCCTATTTCGAACAGACCGCAGGCTAAAAATGTGGCCCAGAGGGGCGCCTGGGTGGTTCAGTGGGTTAAGCCGCTGCCTTCAGCTCAGGTCATGATCTCAGGGTCCTGGGATCGAGTTCCACATCAGGCTCTCTGCTCAGCAGGGAGCCTGCTTCCTTCTCTCTCTCTCTTTGCCTGCCTCTCTGTCTACGTGCGATCTCTCTCTGTCAAATAAATAAATAAAATCTTTTTTTTTTTAATGTGGCCCAGAAAGCCAAAAACCAAAAAACTTCAATAATACTCTACAAGTGAATACTCTTTAGGGTATTAGCATTAGTAGCTTATTACTAAATCATACGCCCTCATTGCAAAACCAGTCTAAGGCAACACTGTATGTTGGTGACATTGAACTTGAACTATTAAATATTAAAAGGCATTGAACTCTATCTTGCAATGTTAAGAAAGAAATTGTTTTAGTAATATTAGCACCTAACATGGACAAACAGTTTTAAGAACTTTCATTGTTCATTGCCTATAATTAACGCTGAAGAAGATAGAATGTCTGAGTGATGAGAAACACCTTGCATGGAACTCAGCCTGATATATTCCCATAGTGGGTGGTGGGAGGTATAGGTCTTTAATGTGTAAAAGATGTGTTCCCATATCTCTATGATTAATTGTAAGTGAACTTATTTTCATTTTGCGTGGTGGGGAAGAAAAGTATGAAATAGAGGTGAGAATGACAAAAACATGCAATTTTTTGAATCAACAGATATTAATGATGATCATTCTTTTCTTTAACGCCAGTGAAAGCACTGAACCCAAGCAGGCATGTTTATTCTCAAAGAACTTCTAAGCGATGCAGGCATAGATAGTTCATCATTGCTCAATGAACAAACACATTTTAAATATACACTTCATAGGCAACAGAATTTTAGAAGAGCTTGTTCTGAGGTTCTCAAAATTCTATAAAACCTTTGACATAAAGTAGGGTTCTCAAATTTTGGTCAAAAGACCACCTGCAAAGGAATTACATCAAATGCTTACTAAAAAATGGGATTCTTAGGGGCATCTGTGTGTTTGAGATGGTTAAGCACCTGCCTTTAGCTTAGGTCATGATCCCTGAGTCCTGGGATAAGAACCTCACGTCGGGCACCCTGCTCAGCAGGGAGTCTGCTTCTCCTTCTGCCCCGCCTCCTGCTCCTGCTCTCTCTCTTGCTCACTCGTTCTCTCTCACTCTCACTCTCCCAAATAAATAAAATATTTTTTAAAAGTGGGATTCTTAGACCTTATCTTGGACCTACGGAGTCACAATTCCAAGGGAGGAAGCAATGGAATTTGAATTTTTAACAAACCCCTTAAGTTACTTTTATGATATTATAGTTTAAGAACCTCATCATTTTAGTAAATGAGAGATGAAAATGAACTCATTTTGCTAAGATCACAAAGTTAGGATTAGAATCAGAAACAGAAACCAGCCCTCTGCCCTTTGGCCCAAAATTCATTATCCTATACTATACAAACTGGGAAATAATTTACCATATCAGATCTCGAAATCTTTGCACGATGGATAGGGAGCTACTGACTGCATACAGAAGAGACACTTCGTAAGTACATCTTGTGCTCTTTAATAAGTTTTTTTTTTTAAAGGAGCTACATTATTAACAAGAAGTTATAACGGCATGAGTTTTCCCTTCTCACTATGCATCACCATTAAAACTAATAATAGCTGACATTTCTGTGAAGACAACAGTGCAAAATGGTCTCTACTCCTTTGCTGACTATGAAGCCAAACAAAAACAAGGTCAAGAAACAGAAATCAAAAGATGAACCTACACAGGTTGGACTATTTGCCCAAAAAGAGGAACAATAATTCCTTCCAAAACTGAAGACCAGACACAGCCCTTGAAACTGGTCTCCTGGTCTTCTGCCTTGCTTTGACCAGAAGAATACAGCATGAAGGGTGCTTTGAGACTTCCTCAGCTCAGCCATGAGAGGTCTTGAAGTTCCTCACCCTCCCGGAACGCAGAGGGCCTCCTACGATGAAGAGAGCGAGGACGAAAACCATGTGGAGAGGCCCAGGCAAGCCAGCTCTCTCAGCCCTCACAGTGGCATCTCCAGCCTACCACAGCCACATCAATGAGCCCAGGTGAGACCAGCAGAACTGCCCAGGCAACCAACAGAATGAGAAGCCGTAATAAGTTGTGGTTGATTGAAGCCACCCAGTTTTGGGGTGGTTGTTACATAACAACAGATAATTAATACACCAAGGAACAACCATAACCCCAAACCACAGCATATGAAGCAACAATCACAATATTCAACCACAGCTGCTGCCAAGTACAATGAAAGTGGTACAAACACTGAAGAGGGCTCTGGGAAGAGACCTGAGCCCCTATAGGCTCCAAGCAGAGTAAGGCATTTGTCACACTATGTGGCGGGAATAGACCAAGATAGGATCACTCTTCACCTGAATGGCCAACTGGGTTTATGAGAAGCTATGGGACCCCCAGTAAACCTTACTTTATTTGACACGGTAGCAGAATACTCAGGGTATTCTGGGTATTCAGAATACCAGCTGGGTACCCAGCTGAATAAGAAAGCATACACATGTGCCATCTTTTCAAGAGCTACTGCCAGTGAAACAGGGTGTTGGAGAAACTCTCATTGGCAAGGAGTCCTGCAGAGAAGCAGAGAAAATCACTATGAGAAAAAGGAAAGAAAGAAAAGGAAGAAAAAAAATTTTGTGGATTCACTGCGTGCCTAGAAACTTCTGGCTAACTCCAAGAGAGTTGATTTAAATATATAGAGTAGAACATTAGTAGGAATGTGCTCAAAAGCCATGGTCTATATAAAATTCAAATGTCTTGGGGCGCCTGGGTGGCTCAGCGGGTTAAGCCGCTGCCTTCGGCTCGGGTCATGATCTCAGGGTCCTGGGATCGAGTCCCACATCAGGCTCTCTGCTCAGCAGGGAGCCTGCTTCCTCCTCTCTCTCTCTGCCTACTCTCTGCCTACTTGTGATCTCTCTCTGTCAAATAAATAAATAAAATCTTTAAAAAAAATAAAAAATAAAATAAAATTCAAATGTCTTGCCACAATGTACCTGGGCCTCCACTGTACTAGCCATCATCAAAGAGCTGATTCAGGAGTGTGTTACAGATGAATAGTAGAAAAAAAATCAGCTGGAGCTTATACAAAAGTAGTACCAAAAGCCTGAGAAAAATAATATGGCAAGCAGAAAGCAGATAAGAAGTTGCAAGACACTAATACACATCAGACCAAAAATGATAAACACGCTACTCTTCAAATAAGTTATTTCTAAAATCACAACCCTTCTGAAGCAAGAATTCAGACAAGATATAGTAGAATTCAAGGGGGAAAAAAATCACAAAATAAATGTAATGAAAAGTGATGTGTCAGAGTCAAAAAAAAAAAAAAGAAGAAGAAGAAGAAGAGAAAAATGCGACTATTACATAAATGAAGGTTACAATAAAGGTATTAAAAGGAGAAAAACAAGCCATTTTTAAAAGTACAGAAATACAGAAGAGCATAGGTATTTTTTTTTTTTAAAGTATTTGAAAGGAAATTACTGTTCTGGAGCCAAAGGAGATCCAACACGTATATAATTGGCATTGCTAAATAAGAAACAGAACAATAAATATTCAAAGACTTAATAAAAGAAAAATTTCTGAAACAGAGGAAGAAACAAAGATGTAGATAAGAATGAGGACACTGCATACCAGAAAAACAGTTGCTAAAGAATGATCAGCACATAACCTGAGAAATTTACTGGAATATAACGTTACAGTATTCGATAGGGGACAAGAAAGAATTGATTTTTCCTAAAAGAAAGAATAATATTTGGCTCCCTCCAAGTTTTAAAAAAAAAAGGTCACTGTAGAAGGCAACAGAGGGATATCTACTAAGTCTTCAGGGAAGGAAAAAAGAAACCAAGAATGTTCAATCTAAAAAGCTTTCATTTCAAGTATAAAGTCATCGACAGCTAATAAGAAACATACAAGAAATCAAGAACACATCTCCTTTGAGCTCTTTTTAAAACAATACCTGCAGCATGATATCCTATCAATTTAGAGATAAATGGAGAAGTTGTTGTATAGACTGTAAGAATTATCTGTAGAACAGAATAAAAATGTAATAGACCACAACAATTTAGAAATAATACAATAATCTTACCTCAGGTGACATAAGGGAAGGAGAAGTAGAGAAGTTGGAAGAAAGAGAAAACATACTCATCTCTCTCTTTGAAGAGGAGTCAAATAGATATTGAATCTTAAAGCAACAGCTCATTAAGTCACGATTTAAATATATAAACACTTGGAAAAAATATGAACACCTCAGACCAAGTAGCAAATAAAAATGATCAAAAAATAAAAGCAGATCAGGGCACCTGGGCACCTCCGTCAGTTGAGTGTCTGACTCTTGATTTCAGTTCGGGGTCTTGATCTCAGGGTAATGAGCTGGAGTTCTGCGCTGGGCTCCACATTGGGCATGGAGCCTACTTTAAAAAAAAAAAACAAAAAACTGATCATAAAAAAATGATAGGTTCAAAATTTAAAAATTATTGTCAAGACACTAAATAAGAAAAAGCAAAAAGTAACATCTTTATTTCTGTATCTAATTTCCTCATTAGATCAAAAAGGAAAAACCATCCTCTAGGGATTAGAGTGATTCCACAAAGAGCAAAGAAAAAGAAAAGGAAAGTGCTGGTCAAGGAGGAGCCAGAAATCGAGCCAATGTCCCTGGACCTCCTCTTCCTTCCTCCACGGTGAGGGCAATAAAGCCCATTCCCCTCCTGCAGAAGGTACATCATCCAGACTAGGAAACCAAAATTAAAACAATTATAATAAATCATAGCCCCATTTCAATATACCTCATTGCCTCATTCGACATTTATTCAACAGAATTAATCGTGGAAAAGAAGACAAAAGACACTTTTCACCATAATCGTATTCATAAGTCAATTTAAAGTAAGAATTTAGATGAGTCTATTCAGAACTTTTTTAAAGATTATTTCTTTCAACAGTTGCCTTTCAGGGTTGCTTTTACAAAAATACTACCTTCTTTTATGTAATTTTTTTTTTTAACTATCTTTCATTTCACTGGCACAAGGGTCAAGAGAGAGGAGAGGACAAAAGAGTTCCTCTGAGAGGTGATGGTACCGGGTTAAGTTTGACATCCTTCCTCTCACCTTTGCATGACTTTCACAACTTGTTTCAGTGATTGTTCACAAAGAGTTGGAGTGGTGGACCACCCTGGAAAGCTGTGGTACAGACTTCTAGGAAAGGATGTCCTGATTTTACTCTAAGCAGCCATGAAGAACTGGTAGGCTTGTGGAAACTATTAGATGTTCCTGAGACTAGAAAACCACAGGACCCCCAGTGGCAGCTTCCTCGTTCTCCATTAACTTGGGGTTGGGGGTGATGGCTCTTCCTCCTGAGGAAGCCATGGCTGCAAGTGACAATCTAGGTCACCACTTGGAGCCGGAACAGGAAGCCACTAGGATATGACATTATAAGCCATCTCCAACCTGATCCCCAGATGGCAAGTTCAAAAGAAACCACAAACACCACAAAGCTGGACATACTAGTAAAGCAAGAAAACCTTGACAGAAAATTCTAATATGTACTGTGTGTACCCAAAGAGGGGAATAAATGGTCTGTTGGTTCAAGTAACTAAGGTAATAAATATTACAGTTTTGTATACCTTACCATAAGCTCTTAAAATTCCTTCTAGCTAAGCTCTAACATTTGAAAATGGATTCACTTCAACATTTCCACTAAAATGGATCCAGCAGATTTTGAGTGCTGCTGGAGCCCATAAAACAGAGATGAATCACCAGGAAAAGTTTATCTCTTGTGATCCTTTAAAAAATTATGACACAGAATCACACTACCTTCAGGAGTTGATAAATCATATCTAAATGAACTTTGAAAATGCATCACTTGGGTGTTATGCTGTGTGAGATTAGCTAGGAACATTATGTCTCTTGCTGTCCCTAGGACAAGGGACCCAAGAGGCATACTTAAAGAGGGAGGTGGCCACAGAAAGAGTAAAGGCAAAGACATCAAAGAATGACAAACTCAACAGTGAACTAATACTTGACTTTCCCTTACACCAGCTAGACGTGCCTGGAGCCAACAGTTCACTTTTAAGCCATGAACACCTTTATCAGAATCACCTGCTTGAGAAATTGCTTATGCCTTCATTTCACACAGTTCATCACACTAAAAAGAGAAGGCTAGCTGGATTTCATGTTCTCAGGTTTTAGGGTTTTCCTTTTCTCAAAGGAGAGCTAAGGACCTTTATTTTAAAAATATTAAGACAAGTGGCAAACAATGATCTTAATGAAAACATGGAGGTACTCCATGTGGCAGGCCTTCTCACACACGCTACCAGTGTGTAATTCACAGTGAGCACATTCAAGGGCTTGAAAAGGAAATGGGGTTTTGTTTTAAGGGGTGGGGTTGAGGATGGGCAAGGGAATGACTGGAAATCTCTAAGTTAGGGATAATGGTCTTCTCGAATAGAAGAGACCTCCAACACTGTACCTTGGTAGATCAGAATGTGGAAACGATGAACTATAGGAGCTATGGCCTTAGGGGACCACCAAAAAAAATGTAGTGGCTTAGTTTTTCCTAGGGGAAATAGATGTTCTGAAGAGCACACTACCTCCCTTTTAAACGTTCCAACTGGCCCCAAACCATGAGCAGCTTCTGATCAACTATGAAGAACAACTATGAAGACCAGAGCCCTTACCCCAGATTCCTGGCCTGATTAGACTTCCAAACACTTGTTCAACCCTAGAGCTGGGAAGAGCCTTTCAATCAAGACTGATAGTGGATATCTTGCCAACCTTTGTAAGCAGGAGCTCAGATTTAATTTGATTTAGGAAAATAAAGCAATATCATATTTTGCTATCTTCTACTTAACATAATTTTAATAAAACTTGCTACATTCTAATACCTTACACATGAGTATTATAGAACAAATACATCTCTGCCTCATGTGGCTTTCAGTGATACAGTCGACACAACCTTTCCCTCAGCAAAAATGTATTATGCTCAAATAACATCACCGCATTTAATTTAACTATTACCCAATGGCTTTAGCATACCATCGTTCTATTTGGACACTGTCCACAACATGGCTACTAAATGAATTTAAGTGTTAAGAAATATTGTGATCTAATCGCCGTGAGATGGAATCTATATGAGAGTGGGACAGAATTCTAAATTCCAGGTGAATCACTGTGCCCACTTCGGACTTCCTGAAACTGACAGTCAATATGGTGGATGTGGATAGCTTAATGGCGCCGGTAGGCACTTCCCTTTACAAGCTAGCTCTATCTATGTTTAATGGCTCACACACTTGTTGGGAGCAGTTAAACTATGTCAGGGGCAAAAGATGGTAACACTGCAAGTAAGGACAGTGTCTTCTGACCTTAGAGCATCCCTCTAAGCCATCCCCAGCCTGATCCCCAGAACCTGTAACACAATCCCATCTTGAGATGGGATTACCTGGGTTACCCAGGTGGACCCTATGTAATCCTAAGTGTCCTTATGAAAGGGAGTTAGGAAATCTGAAGGTGGAGAAGTTAACGTGACTTTGGAAGCAAAGAGGGGAGAGATGTAGCCACCGACCAAGGGATAAGGGGGCAGCCTCTGGAACCTGGAAAAAGTAAGGAATGGCTTCTCTCCTCGAGCTTCCAGAAGAAACCAGCCCTGCCAACAACCTGATTTTACCCCCATGGACTTGATTTCAGAATCCTGTCCTCCAGAATACTATGGCAATAAATTTGTGTCATTTTCAGCCACTAAGTTTCATAATCAGCTACAACTGCCATTAAGAAACCAGTACATATCTCTCCTTTCCCATATGCATTCAGAGTACTGAACCCTGAATTTATGGTGCCTAATAATTTACATTGTGCTTTTACACGGCTGGCCTAAGAGTCAAACTCCTCTAATGCTGAGGTTAAATTATCTTTTGGGATTCAAGCATTTTGATACTAGAGAGAGAGAGACCAGAAACCCATCCCCAGTGATCGTAATGAAAACATGGAGCTCCACCTGGGCCAGGCTTTCTCACACATACCGTCTGATGTGATCCTTGCTAGACCTTTGACAGGCAGGAGCTACTTTCTCAGGATTTTTTTTTTAAAGATTTTATTTATTTATTTTGACAGATAGAGATCACAAGTAGGCAGAGAGGCAGGCAAAGAGGAGGAAGCAGGCTCCCTGCTGAGCAGAGAGCCCGATGCGGGGCTCGATCCCAGGACCCTGAGATCATGACCTGAGCCGAAGGCAGAGGCTTAACCCATTGCGCCACCCAGGGGCCCCTCTCAGGATTTTATAGAAGAGTAAATGGGCCAGAAAAGGAGTAACCTCTACATCCCCCTCAAACCACACCCCTGCTGAGGAGCTTTCCCTGAATACCTCTCCTCCCTCCGAGGGTTGGGCAGCACCAGCTCAGCTTCCCCGAGCTCCCACTGTAGCATTCTGATGGGACTGAGTCTTCGGAGCACTCTGATTTTTAGTTAGTGTACCTTTTGGTTCCCCGTGCCCATCCTCTCTCTTGACCCAGCCTTGGAGACAATAACGAGGCTTCCTTTATCTCTATCTCTAGATGAGCGGCTGGTATTTGGATGGGATTTAATAAATGGGTGACAAAGGTAAGGATTAGGTAAGGAAGTACAAAATTCCCCAAAGGAGGAGGACGACCTGGGATCGCTCCTCCACCTTTCCAGATAGGACATTAGGGATCTTCTGGTTCTCCTCCAAGAATTCAAGGCTCCAACCAGCCTTCTCACTTAGGAACAGATCCAAACAATATACTTCAAACTCAAAAATCGGGCAGGAGGGCGCCTGGGTGACTCAGTGGGTTAAGCCTCTGCCTTCGGCTCAGGTCACGATCTCAGGGTCCTGGGATCGAGTCCCGCATCGGGCTCTCTGCTCAGCTCGGACCCTGCTTCCTCCTCTTCCTCTCTGCCTGCTTGTGATCTCTCTGTCAAATAAATAAATAAAATCTTGAAAAGAAAGAAATCAGGCAGGAGATTAAAAACAAGTAAATAGATGGGGGTGGGGGCACCTGGGTAGCCCAGTCAGTTAAGCATCTGACTCTTGATTTCAGCTCCAGTCCTGATCCCAGGACCTTGAGCCCTGCCTTGGGCTCTGCTTGAGGTTCTCTTCCTCTCCCTCTGCCCCTGCCCCCCTAAAATAAACCCGAGTCTTTTTTTAAAAAGGTAAATAAACAAGCATCTCTGATGCTTATCTCCAGTTGTTTCTAGCTAATAACCGTGGCTAACTTCAACATTACATAAATTGGCCCTCCTAGGCGGTCCCCTAAGATCCCCAGCACTTATCTAAGGGAGACTATATACCATCTCTAGATAAAGTGCTTACACTATTTTTTTGACAACCTACCTGGTTGATAATATTTCTAGTCATTAATTTTCAGGTTCGGGAAGAGGCAATTCAGCCATTTTTCACAGCCCCGGAGAAGTCATACACATTTCTGCTGAATCGAGCACAAGATAATGCCGCAAGACCCACTCAACTGAAACCCATCACCTCCGCCACCATACGTTGCTAACTATTAAAACAAAATGGGAATCGGTTTTTCAGCCGATAGTTTGGCTAAAAGTCTCTCTTAGGCAGGTTTGACCTTTACATTATGAATTTCATTTTGCTGTGAGCTCTTACATTTATATTACTGCTTAACATGCACTCTTCATAGAAACCTGCCCTAACAATTCCTAACTGTATTTATTCATGCTGAGCATTCTGCTTAACTACTCGCCTCAAATGCAGTACAGCCAGCAGAAAAATAATATTTCCTGTTATTTCGGAATGGTGAAGGTCAGACCAGTTTCATGCACCGGGAAATGAAATGTTTTGTGTCTTTAGGCTGTGCGGTCTAATTTCAATGCTCTCCTTGCTGTCGATGGGAGTGCCTTCACCGGGGCCTCCTTTCACTGGGTTCTCTGTTGTCCTCCTCTGCCCTCTCCCCGGTGCCTTTTTAACTGAGCAAGGTGACTTCGAACGCCCCACCGTCCACAGGAGGGAGGCAACATGCACAGCACCGAAAATTTAGGTTAAGCATGGCTTTGTTACCAGAAAGCAAAATTACGTTCATGAAATGGTTCCACAACGTTCTCTCATCAGCGAATTAATCCATTCAATAAAATAAGTTATTTCATCCTCTATACTATTCAGAGGAATAAGATGATCTCACAGATTGCCCCCTGTTGGTTTCCAATTAAACTTGCACGCAATGGTGACATAAGCCCATCCCCAATTTAAGGGGCCACCTTCCAAAGAGCCTTACAGCATAGTGGCTCAATGCCTGGGCTCAGAAACACCCAGACTGGAGACTTAGCTCTAGTCAGGTATTAACTGACTACCTTCTTGGTGCTGCATTCAGCAAAATGAAAGCCCACTGTTTTATTATGATGACCCCTTTGCTTATGGAATTGTGGCAAAATAAACCTCAGCACAATTGCAGAATTTGCAAATATTTTTTCCATTGACAAGGCACTCCACTCTGAAGTCAGGTCAGGACCCTCGGAATATGAGAAGGGAAGTTCTATAGGACCAGGCAGTGTGTTGAAGTCTGTGCCCACACACAGGGCTCGCAACCTACAATGCAAAAAGAACAGAGCAAGCTTAGATGGGACGGGGACAAGGATCAAAATCAGGTGGTTCCAACCTTGCCTGTGAGGCAAAGCAACAAGTAAGATCCCAGGGATCTTCAAAGACAGGCATGTAAGTGGCCTATCGTCCACTGGCTTCCCACCCTCACTATCACAATTCACTGTTACATTAGAGATCAGAGGGCAAGAAGGACCTGGGGCTGTCACTACCTCCTCAAGAATTTGATCTACATCCAGCTTATAACTCTCCCATACATCATCCTATTACGTATGGACGTGAGAATGTTCTCCAATGTGTTTTCCACAGTGGGTTGAAGTGTGGCTCCCAAAATATCTATCTACCCAAAACCTATGGCTGTGACCTTATTTGATAAAAAGAGTTCTTTCCGTTGTAGTTAATCATCTTAAGATGAGATCATGCTGATTGAACAGGTGGGCCCTAAGTCCAGCAACAATGTCATTGTTACAGACAGAAAAGAAGACAGAGACACCATGTGGAAGGCCATGAGACAGGAGGCGCACGCACAGGGTCCCAGAGGACTGCGAGGTTGGAAGCCTGACTCCAGTCCTAGAAGGGAATCCAACTATTCCTTTATTCAGCAGGTCTTTTATGGAGGGCCACCTTTGATGGGTATGGTCCAGTCATTTCATATAAAGTGGGGAGTAGGAAGCTGTTTCTGCGATTTGTCAACCACCTGAATACCTTGGACAGCACTCCTAACTCCAGGTCTTACCAAACAATAGATCTGAGAAAGTTAACATCTCACCTTGTTGAGGATTGTGTCAGGAAACACGGAAGTACAGAGCCGTTAGGAGAACACCCGGGTCTTTCACTGGGGGAGTCCATGCCTGCAGCAAAAAGGCAATACTTCTTCCCCTTCAGGCAGTTGCCTCTCATGCTTCCCTGGCACTTTTCTGTGGCCGATGGTATACGGTAAAAATAAATTCAGACTCCAGTGTTTCTGACTTCAAGTGTCGTCATGTCATTAACTCAGTATCTCCGTTCTAGGAGGTGACAAGGACCGTGAGTACCAGTCCTCAGTGGGAGAGAAGGCTGAGATCAGTCACAGGAGTTTGCAAACCTCCAGCATTACAGAGAGGTCATCAGAGGAGGAGTAAAATCAACAACTCCTTCCTTGCAAAGGCAAGATCTTGGGGGATGACGGAGCCCTGGAGAGTCCCTACCGCCTCCTGACAACCAGCCCTAGCATGAGAGATGGGGCTAAGTCAGGAAAAAGTGACACACCCAAAGAAAAAATCTACCTGCCAGAGTGAGAAAAGACAAGACAGATGGAGGACAGGAACCAGTTCCTGGTGAGGCGAGAGGTACACGGGAAGTCAGAACGCGAGAAATCCTGGGGCACAGGAAATTTCAGTGCGACCCATCAAGAAGTTCTGCAAGATCACGGAATCCAAACCACAAGCGGCGCTGGTCTTTCATCTGCGAAGCCTGTGAGACAATTATTTAATCCAGCTCACTCTTATGGCCCTTCCACTCTACTCTATCGTCAAAGAAATAGATGGCCCACTAGAAAAAAATGGAATCCTAAGGCTCTTCTATTCATCACTGACTATATTTTCATGCTGTCTACTCTGTTCTTTGCAGCGTCTAACATTGTCTTGATTTCTCCTAGGGTTTTATTGTTCTCTCCCATTTCGTTTTGAGCTCTACCAGTTCACTATTCATCTCTTCCTGCTGGTTTATCATTTGGCCTTAGTGCTTTTTCATCTCCTCGCAACACTCCTGTTTCAAAAGCTCGTATCTTCTTTATTTTGCCAAGTGACTCAGTTTTCCCTCCCCTCTAGATATAAGCCAACATGAAATATGTAAAGAGATGTTCCAAGAAAAAAAAATTCTAAAATATATTTAAGAACTCTTCAAGAAGAAAATGTAAGACAACCAAATACTACACCAGAAACACCATAACACAAAGCACATATATGCGATGGTACTATATATATATACACACATATATGTCACCATATATTTATATATCACTATATATACACACACATCACCATATATTTTATCATTATATATACACACATGTCACTACATATATCACTATATATACATATACACATATATGTCACCATATATATGTAACTATACACACATGTCACCATATATATCACTAGATATACACACACGTCACTATATATACATACATATATATGTGACCATAAATATCAATATATATATAAACACACATATATGTCACTGTGTATCACTATATACATACACACATGTCACCATGTATATATCACTCTATATACACACATATATTTCACCATATATATATCACTATATATACATACACATATATCACCACATATATATATCACTATATATATACATACACACATGTTACCATATATATCACTATATGTAAACATGCCCATATATGTCACTATATATACATACACACATATGTCACCATATATATACTAAATATACACATGTATGTTACCATATAACTATATATACACACATGTCACCATATATATATATATCACTATATCTAAACACACACATGTGTCACTACGCATCACTATATACATACATAAACACGTCACCATATAAACATCACTATACATACGCACACATATATATCACCATATATAACTATATATACCTACACATATATATCACTATGTATAATACATACACTATATGTCACCATATATATAACTATATATATACACACACACGTCACTATGTATACATACACACATATATGTCACCATATATCACTATATATACACACTCATATATGTCACTATATATATATACATATATATAAAAAATGTCACAAAACAAGCAAGCACATTAAAAAAAATAGATGAAGGTCATAGGAAGCTTTTATATAAAATTAATGAAATAAAATAAACAGAAAAAATAAAATTGTGATTTAAATGTATGAAACAAGAGAAGCATCAAAAAAGAGCCCTAACATGACTGAAAACAAAGTCATGAAGAGGGAGAACCATACTGAGAACACCGAGCAAAATAAATGAAAAAGACAAAACAATGCACAAATAGGAGACCGAAGATGAAAGAGTATGACAAACAGACAAAAGAGTTCTGAGACAGGAATCATCGATGCTGCTGAAATGAAACAAATAAAACAGACGTTTGCTAAAAGAGAAAAAAAGGAAAAAAAAAAAAACTTTTTCCTAAAATAAAAGTTTGAAAAGGTGTGTTTTAGGGGCACTTGCATGGCTCAGTCAGTTGAGCCTCTAACTCTTGTTCTGAGTTTAGGTCATGATCACAGGGTCGTGAGAGAAGGGCCACGTCAGGCTCCATGCCCAGCACGGAAACTGCTTGAGATTCATCCTCTTCCTCTCCCTTCTGCCTCTCTCTCTCCCTCACTAAAAAAAGAAGAGAAAAAAATAAATAAAGATGTATTTTGCTCCTCCAAACCTGACATAAAAAGATGACCCCCAAGATTTCAAAGATGAACTTAAAAGATTCTATGAGCACCAGGCAAACACACCCATCAGGTCTCCTGTGGGGGTGGGGAGTGGAAGGAACTGAGTCCACTTTCCACGGAGCTTCCTCCATCCACAGAAGACAGTGAGGCAGGGCTAGACGGCCCAGGGGCCAAAGGCTGATGCAGAAATGTTTTTCTCCATCAAGCTATTTTTCACAAATAAAGGCAAATAACATACATTCTCAAATGTGAAGGGACTCGAGAATAACTTGAAAAATAAAAGCCAAGGAACTAGCGGAGTAAACGGATTGCTCAAATTTTAAAACTGTGGAAACTTTGGTCAAAGAAAAGAACACAGATGCTATACATCATGAACATGTTGGAAAATAATGAATACTGAGAGGAAGAGGGAAGGAAAGAATATGGTATAAGTAATATAAGCACATCGATTTTTTTAATAATTTTGCAAGATTATCACCAGATATTGTTTCAGGCTGACAAATGGAGTAAGGGAGATCATCTTATTTTAGAATATAAAGGGAAAGAAACACTTTAAAAATGAAACAAAAAATAATGCAACCAGGTAAATTAAAATAATATGCATACCCCATTGTTATATAAGACTCTTATTTTAAATCTCCATCAAATCAACTCAAAACTTAAGTGTGAGTTCAGAAAAAGAAAAGTCATAAAAAATTTTTCTACTGGTGGGAATATGGACCCTGGGGAGGGTATGTGCTATGAGAGTGCTGTGAAGTGTGTAAACCTGGCGATTCATGGACCTGTACCCCTGTACAGGGATAAAAATACATTATATGTTTATTTAAAAATTTAAAATTTTTAAATAAATAAATAAATAAATAAATAAAAATTTCTCTAAGCCAAAAAAAGTGAAATTAAGCTCCAAAATTATACACACCAAGGCCAACTGTATGGTGATGAGTAGTAAGTAGACTTCTTGTAGTAATCATTTTGTAGTGTACACAGATACTGAATTACTATGTCGAACATCTGAAACTAGTATAACACTATATGCCTCAATAAACTACCTCCCTAAAAAAATTCACCCATTAAAAAGAAAAAAATAAACATGCAAGTAGGTAACCTAATCTGACATTAAGACATAGTACAACGGTATGATAATTAAAAACCTACAAAAATTAGGTGATTAGACAGAAGGGTCCAGAGATAAATATAGATATATGAAATTTAGTATATGATAAAAAATATACATTTTGGAAGAGCAGAGAAAGACTTCCCCAATAGGAGAGTGTTGGGGAAAATTAGCACCCATCTGGAAAGAGATCAGGCTAGATGTCTCTACCACTTCTATCAAAATAAATCCAAGTAGATCAAAAGTTCTTTAAAGTTGTAAATAACATAGTTGGGTTGTTGGGTTTTTTTTTAAGATTTATTTATTTGAGAGAGAAAGAGAGGGAGAGTTAACGTGCACAGGTAGGGAAGGGGCCAAGGGAGAAAATCTTCACTCAGACTCCCCACTGAACGTGGAAGCTGACGCAGGGCTTGATCCCATGATCCAGGAAATCAGGACCTGAGCCAAAACGAGGAGTTAGACACTTAACCAACTGAGCCACCTAGACACCCCTATATATATTCTTTGACCCAGCAATTCCTTATGCTAAAATGAAATAATTTCTAGGATCTTATTTTTAAATAAAAAAGCAAGGGACAAAACAGTAGGCTTAGTATGCATTTACTTAGAGCAATATGAGATATATGATATGTGTTTATGTAACTGTGTATACATGCACACACACATATATATAATACATATGTATAAAGTTCACACATGCATAGAACATTTCTATTTAGGATAGGCAAGAAACTTAACACTCGTTGCCTCTGGAGAGGAAGTGTGGTGAACTGCTTGTCTGGCATCAGAAGGAGACTTCCCTTTCCCTATACAGACATCTGTACTATATGGGTTTTTATCACTGACATATATTGCTGTTTGATTTAATAAAGGACACTTAGACGCTCCAAGGAGCACAGATAAGCTGGGTGCTGAGCCGTACTTCTTGGAATCCTAGGACCACAGTAACAATGGGCTCGTTAACGTAAGTCATTAAATGCTTGGTTAATTATAAAAGATGCATGGAGTCAGAGTAATATTATACTGCTCTAATATATCATTTTCCAAAGAGTTAATTTCAGAGTCAATGGCCTAATATCTTAATACCAGGTTGTGAAAACAGAAGGATTATTACATGTACTCTAAAAAACAAAATACAGTTTAGGAAATTACAGAATTATATAACTCACTTCAGTGTCAGATGTGATCTCCTTTACTGGAGATAGATGCTGTGATTTCAAGACACAATTAAGATAAACTGTGAAAAACATTTGTTATATCTGAGACCCCCAAATACAAGTATCACAGCCAAAATAACTCTTGTGTGACCCAATTAACACAAATATTTAATTTTCCTAATCGATTTATAGGTGCTTAATGAGAACAGATCCTCGTCACATGGAAGAGTGTCACCATCCTTGGTGATACCTCCTTAGACGTCAGGACTCCCAAAATAAACTCAAAGCCATAATTTGATATGAACTTAATTGGACCCAGAAAGAAATTAAGGCCTATAGTATAGCCCACATGAAAATGACATGCCCATTCACTTATGCCTTTTTGTCCCGAAAACATTTTGCAGAAGAAGGCTGAGTTTTTAAGGCATACGATGACGGAACATTCAACTTGGTGAAGGCAAGAGGAGTGCGGGGCCTTATCACCACTTGGGTGTAGAAATCCAAAAAGAAGTCTCTTGAGAACTTTCCACAACTTAACAACCCGTCATCTCCTAAGGGGACTACCCTTACAGAGAGAAGAGCCACTAGCTTCATAAACATGTGTAGTGTAGGGATTCCAAGGGTGAGATGCAGTAAAAAGCAACAGAAATGATCACATGATGAAATGTTACCAGGCATCAACTAGGCATAAACTAGGGAGAGGCATGAAGTAGGCATGAGCTAGGCATGAAATACTGATACGTGGTACCACAGGGATAAATCTTGAAGACATGAGGCTGAGGGCAAGAACTATTTTCAAAAGGCCACGTGATTTCAGTTGGATGAACTATCTAGAGTAGGTAAGTCAACAGAGACCCAAGGAGGGGAGAGGTTGCCAGAGGCTGGGATCAGGGGACATGGAAAGTGACGGCTTAGAGGATGTGGGGTTTCTCTTTACAGTGATGAAAATGTCCTGGAACCAAGTAGAGGTGTTGGTAGCACAATACTGTCAATGTACGTACCCCCACAAAACTGTACAATCTAAAATGCTCAAAATGATAGATTTTTGCAACATGAATTTGCTCTCTGATACACAGGTAGGTAGGTAAGTAAGTAGGTAGAAAGAGACAGGTAAGATAGGATTATACATCTATGTTCGCATAGAAGAAACCTACAAAAAATTGGCCTATTTTCAGGATTTTTTGGTAAAATCCGACAATTACATCCTTCCAATGACAAAATGTCTAGTAGGAAGAACATGTTCAGATTAGCAATTAAAAGCACTCCTCATCTGCATTCGTATTCTTTTTGACCCCTCAATGTATGATCTTTATTCAGCATTACCCATGTGTTATCACTCTAAGTATATTAATGAAGCAGAAAAGATGGAAAGAGATAAGTAAAATTTAATTCTGTCCCCAGAGGAAGAAATTTCTTATGTGCATTGCAAAATATACGAAACTCATTTGTCTTGGTGACTTAAGACTGTAGCTCGCTAAAATGTACAATTTGGTTTTTTTCTGAGACCAAATGAAATTTCAAATGTATATTTTTAATCGATAGAAAGCATATAGCAGAGTAATCAGGTTAATTTCCTGTTTTAGTTCATTGTTTTCCATTATTTTCTTCCTCTACTAGCAAAATCAGAAGCAACACGGGACGCCTCGGTGGCTCAGTTGGTTGGACGACTGCCTTCGGCTCAGGTCATGATCCCGGAGTCCCAGGATCGAGTCCCACATCAGGCTCCCAGCTCCATGGGGAGTCTGCTTCGCTCTCTGACCTTCTCCTCGCTCATGCTCTCTCTCACTGTCTCTCTCTCAAATAAATAAATAAAATCTTAAAAAAAAAAAAATCAGAAGCAACAGAATTTTGTGCACTGCCCTTGTTTTCATTTTGGGTAACATCAGATTTAGGAAAGCTTTATCCTTAGTGTATAATATTCATAATGTAAATACATAAAGATCACAATTTATGGTCTACACATACCAGAAAGCAAAATATTACGTTGTATTGGCAGAGAATGTTTCAGTCTCAAGCTAACTAGATTTCTATATCCATGCCAAAAGCAATGGAAGATGATTAATATGAAACATTTATAAAATGTCACCAAGATAAATAATCCAACTTATATTACCAAGGACTCTTTTAAAAAGGACCAACTGGCTTGCAAAACACTGCTTAATCAAAAAGCTCTTTTTATAAGTGGATTTGCACTATAACAACCTGGGAAAGAGTTCTTTCACTTAAACTACAAGTTCATAATTCAATTAATGTGTCTGTCAGTAACTTTACACATTGCCTAAAGGAAAACTGAAGGTCAGGGTAGCAGATGGTATAACAAAATGAAGTTTGAAATAATTACGTTTGGTCTTTGACTTTTTTGAGAACCCCCAGTCTCCTGATGGCTCCATTTTTCTTCCAGATAAAAAGCAACCCACAGGAAGCCTCCTCTCTGCCTCACCCACATCTCAAGCCAACAAGGACAGTAGAGACATTCCTTTGAATAACTTTCTCACCCCCCTCGACCCCACAGACAAGTCATCTCCACAAAGCTTAATCTGATCAGCCCTTCTCCCTCACTTGCCCCTTTCTTTGGATTCCTAGTTCATCTGCCCATGTCATTCTTCCTCGCCGGTGGCTTC
This sequence comes from Mustela erminea, assembly GCF_009829155.1. Classification (NCBI taxonomy): domain Eukaryota; kingdom Metazoa; phylum Chordata; class Mammalia; order Carnivora; family Mustelidae; genus Mustela; species Mustela erminea. The sequence continues at coordinate 27,742,762 of NC_045616.1, read as the reverse complement.
TGCCTCATCCCAAGGATTGATAGATTCCTCCCCCAGTAAAAAAGAAAAAATACCCATTCAAGCTCCCCCAATCCTAAAGCCACAAGCAAAACACTCCTCTCCCTCAATGCTGCTTCCCGCTCTAGTCATTTCTTCATCGCCTAACCACGCCTTCCAAAACAAGACTCTGTATCCAAAGTCTGTTTCCTCGGTCTCTCCACTCCTTTCAAGGATTTTCATCCTTCATTTGCAAAACACTTTTTAAAAAGTCTAAAACATAAAATTCATTCATGACCTCACTTTTTAAGAAGAGCTATTTTTTTTTTTTTAAAGATTGTTTTGAATGGATTTGCCAGAGAGAGAAAGCACAAGCAGGGGGAGGGGCAGAGGCAGAGGGAGAAGCAGGCTCCCCACTGAGCAGAGAGCCGGATGCAGGACTCGATCCCAGAACCTCGGGATCATGACCGGAGTCGAAGGCAGAGGCTTAACCTGACTGAGCCCCCCAGGGTGTCCCAAGAAGAGCTATTCAAATTAATAAACAAAATCTCCCCCTCTCCATCCATGCCGATCTCTGTCAGGGGAATCTAAGAAAACCCTGCCAAGGCTTCTAGACCTCTAGACAAATGGCCACCATCCTTCCTTACTCTGGTATAAAGTTAAGCCATCTCCTGAAGAAGCTGTAACACACAGTGTATGCTTTGTTCCCCAGGGCTAACGTATCCAGCTTACAACCAGGGGAGGCAACAAAAACATGCAATCATTGTCAGTCATCTCAGCTTTCTCTCTTGCATGAGAACTGATGCACGCTTGCCTGCTTTGAACATTTCCATTAGGGAAGATAGGAAATTGACTTCTCGGTGTTCTCAACGTGAAAGGGAAAGTTGGACATGCATGTCGTCATTGCTGATGATCTCTGCTACAGAGAAAAGGACAGCAGGGACCAGATGGTATGCGGAGGCTTTATCACCAACAAAGGTTAGTCAGACCTAATGTTTAACCCCTTTGGAGAGAAATCTTCCTACCTACCGTTGACTATGTAGAATACAAAGTTTTCCATTTCCTTAAGCACCACGTAAGGAATAAATGTATTTCCCAATTTAGGGAAGCATTTATTAAACATTGTATTCTAAACAGACCCTTCATTCCAACAAAATTATTCCTAGAACCCCAAGGGCTCAGTCAGTTTCAGAGAGGGAAAGAGATGGCACAAAAAGGGGTGGGAAAGGAGTGTCCTAAGCGGACTATCGACAAGGCTGTGGCAGGGCTGAGGGAGATCAGGAGGACCTGAACACAGTATCTGAGGTGTGGTCCCTGGGGGCAGGTTGTGGGTGGCCACAGGACTGTGGCACCTGCCGTCCAGCTGTCAGCCACAAGCGTGGGGCTGTCACTGATGCGCTTGCCATCAGAGAGCTGGAGTGAGGCTGCCATCCACCTCCTTGTTTTCAGAAGTATGGCCACTAGTGATGTCATCGATTTGGCAGAGCTGATGCATTAATCTGAAGGTATCTTGAATTAACTGTATATGTGATATATATATCACATATATGATATATATGATACGTAAATTATATATGTATATATAAAATACATATGTTGATGTATCATATAAATTCATAATTTATAATTTTTATCATTTTGAAAACAAAGCTGCATAGAGAATATCAGGGCATCCCGACAAAGTTAATATGCGACACAGGACAAAATACAAAGTACAATAAGTGAGTGCTTTTCCTACTCATACGATGTTTTAAAATGGGATTTTCTTTTCCAAAGCACAATTTAAGATGGCTTAGAGTGTTAACTTCATGAGTTCCGAGGAAGGGCCTATTTGACTTGTTAATGTCATTTTTAAACTGAAAGAGGATGAAGGTGAAAAGAGCTGATAAAAGCCACAGAAGGTTAGCGATGGCCACCAGGTTAGAGATGGCCAAGTAACTCACTCAAGCAGAGAACTTAGCGGTAATCCTGAAAATCGTACGCAGCCGTCCTCACACGAAAGCACAGACGGAAGCCACAAACAGGAAGAGTCCGGTAAAAATGGAGCACGGTAAATACAACCTAGGAGTCACTGCCACTGGGCGTAAGATTTCTGACTGGAACATTCACGTGAGAAGGGGGGCACAGGGCAGTCTACTGAGACAATACGCACCTGCAGTGAAGTTAAAGACACGCAAGGTAAAATACTAGGGCAAAGAAGAGAGGAAAAACTGGGTCACAGTTATAAAAACATAGTACAGAATGCCAAGACAGAGAAAGAAAATCAGATTGGGCACTAAGCGTGGAAAAAAAGCAAAGAAAAACACTAAATACATCAACTTTAGTTAAAAGAACACAAAATACGGAAACATAAAACTTAGTAGTGGATGCAGAACTCCCAATGTCCAAAGAATATCTTTTCCCTAAAAGCAGAGCATCTGACAATTTTTATATGCCAGAAACCTAATCTTTAGGAAGTGGAGATAGCAAAAATCTACTCTAGACCACAAAAATGACTGGCAATAAGGAATTGAGTGATAAAGTGGAAGTGTCAGGCGCCCAGAGAGAATGTGAGCAACTCATGTTAAGATCTCTGATACCTCGTGAAGGGAGCTCAAGACTGTGATTTCCAGCTCTGCTATTAGAAATGATCCTGATAAAGAAAAAAGGAATAAGCTTGCCCCCAAAAAAGCATCTCTTCTGACAAGCTCAGCTTTTAAAAGCATACAAGAGCTGAAGCAGTGTGCATTGCCAATGAAAATGAAAAAAGGTAAAATCTCAGTTGAGATTTTTGGAATTAGTTGAAGATGTCTTTTAAAAAAATACTGAAGCCAACAAAAAAGGGTTTTATAAACCGCATGTCAAGCCAGTTGAAGACAAGGGGGGAGGATGACAAAAAGAATATAAGGCTTAGCTTATTACAGTTTCATTCTACTATCATTTTTTTGTTTTTAATCGAGAATAACTTGCACCTAGGAAAGTTAAGGGGGAAGATATATGGCAAGAAGGAAATGAAGCCCATCACAGGTACCGATATTTAAAAAGGAAATATGTATGGATATATTTACAGATACACAGATATTTAAAAAGAAAAACTGAGTATCCAGACCTGGACAGATTTCATACAGAAAGACCATGTGGGGGTAAATGGAACAAGACAGAAGAGAGATGCGACGTGAAATTTTTATTTAAAAAAAAATTAAAAGATGGATTATGTAGCTCACAGATTGATAATGCTGATTCTAAGTAAGATTAGACTGAATTCATTAAAAGGCAATTTGTAATATTAGTAATAGAAATGGTGATTGTTAGCAATAAACAAGGATTCATTAGAAAGGGTCCTATCAGGGCGCCTGGGTGGCTCAGTGGGTTAAGCCGCTGCCTTCGGCTCAGGTCATGATCTCAGGGTCCTGGGATCAAGTCCCGCATCAGGCTCTCTGCTCAGCGGGGAGCCTGCTTCCTCCTCTCTCTCTCTCTCTCTGCCTGCCTCTCTGCCTACTTGTGATCTCTCTCTCTCTGTCAAATAAATAAATAAATAAACCTTTAAAAAAAAAAAAAAAAAAAGAAAGGGTCCTATCAGACTAAATCCAGGACTCCACTCCCCCCTTTTTTTTTTGGATGGGATCATGGAAATGGCCAAAGAAATTACCTAGCTTGTTCTTCTGGATTTCCACAAAGCATCTGTAAGAAACCAGTGGCAGTAATGTGGCGGATTGTCATACATTAGAACGCTTAGAGGTTGTGATATCAGTTCAATGACTTAATACTAAACTTCAGCTAGGATTACAGGGACTCTACGCGGAGTCCGGCACTGGCTCTCTGCAGATTGACATTTTCATCCATATAGGTATAGAATTGATAGCTATGAATTTATCAATGCCATTAAGGGAGGCAAGATGGCTAATGGTGCAACGTGACAGGATTAGGGTACAGACATCTCTCAACAGATGGGAACGATGGCTTCCACCCCAGACAAAGTTTGATAAGTAACAGGCCTTATTCTTGTCTCAGAGCAGAAGCACACTCTCTGCGTGAGAAGTCAAGGTGTCGCTCAGTTGTAAACTCTACTTCATTGTAAGGGTGAGGGTAAAAGGTACCTTGAATTAAGAGCAATTATGAACATTATTGCTAATCCTCAAGGCCAGGCTGCAGAGAAGGCGTTATCCACAATTGGAGGGGAGGACACTGATGTTAAGAAGTCAAATCACTTTGCTGTTGTTCTTGCAAGAGAAGTGAAGAAGTGAGATTCAAATTAAATCTGTCTGATCTCAAAATCCATGCTCTTTCCTGCTTCAACATCTAACTTCGTATGGCAGACAGATACCTCCCTGGCTTTATTTCCAACTCCCACCTGCGCTGTGGTGTATTTTCTTCACTGCTATCCTCATTCTTGGTGTCATTGAAAAATGGCCCTTTCTTTCATAATGGGAGGATAGGTTATCTTTTGGTAGGTAGTGACATTCAATCAGGGACCAAAATAATTTACTTCAAATACCCAATTCCGTCCAACGTGGACTAGAAGAGAGGTTGGCCAACTATGGTCTGCAAGTTAAATCGAGCCCATCGCCTGCTTTTATCTGGTCCACAAGCTGATGGTATTCACATTAATAAAAGGCTAGGGGGCAGGGAGAGTATTTCATGACATGTAAGAATCGTATGCAATTCAAATTTCAGTGTCCATGAATAAAGTTTTATTGTAACACAGCCAAGCTTGTTCGTTTACAGAGTGTCTATGGCTGCTCCCAAGCTACAAAGGCAGAGGTGAATGATTGTGACAGAGACCATCTGTGGCATTCTCATCACTACACACTGCTGTGCAACACACTTCAAATCTCAATGATGCACTTAGAATTCAACAGCATTTCAAGTGCCACACCAATTGTCACACAGACATTTTTATTGTTTATTATTATTAGTGCATATCAATCATGTTTAAAAAAAAAGGAAAGGAAAGTGAACTTTAAGTGTAGCACTTTTAAGGCACAGTGGACTGTGATTATTTGTCATACAATTACATGGCAAAGCATCCTGTTTATTACGCAATGATACTTCAGCTGTGTGAAAAGAATACAATTTATTGTGACATTACCAGACTAAGTGCTCTTCACAGTATCCCCAGCTTACAGGAAGAGAAAACTTACAACAGAGGATCTCATTGCAACGAGAGAATTCTTTCACACACTCGAAAAAATGAGAACAAGGGGGCGACAAACCAATTACTTCCCACGGGGCTCACCGTTAGCCAAGCAGAGCTATTTACGGATGGTGAGTTCAGGTTAATCGTATTGGATCCCAGCAGCCAGAAAGTGTGTGCAGAGAAAATAAATGTGTCTAAGGCTAGCTTTTTAGCAAGGACAGGTGCTTGAAGCCTCAAAGACACCAACGGTCAACTAAAAAGCAAGGCAAATGATCTCAAGCAGCTCTCCTTCGCTTGTGATGAGTCCACAGACGTTTTTATTTACTAGAGAAGTCCGTACTGAGCTTGAAGTGACTCAAGAATTAGTCTTTAGGAAGAGCATCTCTAGAACAACTGTTTTAAAGAATATTTTTGAGGAACTTGGGAAAACACCAACTCAGTGCAGAATCAAGTGGACTTTGCTAAGATGTGTTGCAACAGAAGGTGGTAAAAATGTGGGGAGCGCAGACAGGTGTACTAGACAAATTCACACAGCTTGTCAACATGTAAGATGCTTAAAGTCAGTGTTTATACCTTGTACCACTTGTCAGCAGGGGTTTTGTGGAATATACCTGAATCTGTCAGGTTACTGAACCAGTAGTCAGTGGTGTATTTCATTCACCCTTGTGGCCTTAGCCACCATCGCTTCCATGAAGTCGTACCAGAAACAGAAACTGAGGAACCCGATGGGCCCAGTCGTACAGCAGTTTGATGACAGCAGTAAGGTGTTACGGCAATTTTTTTCAGCTCAGGACCAAGACTGCGAACTTGCTGAATGAGAATCACCTCTGCCTATTATAGAAGAACCCTGAATTCTGCCTGTGCTGCAGATCTGATCATGCTTCTTAATAAATTGAACTTAAAACTACAAGGCAGAACAGCACTTCTATGGGAAACTTACACTGTGGCCAAGTCAATATGGTAACAACTCGTGCTTAAATCACGAGTGATGTCAAGCTGCTTTATATAATTTCCCACGTGGTCAGGTTCAAAGGGAATAGAAGTTCCATTCCCACACTAATGTGTAGTGTATCCACTTTCCAAACCGAACCACAGTTCTGGCTGGACTTTTGGATCTCAAAATCCATGTAACTGTCCAACTGAGGAACACTTACTTGGCCTTCAATTGGAAGTGATTGTACCTGCAAAGGAATGATCTACCAAAGGGCAAATATCAAGAGGGTAATCTAATGAAGTTCTGTAAGTACCTTCCAAGTGATAAATACACTCAATGAAAATCATACATGTGAGAACTGGTAACAGTATTTGGTAGTGTCTATCTGCGGGAAGCAATTTTCAAAGAGGAAATATGGAAAGTCACATTACCAATCAGTATTTAACAGACGAACATGTGCCATTGATTTTAAACCCCACATAAGTGAAACAGTATTCCCTCAAAATAATTCAATTCTTACCATTACTAGACTTAGATTTTTTTAAAATTGTACTCGGGCATTAATATATCATTTGGATTCCATTAATAAAAAATTAGTGGAAATCTGTTTTCTTTCTCATTACACAAGTGTTTATGAGTCTCAATTTTGCCTCTTGGCCCACAAAAAGTTTGCCAACCCTCGCTGCAGATGAGTACAGGTGTGTTTTTACATTTAAATACAACTGCAATACAATGAGCCTTCCTCTGAACAACTGGTCTTTCCAGCAAAAGCATTTTCATATCCCAGTAATACTACCGGATGATACCTACTTCTTTCCTTGGTTATGATCATGTATTCTCATTAAGTCAATTTCCTAAGAAAATAACATGTGAGTCTGTATAAGATTGAGGCAGAGAAGAACTAGTTATCCTGAACGTCCACAAAGCTCTGTTAACTCCACTTACTTGTAACCCTGCAGGAAAAAAGCAGCTTTTTACTCTACTCATCCAGCTTTTTCACACTCGACAAAAACAAAAGCACGCCAAAGATACTGGGGACCACCGTCTTTACCTGAGTCTAGAACATTTTTCAAATGTTTTTACTTACTATGCATCATTTCTAAGAATATAATCAGATTAGTAAAGTCCAGTAACAAGAACGTTTCTGAATTTAAAATGGCTAGGTTTGCCTTTCGCCTCTCCCATTTTTCTCATCAGAACAGAGGCTGCCTGTGAGTCTTGCCTCAGTGGTGCCAGTTCGCTCTGACTTCTGGTACTAAGGCCCTTGCTTCCTCTTGGCTAAAACCCCTGCACCTCACCTCTCAGGCCAGCATGTCCTCTGAAGGTGGGCAGACAGCCTTCCCTTGGCCGCAGTAATTGGCTCGGCATGGGCTTGTGAACGGAGAAAGCAACCAGTGTCCGTCTTGGGGTTTTGTTAGGACTGCCGAGAGGAACTGCTTGCTGTCTTGGCTGAGGTTACGAAGACGGCAGACGTCTGAAGCTGCTGGGTGGCCACTTCTCTGTCACACAGGAGAAGAGTCCCTGGCGATGAATACAGCCCAGGAGGGTGCAAAACCGAGAGACAGGGCGATCCCGACTCTACACCAGCATCAAGCACATGGGAAGCTGGCGCTTCCACCGGACTTCTCAGCAGGTTGCAATGACAAGACATCCTCACCGCAGGAGCCACTCACAGTGCAGAGGGCGCTGGCGGATGCAGCTACTGTGTCCTTCCCACCGAATCCCCCTCTTAAATCAGCTTTTTCTACATTGGGCCTTTTGACCGTTACATTTCCTCTCCAGATCTACGGTCTCTGAATGCTAGTGCTGAGCGTGTGCTGCTTTGCCTTATCTTACCTGGGGCGTCTCTCCGTGAGCACAGCACTTTTAGCACCATTTTGGAAAACTCCTCTGAATGTTCCTGGCACAGGATTAGCTGTGAGAGGCTGTCCCAGATAGATGCCCTCCGTCTGCAATGATAAAGTCGTTCACTGAAAAGTGGATTAATCGTGTTTCATCGCTGTGCACACCCAAGTGGACTTCATTTTTTACGAGGAATAAAATGATCCTGTTTCTTTTCCTGACTTTATTAGTGGCATTAGATTTAATTAAGTGCTCTATTAAATGGCTCGAGGAAGTATAAAAGGCTTTTTCTTGAACTCTGATTAAAGAAAGCCCAGCTACTTCCTGGTATGTACCCTGCGACGGGGCTCCCAGAGAGCAAAATCCCAACAGAAACACAAAACACAAAAACATATTCCTTTAGCTCGGCTTCTCACGTACACAAAATTCAATGAACCGGATTTTTGAAGTTCCTGTCTTGGGTTAATACGAGTAGCATCACTTCACCCGTGATCAGAGGAAGGGGGAAAAAGCGAGTTTAAAAAAACTACTTTATTTTTTATTTCTTTTTCAGTTACATACTTTTAAACAGGGATGTGTTTCATTATTCAGACATTCAGGCAATGTTGACTTCATTAGTGTTGACAGAAAAGAAGCATAAAAATGCAAAACATTGTTGGCTTAACCTGAACATACCTGCGTTACCTATTACTGACCAGTTTGTGTTGCCAAAAGACTTATTCCTTGGCATTAAAATGGAGCACTTAAAAATATTGCTAAAAAGCAAATGTCTACACACTGGTCTTTGCAGCAAATAAGGGTATTTATACTTTTAAAATATTTTAAGTCCATAATTGGATTAATATACACACCTTCTTATGTATAAGGAGTTCAGATCATATAAACACTGTACAGTCCAAAAACCCTACTGAGAATAAAACTAAATAGGCTTATGATAAGAAATACAGATATCGCATGTATTTACAAATATCATAGACACACAAATTTGGTCAAATACTGTAAAGAAAAAAAGTGGTTTCACATTATAATGGCCAAAACATCCATCTACCTTGCTCAAGGCAAACAAAAAAATGAAAACTCAGTATGTAACTCCTGTTGTTTAAGACATCGTGACAGTATACAAACAGAATGGAAACTGCTGACCAAATTATACAGCAAATGTCTTCTAGGCTGAGCGTGGGCCTTTAAAATCAAGAACTTGAAAAGACCATTGAGACGATTCAGAGCAATGGTGATAAACAATGTCCTGCTTTGCAGTATTCATATGGGCGCCTAATTCATCAAAAAGCAACACGCTGAACTTTTGGCTAATAAGAAAAATAAGTTACAAAGTACAATTAAATCCCTGCAAATGCAATAATGAAGTCAAAAATGTAATTTATTTCCTTTAATTACACATTTCAAATGTTACCTTGAGACAACAAAAATAAATAAGCACGCCGGAAGGCATGCACTTAAAGACAAAGAAAGGGCTGCGTGGAAAGAGCAAGTAACAATCTTATCAATGACAGGTGAATGTGAGATTTGGAAAAACTCGTTCTCTTTCTAGCCAGTCTTTTAGTCTTAACTCTTCTTGAAGAATCTGGCTTTAGAATGAGACCAAAGAATACCTGTGTCTTTATGGCTTAAAACAAACTAGACTTAAAGAGTGGCATGGGTTTCCTTTTTCTTTACAGAACTGTTACTTTGTTCATATCCAGGCACTTCAAAAGACTATGGAGGCAAAGCACCTGACCCATCCTTTCCAAAATAGTTTTCGATCATCAAAATTACACTAAAAAGTAGGAAAATTCCAGAGAACCAGCAAAGTTGAATACAAGAGACTAATGTGCACAGAGGGCAAGAGAATGACCCAGTTTTTATTGCTGGGGTCTTTTCTTTCTCTTATTTTTTTTTTTAATCAAAAAGCAAATAATTAATAGACAGACACCACTGCATGGCACATCCAAAATTTTCTGCTTAGGGGAGAATGTAATCATTCAGCAGTAGGTTTCAGTGGGATCTCCTCGGACTTCAACCTTACACATCGCAATGAGATTCACATTGATTTCTTCTCCTTAGTGTATTTTAAAAAAACAAAAAAACAAAAAAAACTCCAACATATTTCATTTCTCAAAGTATTCATTTCTTGCTGTCTAACATACATTATTATCTGGAAGCATAAAGTTACATTATACAAATATTTTGCTTTTTTTTTTTCCTTTTTTAAAAAAGCGCTTCTGCCACTTGAGCAACACTGTACTTGGCGTCGTGGGGCCACAAAAGCAGAGCTCCTACCTAGCGTGATTCGTTCGACCGCTACCGCCTGCCGAACCCATAGAGCTTTTCCCTCAGTACCTCTGGGCAGTGACTGTACCATGATTTCACAGAGAGAATGTTAGTATGACTCATGAATAGCAGTACCATCAGTAATACTGAAATCAATGCAGATGTCACACAAGAAATGAACTTCTCACAAAATAACTTCTTTTACATATTTGGGCAACTGCGTCTTCTCTGTTGCATTATTCCATTGGGGAGAAAACTCCTGCTTGATTATGCTCTTACAGAAGTTATAAAAAAACCAGATTAGGCATGTGACTGTTTGACACTGAAGACACTGTACTGCTTTCTACAACAGGAGGAGAGCTTCTGGAAAACGTCCTCAGAATGGTATCCATCAGTACCACCTCCTTGGTCCATTCCATTCATTGATGGGCAAAGCACTCGTATGTTTGGACAAAACTTTAAAGCTTCCATAAAAGTTAAATTAGAAAAAAATATGAATGTAAGACAACCACAAAATGAAGTATGAAAGTATGACATTTCGTTTCTAAGAGTGAGTCCTCAAAAACGTATGTGGTCACTACAGAGATGATTTTAATCACAAGACAGCAGATGAACACGTAAGTAACTCCCCATGATCTGTCTGTGTCCAGAGTCATTTGTGACGCTGTATGGTTTTCCTTTTCCTTCGTTTGAAAAAACAGCAGCACCTGCAGACGGAGGGAAACACTTCTTGTATTATAAAGGTACTAGAGGGTCACAGGGTAAAGGCTGAGTTTAGCGTATTAATTTCATTGGTCGTAAAAAGCAACAGGCTAATGCAAGATACACGGAGAACATGCCAAGGAAGCAAACATATTAGTGAACCTAGGGCAGAGTTATTATTATTACTACTGCGCAACCAACGTGCCTTTTAGAAGACAGGCAGACAGTCTAGGCAACATTACAAGAAGCCACTAAATTTGAAAGGCTTTGCATCAAGACTCAATGAGGAACTAGAGAATTCTGAACGCTCACTGACCCACCATCTTTTACTCTGAATACTTACTAACCTCTGGCAGGGGCATGCTTATATAAAATTCATCTTATGCATTCTCTCCCTTTATTCCTGATATTTGTATATGATTACTAAAGTCACTGTCAGAAAAGCAATAATGATCCTAATACTGAGGATCTGGTTTTCACCAAGAATGAGATTCCAAGAAGAAAAAGAGAAAGCCTAAACAGACTCTTCAACAAACATTCTCCACCACATTTACAAACTGGAAGAGAGAAAAGGCATTAACTAGCATGTCAAGACAGGCACTTTTTAATTCTTTAAGGGTTAAGGCCAAACTGATCCTAAGTTAATTAAAGTAAAAGCTGCATTTAACATTAAAAATAGCATAATCAAGATGATTTAATTCTGCAGTCTATGAGGGGAAAGCATACGGAGTTTCATTCTTAAGTAAAAAAAAACAAAAAAAAATCTAGAGACGATGCCTGAGAGACCTGATTTTTTCCATTTTAAGTTCTCCTTGTCATGAAAAGATGAAACACACGCAGCATGTGGGGAGCGATGGTGAGGCTGGTACTAACTCACAGGTAGAGGAGAATCACTGAGCAGAAACTCACACCAAAATATATACACATGCATACATCTATTCTAATAGTATGGCATTCCTTCAAATACAGGTCTGGCTCTTCTCCCCTTCCACACTTAAGGGAAAGTCCATCTCTCAGAATGCGACAAAGACAGGCGACACACAGAGGCTCTCTCCTCTTTTCCAACAAAGTCTATGTTGGAAGTCTTACGTGTGTGCGTAAGTAAATATGTAAATCCTGTCTGTGATTAAAGAAGTATCTATATATGTGGTGATTCAATCAACAAAATGCAGCCAATTCAAAGCTTGTACAGAAAGTGACCTTCTAGCAATGTTCCTCTAATTCTTACCAGCCCGCCTGCAAAGAAGGATATTAAATGAGTAATTTCAAGCTAAGCATAATGGAGACCACCCTAGCTTCAAGTGTCCTCTCCAGCAAAAGATTGTGGAAGATGAAATAATTGTTAGATACCTTTTATGTCTTTCTGTGAAAGAAATGTAAACAGAAACCCAGCCTGTCCATCTAAATTACATAATCTCTCCATCCACATTATCGTTAGTCAAAAGTAATTTCAGACCATTTATTGTGATTTATGCTATGACTATGAAATCACTGTGGGGCATTCGAAACCAAATTACATGACTGGATTTTTTAACCCCATTCAAACAGCACAGAATGATTAGACCATGAAGTGTGAATAAGTCAAACATTTATATGTCAGCTGCCACAGACTCAACTGGAAATCTATGCAGTTATCAATCGTTATGATTTTTATTCTTACTATGGTGATCACCAGAACAACCAGAAACAAATTATCCAATCAAGGGCCTTGAAGAGAGCTAATTCTGTGAAAGAAGCCTCTGGGTACAATAGATTTTTTCTGGATTTATAAAAACAAGTCGACTTTACTTGTAACTGTCAGTTACCTAAATACTTTCTCAAATCTGTTATATAAATTTTCTAAAACAGTGAAACAAAATATTATTTAACTCAGATTTTAAGAGATGAAGACCATTGTTCAAAAAAAAGGAAACCTTTCAATAAAAGGATAGTGATAAAATTCTCACATTATAAAAAAAAAAATTAATTGGTATTTAGAAGAAACAGGCCAAATATTTAGAATATTAAATTTAAGAATATGACCACATTTCAATGGAAATTTGTTATTTAATACAAAATTCTATTAATAATGTTCACTGTTTCCAACTACTGTATTTGTGTCTTCAAATTCGAAACTACAATCTTTTAAGTTTTTCTGCTGAAAAGGTGTTTTAATAAGTGTTTATTAAAAAATGTTTTAGGGGCACCTGGGTGGCTCAGTGGGTTAAAGCCTCTGCCTTCAGCTCAGGTCATGATCCCGGTGTCCTGGGATCGAGCCCCGTGTCGGCCCTCTGCTCAGCAGGGAGCCTGCTTCCTCCTCTCTCTCTCTCTGCCTGCCTCTCTGCCTACTCATGATCTCTGTCTGTCAAATAAATAAATAAAATCTTTTTTTTTTAAGTGTTTTAATAAGCCTTTTGGAACAGGGAATTTAATGTAATACATGTTTTGATCAACAAGTTCCAGATTTTCCACACTTATGTTAGCAATTCACCTTGTCTGACTTAGTTTTCTACTATCATCAATCTGCTTTCCAACTCAAGACAGGTGAGTCTGTCCTATTCCTTAGGTCATCTTTCCTTCAATTCTGTATTATTTATCACAGAAAAGCAGTCTAAGCATTTACCTGAGACTAAATAAAACTTTCAAATGAACCATGAGTATAGAAGCCTTTTAATTAAAAGGCCACCTAAAAAAAGACATCTATTTGTTAGAAATAAACCCACCAAATAAAGAGTACATACACCCTTGAAACAGATTTGACAGAGAAGCTGGCATGCTATTAAACGGACAACCACCAGAGGGCAGCATTGCTCTAGGCAACAAGGATACAGATGTAGTGAAAAGAAGGGCCATCTGTACCCCAATGTTTATAGCAGCAATGGCCACGGTCACCAAACTGTGGAAAGAACCAAGATGCCCTTCAACGGACGAATGGATAAGGAAGATGTGGTCCATATACACTATGGAGTATTATGCCTCCATCAGAAAGGAGGAATACCCAACTTTTGTAGCAACATGGACGGGACTGGAAGAGATTATGCTGAGTGAAATAAGTCAAGCAGAGAGAGTCAATTATCAAATGCATCCACATAAAGGAGAGATGCTCTCAAAATAGTCTATAGTTATCAAAAGAAGAAAATTGTGGCTGGTTTCTTAAAACTCATTACCAAAGCAGGTGATTTGCAGCCTGTGATTCAGAAATCATACCAACTGCCCTCCATCTAAAGCAAGGCTGCTTCCACATGACCATTGTGTCACATGACCCTTTTACGTTCCTCTCAGTCCTCAGACTAATCTGAATTTATCTTATTTATTTACTAGATTATCTCCTCCACATAAAAAGTAAGCTTCGTAAGGGCTTTTGCACAGATCCATCCCACAAACGGGCACCCAGTTGGGACTCATTTAATATTTACTGAATAAATGGATGATTTACCTCCTAAGAGCAACTCCTAGAGTTAAGAACCTAGTCAAAAGGTTCTTACTACATTATACCCCATGTTCTAAAGCTGGAGTTCTTACCTCGGGCCCACAAGCCCTAGGGAAATCTCACAAAATGCAGATCTGAGTGTCTGTGGAAGCTTCCCTAGAGAAAATCAGTTTGCATCAGATTCTTACAGGACTCTAAACCTCAGAAGCCCTGCTCTGCCAACGTGCACCTGCCAGGCCTCCCCTCCAGCTTCTCCATTTCCAGCGAGTCCCAGTCCCAGGAGCTGTGAGCTGAGCACTGCACATCCTGAGGGCCCACCACATCATCAACTTACATGAATGTGGGCCATGTGTAAAAGGAAACAAGGTAATCCTATCACGTGGCTCAAGTCAAACGGGAACGGAAGTTACTGATAACGGTAACTGCAAATGATAGCAAATGGTGCAGCGATGAGCACAGATCACCACATTCAACTAGATGGTCTTAGAAAATGACCCACACCTTTAACATTTTTAGACACATTTTTCTCCAAGCTGCTCAGTGGCGACATTTACTTATTTGTTAGTCCATGCCTCATTCGGGGTCTCTTCAGATCTGGACTACTGACAACCCTGGGTAAACAGACCAAGCTGGCCAGACATTTAATCATGTTCTTCTCAATGCTTTTCCTTCTCTTGGCTCTTTCTTGATTATGCCTATGTGTTTCCAATAAGCCAGTATGCTCTCACAAGTCAGGTTCATGCTTCTGACATGATTCTGTAGCTAGCCTAAAAGCTTTGAAGCCACAGCTCCACTTTTTTTTTTTAAATATTTTATTTATTTATTTGAAAGAGAGAGTGAGAGAAAAAGTGCATAAGCAGAGGGGAGGGGCAGAGAGAGAGGGAGAAGCAGGCTGCTCACTGATCAGGGAGCCCAATGCGGAACTCAATCCCAGGACCTTGAGATCATGACCTGAGCCAAAGGCAAACACTGAACTGACTCAGCCACCCAGGTGCCCACCACAGCTCTGCTCCTAAATTCTTTCCAAATAAATAGTAAATCCTGCTTCTGATGAACTTGAGGGCTGTTGCTGTAAATACTGTTTAGGTGCTACACAGGAAATCATAATGGATCAAAGTCCTCAACTATATCAAAAACATACAGAAGGGCCGAGGCTTTGCTAAGAGATTCTGCACCATTTCCCCTTCATCTACTGCCTCTTTTCCTGCCTCTAGGATTTGTCTTCTTGGATGCATGTCTTACACCTCCTTCTCACATACCTGAAACTGACACACATGTCTCTATCTGGCGGAAGTTCCTATGTGTCCTTTCTCTAATGACTCACTGGCTCCACCTTCAGTAGAGAGACTGCTCGACAGGTGCTGGGCCCTACCCACCTGGGACTCCAGAGCCTTGCTTCTTCTTACCTAGGTTACTGGGCATACAGAAAACAGCTTTTAAGACATCTGTCTTTAATTCTTTGATAAAGGATTTGCCCCCTTCAAGTCTATACATACAAATGTAACTTTGTATCTCTGGACATCTTGGTGTAAAAAGCCCGTAACTTATCAGTCAAGCAAGAAGAGTTCAGAGGTCCAAGACCATCCCCTTAACTAATCCAACTGGAAACCTGCACATCCAGCCTCATCTTCAACTTCTTCCTCTCCATCCACATGCCATTAGTCTCTCTAGTCTGAAATAACATTCAAAGTTGTCCCATTCTCTCATGCTGGCTTACTTCAGAACATCTTGCCTCCCTCACTGCTAAGGGCCTCTTAACAGACACCCAGGCTAAGTGTCTTCCTCTCTCCAACGTGCCATCCCAACTCACCCCTGCAGAGAGATGGCCTTGCCCTCTGCCTTTTAAATCTCACCACTGTTCGCCACAGTCTAAGGCATTAGGTCCACATGGCTCTTAAAATTTGGTTCTGATCTATTTCCATCTCCTCTTAGTCTCATCTTGCATCAAGCTGCCTTTCTAGGCAGTCAGTACTATAGAAGGAAGAGAAGGAGGGAGGAGGAATTGATTTCATGTCATCTAATGAACCCCAGGAAATGACATAGGCCACAAAAGTGCTGCGAAACTAATTGTCTCAAGGCTCAATCTGATTATACCATTTCTTGCCTTAAAACCCACAGCTTGCTTGCCTGTGTTGAGAAAGGATCATGTCTTTATTGTTGCTGTTGCTCACCTGCCTACTAAAGCCCTTTGCGATCGGGCACTTAGACTATCTCAGCTCTCAGGGGAATGCATTCGTGTATATGCGCGCGCGCGCGCACACACACACACACACACACACACACACTACACAGTGGATCACTTCTCAGACCTGCCTCACTCTGTCCCTGCTCCCAGCCACTTCTCTCGGACTCCTGCACCCAACTCTTCAGCCAAGCCTGGTCACCTTGGAGAACCAGGGCAAATGTACCCTGAGCCGTGAAGATGTCTCTGATCTCCCATGTTCCAGTCTCTTAAATCCAGTCACACTGTATCCTATGAGGTAATCCTTTAATAGCTGGTTTTAGACCAATGACTCTCAATCCTGGTTGCTCCTCGGAATCAGCTTACAAGCTTTTTAAAATTACTGTCAACCAGGGGTGCCTAAGTGGCCCAGTCAGTTAAGCCTCTGCCTTTGGTGGGGGTCAGGATCTCCGGGTCCTGGGATCGAGCCCCACGGCAGGCTGCCAGTGAGGAGTCTGCTTCTCCCTCTGCTCACCCCACCCCCACGCATGCTCTATCTTTTTAGAAGTAAATAAAATCTTTAAAAAAAAAAAAAAATTGTCAACCAGACCCTAACCACAGATCAGTTAAATCGGAAACTGACATAGCTCAGGCTAAGTGTTAGCGTAGTCACAAATGCTTGTGACTTGAAGCCAAGACTGGGGATCACTACGTGAAAGTTACTTGTGTACTTTCTATCTTTTCTAAGGGAGCACAGGGGCCTTGACTTTTCTTAATCAGTAACTATTCAGTAAATGGTGGAAAGGGGACACAAAGAGAAATAAAGGTGAAAAAAGATAATTACAAACTACCTTAAAACTCTGTAACTAAACCAAAGGAAGCTCTGTTTTCCTAAATTCCTGGAAGGAATAATGAGGGTGATACCCCTTGTGTCACCTGTCTTGAAAAAAATTCTTAGCCACAGTGAGAAGAGCAAAATCTCATTACTAATGAATGAGCCATTTTATATGCAGGACAAGAGAACATTTTCTATCACTTGGAAATTATATATCGAGCCCAAAAGGTACTATTCTAGGAAGCCTGAGCCTCTAAAATGTCCAATGTGAAATACATTATATTTAATGGGGTGGGGTGAAAGGGGCCTCCACCAATTACAGGTAAGAAGAAAAAGAGGGAGTTGGAAACCCATTTTGAAAGGGAATTCTTGGCAGGTTCCTAGAAAACTATAAAAAAGGTGGGACAGAGAAGAGAAGCAAGCGTAAGATGCAATTTAGGAGAAAACCACACTCACAGCCCCCTCACTGCAGACTAAGAAGGTATGAGGAACGCACTAACAAACTTGCAGGAATGTTGAGAGTCACCCTGATAAAAGGGAAAGCAAATGCGATGTGCTGGAAGTTTTCAACCAGTGAAGAGGCAGGGAAGGTGGGAGAATTTCTGTAACCCATCTGTAATCGGGCTTTACCGAAATTACGGGTTGCTATCCATGTTAAAAAAAAAAAACAAATAAACAAACAAAAAAAAAATCCAGCTCTATTCAAATATAATTAAAGTCATCAGAAAATTAATGTTTTTAAAGTATACAATTCAGTGGTTTTTAATACATTTACATCCCTCACCACTTCCAAACTTGGAACCACTTCCACCGCCCCCCAAAAGAAACCAGAGAACCTAACCTACTAACAGCTTCTCCCACCCTCCTCTCCCCTGTCCTAGGCAATAACTGGATTTTTCTCCATGTGGTGGCCGAGCCTGGATATTTCACATCAACGGAATCATAGAACACGTGGCCTTTTGCGCAGGGCTTCTTTCACTTAGCATGTTTTCCACCTCATTATTTTACACTGTTGAGTAACACTCCACTGTACAGAAACACCAAATGATTCAGTCATAATCACTTAGTAGTAAGTCACTGAGGCCTACTGTTTTGGGCAACAGTGATCTGAAGATGAAAAAGGCCTTGCATACAAGAAATTCAAAAAGTTTCACGAAGTGGGACAGAGCTAAGGAGGATAACATACCAACGACAGACTTAAGGAACCCAGCCAGGGAGTATAGCGTTCGGAACAGAAAACGGGGCAGGGCAAGAGAGGCAGGGGTTGGACTACAAGAGGCACGAAGGGCCGTGTGGACTGCGCCAAGGAATCTGGACTCGAGGCTCTAGGCTATGGAGGACCTCTCCTTCAGGAACAGCTTTCGCACCACACTTGCATTTTACTCATCTTCCAACACCTATAATGAAAAACCCAAACCCACAAACACCCACACCATCCCAACTAAATAAATCAGTATGCCATTCTGCAAAGCCACCTCCACAAAGCATTCCCTGATCAGCCTGTCTGTCAGTCATCTTGCTCCTTAGAAGCTCTCACAGGTTTTTTCCTATCTTTCCATGGTAGTTACCATATGCAAATTATGAACGAGTACTGAGACACCACCACCTTCCCTATGGTGTGCCATCTACTGAAGGGCTGGGGCAGGTTCAGACTATTGCTGAAATCCAGGTGGCATAAGTGGGGTCCGAAAAAATGGGAAAGGGAACGGAGTTGGCTCAAAGCAGGTGTCCAGGACAAAACGGACACAGAAGATCCAGTCTCAGCAAAGAGTGGGGGTATGGAAGTAAAAACAGGGGACACCTGCTGGAAGGACAAGGCTGAGGAGAACAAAGACTGGAGAGGTCATTGGCAGCAGGGAGACAACAAGGAGACAAACAGGGTGGGACTGGCTCTCAAGCACCTGCCACGTGCAGTACTTTATCACAGTTAATTTCCTCAATGACCTGCGGAGCAGATATTATGAGCCTCAGTTTACAAAGAAAGAAACAAGTTTGAAGAAGGTAACTGTAAGTGGCGGAAGGAGGG
This sequence comes from Mustela erminea, assembly GCF_009829155.1. NCBI lineage: Eukaryota > Metazoa > Chordata > Mammalia > Carnivora > Mustelidae > Mustela > Mustela erminea. The sequence goes on along the minus strand of NC_045616.1, from coordinate 27,723,493 downwards.
TTCTTCGACCCATGCTGGGTACACAGGACGTGCGTGCCCTGCTCGGCCACATCACTCTGGGAACTCCGCTTACGAATGCACAAGCAAACATCAACGGCAGTATTTGCTCTCACTACAAAAATGCCCGAGTACAGAGCTGATTGATTACATCCTCAAATCCACTAGGTCACGCTGTCAATAAATTCCACAAAGTGATAAAAATGAATATTTGACCACTGCTCTTTAAAGAGAAATCTCCCCAACAAAAGTCTCCGCATCTTACGGGCCAGCAAATGAGCATTATTTTGGAATTTATGTAAAGTTTATTTTGGATAGGAGTAGAATGTTTCAAAGTGTGCTAATAAGCAAAGCAACTTTCTCTGTTCACTCCCAGGCTCACTCAAGATTTGTCCTGAAACTGAGAGGAACATATGGAACGTGGCATTTCAACTAGAGACAGATACCAGAGAAGAGTTTAAATCCAACACTGACTCGACTTAAGAGGAATATTTTTGACACAGTATCTGCAATGAGCAGGACCTTCTTAGGTGAAGACTTCCATAACGCGCTCTCACTATCGTTAATCAGCGTACCCCATGTGCACTCAATGGCGATGCAAGTAATCAATGAAATACTCTCTCAGTGAGACTATCGGGGTGGGTGGGGGTGTGTATTTAATCATTTTTCCAACAGGGAAAAAGGGAGCTTAAAACTCAAAAACCTTTCTATTTCGAATAGCAAACGAAGCCTCTGGGTTACAGAACAAACGCACGAGCACAAGCAGAGTGGGCGTTACCAGCTACTCAAAAAGGTGCCCCCAAATCTATGTCAGTTGAACAAAAAGAAAAAAGGTGCAGCAGGCAAAAGAGCTCCTCAAACAATTATTTCTTGCTTTTCAGACCTAATGTAAATGACACCAAATATTTTTGAACAACTTCGACCAACTGTAATTTCTAGGTTGAAAGTTGTTTTTGTTTTTTTTTTTTAAAGCGCAAAATGATGCTATATCTTTGAAATTATAGTCAAGGGAGCTATTTCTGCCTGCCTATACTTGAAAACTCACCACATGTTCAACACTTTCTGGCAGCTATACACAAAAACAAAAACAAAAACAAAAAACAAAAAAGGAGAGAGAGAGAGGGAGGGAAAGGGAGGGAGAGAAAGAGAGAGAGAGACATCATCAGATGTAGCCCACAATGAAAAATCACATTGTTTTTATGCTTACTTTTTTTCCCAAGAAGCATTATCACTTACATTCACAGAAAAACTACTTTAAAACTAATATGTATGCGTGCAGCATACTATAAAATTAATATTTATTCTTTTTTTCAGATAAACAATGCATACGTTTTATTTTTTTTATTTCATTTTTTTAGTGTCTCCAAATTCATTATTCTCCTTAGCAAAAAAACTGAGCATCTACCCTACCAAAATTATTTTCATGCATCAATACTCCTATAAACAAAAAGCCAAAACTGCACTGTTAATTCTAAGAAATTGAGCCCAGCTTTTAAGTAATTATTTTTGTATTACAAAATATTTACTGAAACAGCGCTATTTTATACAAAGTGATCGACTGAAAATATCACTTGTTTTGCATGCACCTATTCCCTGAAAAAACTTCCTGGGATAACTGTACATGACTATAAATCTCAAACATGCACAGCTGAGGCAAAAAAGCTACTAAAAAAGTCAAGCAAGTACATACTTGGTTTCATCCATCACTTCTACTTCCGTAGGGGCTGTAATGGGCGCATTGGAACGTCCTGCAGTAGGGTCATCTGTGTTCAACTCTCCATTTGTAGAGCTTACAACCTGCCAAAAAGAAAAAAAAAAAAAATTATATATACAAAGTAACAGGCTATATACAATGATAAATATTAAGGTAAAATTAAGGTTAATTTAGAAAGTTAATATGCAGAACATAAAACAATTAGTATGTAGTTGAGCTGTTTGTAACTGAATATAGTAACAGGTCTAATATTTTATTAAAATTCAAGGTCATCAATATTTGCCTTTCAACTTCCTTTTCATCTTGAAATTTCTGTCTTGTCTCTTTCCCTCTGCTGTGTAAGACTAACGCCTACACTGTGGTGTCAAATCACCTCCCCAAGGTGTGCCCATCACCACTGGCACCTTACTACGTCACAAATTATCTCCCACGCAAACTTCAATCCTGCTCCTTCCGATGAATTTCAGTGTGTAACCAACCTTATATCTCCCTCGCATACTGCTCATTTGTCTACCCATTTGTTCATGCTCAGATCCTGGAATCACAGTGATTCCTCTCTTTGACTGAAACCCCACATCTCGTCTGTCAGCAGGGCTCATTAAAGTCCACCCCCAAAACTCATCCCCAATCTAATCAGTTCTCCCACTTCTATTATTACCAGGACTCTAGTTCAAGCCACCATGATCTCTTGTGTGAATAAGAGCAACAAACTGTAAACTGGTCTTCTGCTTTCACCTGCCCCCGCCCTCCATGAATGTATTGTCCACACAACAACCAGAGTGCTCATTTTAAGACAGAAATTAGACCATGTATAATTAACCTTACTAAATCTCTTCAAGTATCAACTTCCCATTTCACTTAAAATAAAGATCCATATTCCTGCCCCCATTTACAAAGCCGCACAGTATCTGGAATCTGCCCACCCCTCCGACCCCATACTCCCTTCTCTGATGATCACTAGCCTCCACCCAGGACGTCAAACTTATTCCCACCTTAAGGTCTTGGCATTACCTATTCCCAATGCCTGAACTAACTCTCTTCCTGCTGACTGGCTATATTCTTCTCTTTTAGATTCTCAGAGAACATCTCGAAAGCAGTCCTTTTCCATCATACAATCTGAGACTTGCATACAGGACATCCTATGGCACATCATACTCTACTGTTAACTCTTTGTATGGCATTTATCCAGATAGATGTTTTCTGGACTGTGTTTCTTGACACCCACTCTCGCCCACTCCTGCTCCATGACAGCAAGGACTTTGTACTATTCCCCCACCGCCTCTCCCTACTAACCCTGGCAGAGAACAGGCTATCAATAAATATTTGTTGAAATAAATGTACACATGCATGAGTGAAATCTTAAAACAAAATAAAAATCATAGCAAAATTCCCACATTCTCCCAAATCCTCTTTGTCCAATAAAGTCACCTCACTGTCCTATTTCTTGCTTTCCCCTCAACTTCTCAAAACAACAGTCTTAACTTATCACCTGCATTTTTATAAAATTTTCCACTCATTTATTCCTTAATCCCTTGCAATCTGTACTCTGTCGCTACATTGGAATTCTAAGTAAGCAAACTCTTGCAGGTTACCAACATTTCCTAGAAAAATACATTTCCTGGCCTTTGCTTTCTCCTCAATTTCCCATACATTTCTGTATCACTTAGCCCCAGCTGATACTCTGGAGGAGATGGGTCTAGAAACAAAGCCTAGCTCTAACACTCACCCACCGTGTGACCCGGGAAAGATACCACATTGCGCTAAACCTCGGCATTCTCAACTACGAAACGGCAAACAGTAGTACCCATTGAACAAGACTGAGAGAAAGAAAACAGAATCAGTGTGTAAAGGGCAATGACTGGGCTAATCTAAGAGCTCCAGGAATTGTCGCCCTTGTTCCTCAGCCAGTTTTGCCTGCATTCAGGGCTTCAGCTACAACCTCTACATAAAGGACTTGCTGAGCCCCACCGTTCGCCCACATGCCCACCTAGGCTACATGTGGTACCTCAAACTCAATACTTCCAAAACCAAATTCCTCATACTCCTCTTGAATGTGTCACTCCTCCTATCTATGGTTCCAGTTCCTAGTAAACCCTACCATGTTCCCAGACCTCCAGGCTCAAAACGTAACAATCAGCTCTGCTGCTTTCCCTATCTGAGCTCATCATTAGGGGAAAAAAAAATGCTAATAGATCAAAAGCCTGGAGAGCAGACCGACAGCTGACTACTAGACTTAACAGGTCCATCTACAGAACCCCATTTTACTGAAACCTAACTAATTTTGACATTCTTACTGAGAGGCCACAATGTGCCAGGCACTGACTGTCCCAGGAACTTAGAAAACCACAAGAAAACACCCTGGCCCTTGTGGGCCTGATATTCCAGTGCACAGAAACAGGCCTCTCACCCCACAACTCCAAGAAAAGTCACTAGAAGTCAACCAACAAATCTAGACGAATGTAGGATTATGGAGGCTGAGTTATCTGTACCCCATGAACAAGTACTTTGAAATAAACACTGCAAATGTGCCCACAGCTGAAAACATACAGAACGGCCTTGATCCTTGTCAGAGCCAACCAGGCCAACAAGAGGAATACCCCTGGGTCTCAGTCTGCTGCTCTGCTTCCTCCTTTCTGCCATTCTACTGAGTTCCATGTCAATTTTTTCTCTTTATTTCTCCCTCTTTCTGAAAACATTTAACAATCATTATTGGTTCTAATTATCAAACTTAATTTGGTTCTTTATTCTTAATTTTTAAAATGTCAGCACTCCTCCGCTGTTTTGGAAAGGAGCTACAAAGCAGGATTCTTATCTTACACTTTTGTATTCGCCACTATCTGTAATTAGCAGAATGTTTTGCATGCAGAAGATAAACAGCTCATGCAACAATTTACATTGCTCTTCCCTCAACATGATATTCACAGGTTTCTTTTCCTCCTCCGAGTTCAGTGGCCCAAGAGAGTTGGAGGGACCCCATCTCAAACTACAGGCAGCTCCTCGAACATGCCTCCCCTTACATTCAGCGGCATAACTTAAAATTCAAAACCCAGGTGTTATAAACTTCCAGCAAGAGCAACCGTATGAAACGGTAATTATACAATCTGACTTATTTCAGTTCACACAAAGTCATACCTGACTTTAATAAGCTTTATTTTAGTGAAATGTTTCAAATCTCATTTTGCCTCACTGATCAGAACCAGACTAGAATGAAATAATATCTTTATTTATGTATTTTTTTAAATGTAATTTCTCTTTGATTCCCCTGATTCCCTAACTCTCTTGAGTAAAGGCTAAATCCCAGGCTAAGAACCGAATCAATGTGGTAAAAGAGTTCTCCTGTAAAAGTGGCCTACTTAATACTGGTGACATGAGAGTATATCAGGGCATTAAAATTGTTTTCACTTAAGAAAACTAGTATCTTTTAGGGAAGGGATTTTACAAAGAAAAACCAAAGACAAAATATTATAAATAGCACTTGTCATTACATTCCTAGAAACCTAAATCAATCAAACAAATATATACAAATTATTTTTATAAACCAAATTCTAAAGAATGATTCCATTTAGGTAACATCTCTAGAATTATAACTTGAAGTAGACCATAGGAGTCGCCAAAATATTGGTGTGTATCAGCTGATTTTTCTAATGACAGTATCCAAAATGGACGGCTGCTCAATGTCCACAACAGCCAAACTGTAGAGAGCCGAGATGCCCTTCAACAGACGAATGGATAAAGATGTGGTCCATACACACAATGGAATATTACACAGCCCTCAGAAAGGATGACTACCCAACCTTTTCATCAACATGGCTGGGACTGGAGGAGATTATGTTGAGTGAAATAAATCAAACAGAGAAAGTCAATTATCATATGGTTTCACTTACTTGTGGAACATAAGGAATAGCATGGAGGACAGTAGGAGAAGGAAGGGAAAAATGAAGGGGGAGAGATCGGAATGGGAGATGAACCCACGAGAGACTATGGATTCTGGGAAACAAACGGAGGACTTTAGAAGGGAGGGAGTAGGGGGAACAGTTTGCCTGGTGATGGGTATTAAAGGAGGGTACAGACTACACAGAGCACTGGGTGTTATATGCAAACAATGAATCATGGAACACTATATCAAAAACTAATGATGTACTGTATAGTGAGTAACATAATTTTAAAAAATCACAGCTGCTTTGAGGTTTGACATTTAAAGAAAAAATTCAGGTGTTTTACAGGGTTTTTGTTCTTATTTTTCTTAAAGAAATTTTCTCCGATATTCCCACTTTGACAAGAAACTTAGTACAGTTTTTATTCTAAGATGTTACAAAATAACAAATAAAAAGGCATCCAGATTCGGTATTAGTTTTAGTGCACCAGAGTTTAAGAGGAGGGGGCCTTGAACCTGCAGCTAATGATGGGAGAGAAATGATGGTTCACTTGATGGCTGCCAGCCGTGTCTAATTCCAAAAGAAGTCTGAGTACAAAGATAACACATGGTATCTTTGTAGTCAATGATTTTATAAGGCCAATTAATTTACTTTCCACATACAATAAATTCATACAAATTAGAGTACTACCTTCCTCATTTCTACGTGAGTTACTGAAAGCATACTACACCAAGTACACAGTAGAGGCTCACTATCTTAGTTAACCAGATCTCTTTCTATCCAATAAATACACTAGAAATACTAAAATGTTATCTATCTTACTTATGTCCTAAGCTTTTTCTAAGAGCTATCTATAAGAAAGCACACTAGTAAATGAGATATAGGTAAGAGTAATTCCCAAAGAGTCTTCTGGACCTGTGCTAGGGTTCCCAAGTATTACAAGAAACCAACTTTCTTACATATTCTAAAACCCAGTCGGCTCAGTCAGTTAAGCGGCTGCCTTTGACTCAGGCCATGATCCCAGGGTCCTGGGATTGAGCCCCACATCAGGCTCCCTGCTCAGTGGGAAACCTGCTTCTCCCTCTCCCTCTGCCTGCCCCTCTGCCTCCTTGTATTCTCTATCTCTTTGTCAAATAAATAAAACCTTTAAAAATTTAAAAAAAAAAAAACCCAGAGTGAGCTAGAGTTATAACTGATCTTCCTTATACTCCAACTGACAACTGGAAAGCCAGTGAGATTCTCACTGACTTTCAGCAAAGAGAAACCAAAATGGATTTTTGATCTAACTTTCACTTATAAAGTACTAAGCAGAGCACTATACTCCAGTCTTTGAGACGCTGCTGTAAAGGTTACTAAAAAGGGTATGAAAATAAACCTCTAATGCTGAATTTCCCCAGTGACCCCTGGATAAGACACTTCCTAAGCTAAGCAGACAGAGCGGAGCCGTACACTACTCATCTGCAAAGGGCACCCAACCCCTCTCCTCAAACAAATGCTCCCTCACAGACCTCAGCACCCTGGAACACAGGACAAAAGACATGACTGTACTCATCACTCAATCCGTGCCCCCCCCTTGTTAGTACCTGTGTGCTCTGAAAGATGGGAGAGAGCAGAGTGAAAGTGGTGACTGGCCATGTTTTAGAAAGAGAAGCATTAACAACGACAAACACAATGGAGGAAGGGCTGAGGCATGGCACCCGCTATTCCCAACTCGTCACTACACAAGTCTCCTGATCACTCCAAAATGCATTCGTCCCATTCTTTTCTGCTGTCCTCACCCGCATGGGTATGTGTCAAGTGAGGCTGATGAAAATCCCTGCATGCCCAGCACAACAGATAACGTTTACCCTTCCCTTGCAGGCACAGCGGCAATGTGTGGGAGTTAGCCCTTTTCCCTTTCAGGGGCTCAGACGCAACAGTGTACCTTTAACCACAACCAAAGCCTGTACGACCAGCCGAGATCCCCCAACAATTGGCCTACACCAGCGCACGTGAAGCAGTCTTCAGTAGCGCCCTTGACATCTGTCTTCCTCCCTGTGCTGGAAACTGCCTCTCTGCTTTCCAGAACCGGGCTTCCAGTTGACCTTGAGCTCAAAGGAGCCATAAAGTCACAGTCCCCGTGGGATTCGAGATGAGCACTACCTGCTGTCAGTGGTACATTTTAAAACCTCATTTTGGAGATTCTGGTTTGCCAGGCAGAGATACATCAAAAAGGCAGATAAGTGACATGACCTTCCCCCTCAGCCCTGGCACCAAACTAAAATCCGCCTTCTAATTATCTTGCAAATCCTCTCATTTCTCTTCATTTCGGCTACCTATCACCTTCCCTCAGCTAGAATTCTGTGAGTTGCGTCCCTGCCTTAGACTTGTTTTCCCTTCAGTCTAGGCTCCAATAAAAGTCATCCCTAGAAAACACACTAATAGAGTTACCTTCCTTATCTAATTCTCGTTACGGCTACCCAACATCCTCAAATAAGTCCAAACTTAATAACAAGACCTATTAGGTTCTTCATGACTTGCCTCCTGTCTACCTCTCGGTCCTCTTTCTCAATATACACACCGGCGTGACTGGACTGCAGCCAATTGCTCAAGACGTCTCTCTCTCTCTCCTCCGCCACCTTACATGTGCTGCCTTCTTGTCTTGGATGGTCCTCTCTAGACCCTTTCCATCTGCTAACTCCTGCTACTGAAGCTCTACTTTAGAAACAGATGAAAAGACAGAATACAGAAAGGTTTTGCTTTTTCCAGGAAATCTTAACCCATGAAATCCAAGTTAGGTGCTTCTCTATATGTTCTTATAGCGCACTATACATTCTCCGCTTACCACTCTGCCTGTTTCATTGACCTTCCCCATTGGCTGGACACTCCATGGGAAAGGCACCCTAGCTTTGTTATTCTTCCTTCTATTCAAAGACTCCAGTACAATGCCTAGTACCTCCTGGGAACACTTATATATGTTATCTGCTAAATAATGACTAGCCCAGAAACTGAAAGTGCTAGGTCTAAGATTCTTAGCCGTATTTATTACCAAGGATGCTAAAGGGAGCAGAGAGGAATATGTCTGATTGTCTAGGTGCTTTTCCAAAACACATAAAAGCCAAGAACAAATTCAAATTTAGTCTTCAGATATTTGAATATAATTTTTAATCTGTGGGGAAAGTATATCAAATGTGTAGCTGGATCCTTCAAGTCAGTGGATTAACATGATTACACTAAAGATGTAGGAAAAAATTGGATAAATTCCAATTTGGCAATATTTCCTTTGGGCTGTACCACTAGACTTCCCTTCCCAGAGATTAATCAAGTTTCTTAATCTGAAAAAGCAATAGATTATACTAGTATTTAGTCTTTCAAAAGGCCCACCTTCTATACTATTCTCACGACAAAACCATGAGGTAGAAGTATTATTATATTTCCATTTGCTGGGACATCTGGGTAGCTCAGTTCATTAGGTGTCTGCCTTCAGCTCAGGTCATGAGCCCAGGGTCCTGGGATGGAGCCCCGCAACGGCTTCCGTGCTCAGCAGGAAGCCTGCTTTTCCCTCTCTCCCTCGTGTTCTCGCACTCACTGCCCTTTCTCCCTCTCCCTCTCAAATAAATAAATAATCTTTAAAAATCTGAAAAAGAAGTTTCTATTTTACTGATGAATAATCTATGGCATAGATTTTAAACTTGAATATGACTCTAGGGCTTGCACTCTTAAATGCAATGAAATTAACTTGGTAAACCAGATGTGTGACCTGTAATACATATTGTACTTCTGGGAGTGCCTGAGTGACTCAGTCGTTAAGCGTCTGCCTTCAGCTCAGGTCATGATCCCAGGCTAGGATCGAGCCCCACATTGGGGTCCCTGCTCGGCGGGAAGCCTGCTTCTCCCTCTCCCATTCCTGCTGCTTGTGTTCCCTCTCTCGCTGTGTCTCTCTCTGTCAAATAAATAAATAAAATCTTTAAAAAAAAATACATATTGTAATTCTGGAAAAACAAGGAGTTCAAATTTAGACTCCACCATTCAGTTCCTATTAAAAGCACACCTGAAATAACGAATATCCGAGGATCCTTCTGTAAGTCAAAATAGCAAGAGGTTTCATCTTGTAGGTCAACTGGAAGCAGCCCGGAATGCTTTGTGGTGCTGCACTGAGAGCCATTCTAAGCTCCAGGAAAACACTGCAGTGACAGATGAGGGATGAATGCCATGGGCCCCAATGGGCTTATTTGGGCTAACTCCTGATTCTACTTCCAAATATCCTAAATCTGCACCATATTTATTTCTTATCAGATAGCTATCAACTTATTATGGTAATGCCTTTTCTAAGAAACTATCTGATGACAGGACCTTAGTATTTGCTGAAGGTTAGTTTTTTAATTGCCATATAAAGTCTCTGCATCTCCTACAAAGTCAACACTGGAAATTGTCCAACAGGGAGTGTAATGATCATCACAGAAAGAATCTCAAGGCAAATTAGTCTCACACTTTTGTATTAATAAAAAGGTTTTTCTCTTTCTCTCTTCCCTTTATCAGAATGAGAATGACTGAATACATTGTTTCACTTCCTTTGTTCAGAATCAAATGTAGTATTCATTTATTATAATGATCACATTAGCTTAGATTTTAGGCACTTTTCTTTCCTCTTCATATTACTAGTTTTAAATTACAATTTTATTAGCCCAACTATACAAGTGTCATATTGTAACTTTTCAAACTTTTTACGTGCGTAGGATATTAATCATAAATGAAGTCAGTATTTTAGGACAGAACAAGATTCAGGCATGAGCCTACTTAGGCTGTCAGTACATTTTTCACAGGAGTTAAGCTTGCTTAATGTCCATCATGTCAGGTTAGTTAATAGTATAAAACATATTCAGGAAGTCAACAGAAATAGTGTAAAATTCTTTGCTTTACTTATGTATTACCTAAAATTCTAGTAAGTAAAACTGATCACATCCTGAATATTAGGATGAAGCCAGGTGTAGTCTCCATAGGCAGAGAAGCTTTAAAGAGACGGTGAGAAAGGAGCAGAGTGGAAATGACTCTCCAGGAACATATGAAAAAACAGAACATACAGTACTAGACTGATGAGCCAATAATCACCCCCTTGATAGTCTGGAGATCCCATGAACCACCTCGGGGAATCCCACAGGGTAAGAAGAAACTAAGAAAATAATACATTTATGGTAATGGTGAAGAAGTGGCCGGAAAGCTTTCTAATAGTGCCATAACGGTTGCAGATATCCCTGAACACTGAGCCAGACACCTGCTGTCATAACATACAACACTTAGAAACGTGTAAACGTGTACAGACACACATACCATCCAGTTTGTGTTATGGAACCAAATATAACTTGTTCTATTAACTTTTCCAAGGATATGAATTGGGGTCATAAAAAATGTTTACAATTCAGGCACCCTTGCCTCTAAGTCCTTTTCAAATACCTCTGTTACACAGGACTGAAAGGTCCACAGACTACAAAGTTCTATAAAAAATATTTGGTTACATACCTAAATTACCTTTAAAACTTAATGGTGAGAAAAACACAAGAACTTACAAGATTTAATCAAGAACTGACTTTTAGAATTCAAATCAAGAAAGAATAAAATCCAGAGCAGAGATCCAATAGACTATATATATATACATATTCACTAAAAAAAATGTAAATCTGGTCAAACATAATGGAAAATTATTCAAGTGGAAATATGTGGAGAAAAAAATCAAAATTTTTAAAGGAAGTTCTAAATTGAAATGGATGGAGATAACATTTATTATCTCAATTACTTTGAACCAGCATTTAAATTACCTTAAGCTAGCATTCTAAAAGAAATAAAAGACTTCATTAACCTTCCCCTTTCTACAATTCACATAAAAGATGAAAATTGAGGGGGCATGGGAGGGCAAGATAAGGTATTCTCAGGGAACAGAGAATGGGGGGGAATGAACACTTCAAAAAAATAAAGGACAGCTTTAAATTTTTAGAAATATCCAGAAAATTGAGGGGAGTATTTAATAAATACTTGTTCTTGAAATTATTTTCTCCATCTGATTTTCTAGAAACAAAATATACCATTATAACAGTTGGGGTCATGTTCATTTGACCAATTAATCAGAAAGTATATTCTGAGTACTAAAGATAAAAAATTTTCTATCTAGTCAACTGACTGAAGTTTAAAGGAAAAAAAATCAATGAAAATGAAAAGTTATAAAAGTGTTCTACTGCTTACAACATTAAAAAAAAAAAAGTCTGGTCTTATTACTGAAAAATCAAGTTTAACACATTTCAAATAATACAGTTTGTTTCTCTAACCTGTTGTATGACTTACTTTAATACTGTTGCGTGTACTTGCAAAAATGAACAAAGGCAAAACTGTAGTATCCCTGGTGGTCTTTCCAGACCATGTTAATTTTGCTTTTTGGTTAAATACAAAGGAAGAGAATTATGGAGAGTTCAGAAACAAGTTTTTCAGTAGGATATGAAGTCATGCCATGAGTTCCAAAAAAGGGTTAGTTGTATAAATCTGGGAAATAATCACTCATGCAAAAATCAGAAAATACCTGTACCGAGCCACCATGTCTGTCTGCTGCAAGGTGAGCTCTCAAATGGTGGGGATTTGCCTGCTGGGAGTCCCAAGCTGCCCTGTGGTCTGCCGACTGCCATTTATTTAATGCATGTGGCATGCATGGAAGAAGAAAAACCCAATATGTTAAACATCTCATCCTTATAATATAGAAAACAAACGTATAAAAGGAAATTCAAAATATCCTTGCTATTCTGAGTCACAGATGCAGTTGACATTGCATACTGGATGTGGAGAGGTTTTCGTCACATGGATACCATTAGGTAATGATCAACCACAGAAATAAAACAGAACCATAGAATTGAGAAGTGAAAGGGCTTTAAATATGATACGGTCCAGCTTCCAATTTTATAAATGAAGTTAACAAAGAACCAGGGAGGTAAAAATTAAGTGCCCAGGAAAACATTCCAAATAAATCACCGAAGTACTAAAATGCCATCCACTATATTATCTTATGGTAGATGTCCCCCTTGGTTTTCTGATGAGGAACTACTTCTAGCAAAGGTTTAAAAAAAAAAGTCTTCAAACAGCTGTACTTAGATCCTAGAAAACTTTCCTCTCTTGCTTAGTACCGGGTTTCTGATTGAGAGGTTAATATGAGAAAACAGAAGAGTTCTTTAAGAAGTGACAAGTGTTATATAGAACACTATGAGGATATAACGAGAAATTTTTTTTTTAAAGTGATAATCCTACTTTATATGAATCCCTTTGCTTCCCTGACCTCTTTTTATCTGGTTCAAATTAAGGAGCCCATTCCCGTGATAGGCTGGTAATTCTTGATGCTTTTACATGACTTGGCAAACTGGCATGACAATAACCACAGAAAATAATCTACTGGCAGAATTAGCAGTAGCTGCTTAACAGGGGTCAGTTTTTGTGGACAGCACTAATAAAAAGATCAGGAAGGAATATAATATTTAAGATTCTTTTACATGTTCGGTTTTGCATTAGCTGCTTTGTATGTGTTATCCCACTATGAGATAGACAGTATCATCCTCACTCCAATGATAAAGAGACTGAGACTTTAAACACTTGACTAAGGTTTAAAGACACTGCAAGAAGTACAGCAGGGATTCTAACTCAAGAGCCAACTGCTCTGCCAGTAGTACTAACTAGCTCATTAAAACAATGACATATGTTTATAGTCTTTGGTGCTCTTTTCTTTCTTTTTCAACCGAAGTCATGAAAAACTTGCCGAAAAAAACTTGCCACAAAGTGCCAAGTATATTGGCCCCTCAGGAGCCTGAGCCCATCAGTAGCCAGAGCAGGCCTATGGGAGAAGAGATGTTAAGTCCAAATAGGCACAGTGAATAAATGTTCTGGCACTAAGCCTCCCAAATTAAACTGTACAACGCAAAATTACACCAGAAGTCTGAAGAGGCATGAGGTCTATCATCAAAGCAATCACAACAGTTCTAGGTCTTTTCGTTAAACCCTCCATGTTCAAAACCAGAATTTAGCAGTTGTGTAGCTTAAACTAAGGTAAATTCAAAGAGATTAAATCTGAAGAGGATGAAAGAATGAAAATGATGCTAAAATGGAGACAAACACCTAAATACTGCCTAGAAAAACAGGTAACATTTAAGGGTCACGGACTTCTTTAAGAAGACAGGAACAGCTCTCCAGCCTCCCTTCAGAAACAAAAGTTACATGCATCGAACTCCTTCTCTGAAATGTCAGGAGATTCTGAACTTCAACCACCAGCTGTACAGCAAAAACTGTTTAACTGGGGACACTGCAACATTTCAGTCATTTAACTAAATGTTCTTTTGCAATTGTCAATTTTGAGTTTCTCACACACCTGAAATGTTTACTGCTTCAATGATGTTTAGGAAAAGTTGAGATATACAACTTTTCTATTATGATGACAGTGCACATATCCAGGTCTCAAATTTAATACATAAGCTACCCTAAAGGGTTTCCTGAAAAAAACACACAATGAAAAACAAAAATCGACTCCCTATATTTAGTGCAACAAGGACTACATAAATAAAACATGGTTCCCACCTTAACGGAGCTCACCATCTAGCTAGGAAGACAAGTCAAAACACACGGGAAGTTCAACTTGAAGACATCTGAATTATAACTGAACTCAAAATTAAGAGAAAAGTTTCACTTATTACAACACCTAACAGCTCAAGAGGACATCTCCAGAGAACATGAATTACTGATCATCATCCAATTGAGAAATTAATTCTGATTTATAAGACACAAACTCCAAGTCTTCACTTGGAGCCATTTCTTTCTATATGCAGCATCTTACCAGAGTACTCAAATTATCAACTGATACTAATTTATATCTGAAGAAATTTGTATTTAAGATCCTTTATTGTCCCAATTTTTCTAAGGCAAAATTCTAAAACTACTCTGTTTTAATTGGCTGTACTTTAAAGCATAATATTGTTAAACATCCCCTAAATGGAGCATTTTATTTTGCTATGATTTTTATTGTGTTGTGTTCTTTCCTTTCATTTTTAGCTCGTTTATTAACTCACTTGAATTCCAGTGGGATAAAAAATGTAAGAGTAAGAAAAGATAGCACATTATCCTTCCCCAGAAAGAGTTAAAACTGGAAATTCTAAAGACACTATTTAACTCCCAATTAGCAAAATGTTTTATGTCAAAGATGGATTAAATCAAGCTTCTTTTTACAAAAAAGAGAAAAGCAAGACCACCACTCAAAAATTTCAACAGCTTTCAATTATCTTACCCAAGAAATACAAACTCTTCACTCCCTATCTGCCAGGCTTCCCTGGAACCTAGTCTCTGATCAATGCAAACTAAAATACTCACTATTCCTCAAACAAACTACATTTTTAAACTTCTCCTTCCTATTTTACACTGTTCACTCTCCCTCAAATGCCCTTTTTCTTTCATCCGCCTTTTAAAAACACCATTCATTCTTCACGCTCATCTCAAAAGCCACCTTCTGCATACAATCTTTACAGATCCCCATACTCCAATGACCTTCATGGCAGTTTACTAATATGTTCCATGTGACAGAGGTTACATTGTTTGGTAATACAGTTACTTGTGAGTTTACTGCAATAATCAAAACAGTAACACCAGCCATGAGACCTGAGATTTACTGAATGCTTATAGGAATTAAAAAGCATTTTTGTGTTTCACAGATGAGAGAACTAAGGCTTTGAAAGATGGAGTAACTTGTCCAAGACCAAGTTATACCCAGATGTGTCTGATTCCAGAGAATGAGTGAGCTCTTAGCCATTCATTACAAAATAATTTCCTATAGGTTATGTTGTTTTCCTTCCTTGTGCATTTCTGCGATATGCAGAATAGTAGCTTTCAAATAGGAGAAACTCAACAAATAATTTACTGAGCTAAATTAGACTGCAGTTAGAAAGATCAACTGCTATCATAATTTACTCCAACAAGATATCCAAACACTTCCACTCTCATAGAGTATCAAATATTGCTGTCATACTAATTTATATCACTAATTAAAAATTTATCATTAAACATTTCATGTGATTTTAAACTAGTGAAGAGTGAACCTGAGGGGGAAACAGTTCATTTGTTGCATATCTGTGCATTTTCAATCCTTATTATGCATGTGTATATCATCTTTATCTACTGAAGGAAAAAAGATGTATTTCAATCCTTCAATATGTATCTATATGTGTGGATATGTGCTCACATACACACATCCACATGGGCACACCTATAAGACTATCATGTGGGCATGGTAAAAAACCAAATTTATTTTTACGCTGTCAAAAGGTAATACAGAAGCAAATCAAGATATTTCATATCTGAAAGAGCAGCAAACCTGGTTTTTGGATTGTTGCATCTTATCTCTGTGCTGATGTGCTTCTCTGTTTGATGACAGAGCAGGATCTTGCTGAACCGCACCCACTGGAGTTGGCTATAATACAGAATGAGCATCAATAGTAAGACTATTGCAGAAGGGTTACTCACAAGTACTGAGTTGCTTCGTGGAATCAAAGAAATAATAAAAGACACCAAAAGTAAAGACACCTTAAAAAATGGGATCATTCTCGAAATATGTCACTAAAAATAAGACGTTAAAACAAGAGAACATAGCTACATTTTACACTGTTTTCAAAAAACGTTTAAAGGCTCTCTAATGCTGTCTTTACTTTCAGGTTACTTTTTCGTATCAGAAGAATAAAAGTGTATTCATGTATGTCTCTCATTTTCAAAGCCAATGCATAAACAGAACAAATCATTTTAAGAAAATAAGAAAATTATTTTTAAAGTAAGCTAATAAAATGGTTTGTCGTCAATATTTTGACCCAGGTGAATTCAACTTTGGATCTAAGAAAAATGTAGATTAAACACTTAAATAAGCCAATTATTCAAAAATACCTGAATCTGAGAGTTTGGTAGTTCCAAATATGGACAAAAATTGGCCAACAGCAAGCCACAATTAAAGTTTTTTAAGACATTCTCACTTATCAAAAAAAAAAAAATAGTGAGAATAAATATTTTAAAAGTTGTCCCTTCAAAGAAAGAATTTTATGATGTGTCCCTTCAAGTGATAAGCACCAATCCTACAGTTACAGTTAAGACTAAATTTTTTTTAAGTTACGAAAACTTAGAACAGTTTTGAAAACCAAAAACATGCTGTAATTTTTAAGTACCAGTCTATTTAAGACTTCAGCTAAATAAAACTGCTAGTATAATTAAAACCTATAATTTAGAATTACAAATGTTTTGAGAAATGGCTGAAATAAACAAAATACAAGACTAACTGATCTTTTAAAATAACAGGATATTATCCAAAAAAAAAAAAAAAAAAATTACATTCGACAGTAAGAAATAAATCAGGAATGAAAAGTTGAAAGTAACTCATTACTTTAAAAAGCAAGGAGTCCAAATATGGAGTTTCTATAAAATTCAAACGAATAATTTTAGTATTATGCTGCCTAAAATGCCCAGGAAGATGAAATAAAATGAATTCTTTAAAAAAATTATTTGTGGGCGTCTGGGTGGCTCAGTGGGTTAAGCATCTGCCTTCGGCTCGGGTCATGGTCTCAGGGTCCTGGGATGGAGTCCCACATCGGGCTCTCTGCTCAGCAGGGAGCCTGCTTCCCCCTCTCTCTCTGCCTGCCTCTCTGCCTACTTGTGATCTCTCTCTCTCTCTCTCTCTCTCTCTGTTAAATAAATAAATAAATAAAATCTTCTAAAAAAGCTATTTGTACTCAACTCTTTTCACTGAAGAAGCTGTACTGTGGGGGGGAAGTTACTACAAATAATCTTTCGTGTACTCACCAACTGTTTACCAATCCAGTCATACTCATAATCAAACATATATCCTTTTCGATCAAACAAGTCAGTAAAAAGCTTTCTTAGGTAGTCATAGTCTGGTTTTTCAAAAAAATCTAGCCTTCTTACATAACGAAGATATGTTGCCATTTCTTCTAGAAAGGAATAAAAAGTATTCTGATTATACTTTCCTATATATTCATTAATAATAAAATTATTTAAATGTCAAAAAACAGTGTTACAAAAATATGAAAAAGCAACAAAATTCTACTAAAATTTAAAATTTAAGGAATTTAATCACAATGAAATTAAAAAGGAGAAGAGAAGGGAAGGAAAATATAGGGTCAAAGGAGAAATGAGAGGTTTTACTTAACAAATTCCTCTGCTTCATTTCATTAGGAAAAGCTAAAATTATTTTACATTGTTATTCTGAGTAAAAACCTTGGATAGTACTAAAAACTGAATTAGTAACTTAACACATAAATACCTAAACACAAGCACCACACTCCGCTCATAAACTTAAATATTTCTTTAAAATACTGATGGGAATTGATTTATATATGAAAGCATCCACACTAGCATGATGGATTTCTTCTACCATCAGGCACATTCAACTAACTGACCAACAGAGGATTCAAATTCCTAACTTGGGCCATGAGCAGAATGTTAACCAAACAAAGCTAAGCGATCTCAGAAATAAAACCGCAGCAGAGTTTAATTTTTCATTTAATTTCTGGTCATACAACAATTATTTGATAACATATAAATTTCTCTGTGCCACTGTAATTCCCAAATGTATTAGAGGTAAGTATTTTTCTTAAAAAGCCTCTTTCCTAAAGGAAAATAAAGAAAAAAGCCATAAAAATCAACACACAATATGGTGAGCAATCAGTAAAACAGGGTTTTACCATCAGGATACAGAAAAATCAACTGTAGTGAGAGATGGAAAGTTACTCTAGGGTGTTTTTCTGATCCAATTCACTGACAGTGGCCAGTGAGAACAGAATCATGCACAGCCCAAGAGGCAATGAGAATGGCATCCAATGACCTTCTTCACAGGGTGACTCTCACTATTCTACAATCTAGCTAATTACCTGGCTAAGTGACTCTGACACCCCCATTTTATCCGGCAGAAATGTGTATATGCTTTATAATAACACAGAGCCAGTCTGTCTACACCTACACTGCTAGTGTCAACCAAAATCTTTGTTAATTTCCAGTTCTAGATGTTAGAGCAAAGACGAAAAATATGCAATTAAAGTCTATTGTCCCCGAATAACGAAAGCAAACTTGAAGGGCTCCCTGAGATTATACTGCCTGCTAATACTCCAGCACTGATGCCAGCATTGGACAGGAGGACGCGTGAATATTGAAGTGAGGCATGATCTCAGTCTTGGACCTTTCAGATTGGTTCACTTATTACTTACCATCATTAGCAACACATTATTCTTACTCCTTAACTGATTTAGGAATCAAGAAAATTTTTGTTGGCTTAATCTGAGTTGCCAAAACTCTGCATGGAAGTAAAACTATTTTTATAAAGCTCCCCAATGTAACATTAGCCTGCCAGTACTAAGGTTTGTAAGATCTTAATGTACTTTGAAAACTAAATCATGTATCACACACCTTTTTTGAGTCTGACAATGAGACTCAAATGACTAACAGTATGTACTAAAACTTTACAGCTGCATATCTCAGCAAGTATTTTAACTTATTAGAAGTATGTCATTGGTATTTTAGCTGATATCACTATCAACACTATCAAAAAATGGGATTTTCTTCTATTAATTCCATCTGAACAGAGCAAATACACGAACTGTCCCTGTGGTCTATGCATCAAAGGCTAACATCTTTTAAATCATACTTTGAACTCGTTTCTTCTAAGCATAAAAACCAGTCATTACAAACTTGAGCAATGGAAGTTAACTGCTGTGGTTTTCTGTGTATAAGCACATGTTATTCATTACCTGGAAAATTTTCACATAACACTTCTATCGGTGTGGCTCGTTTTGTATCTCCAATTTTCTGATACCTCTCTTTTAATGTGTCAGCCTAAAACAGAAAGGAAAAAAAGTCCTGAGAAGCTGGTGATGTTAAAATTAACTATTTGGAAGAAAGACCCCTGACATATTAACAATTTATGAAATTCAAAAGGAAACACAAAAACAATTACCTTTAAACCTTGCCAAGGAAGACTGCCTCTCAGAAAATACATGAACATATGACCTAAAGCTTCTAAGTCATCTCTTCTACTTTGTTCTGAAATATAAGAGAAACATCAATTTCACTTTCCTCTCCCAGTTAAGGATTTAAGAATGGAGAACTGACTCTTTTGTTACATATACATTAATTCCCAAAGTTCAGTATATAAACATAAACTATCTAGTGCTTACAAGCAACGAATCATGACCAGTTAAACAATGTTTTTAACATTAAAATTACTGTGCATCTTTAAAATATGCCGCTACATTTTAGGGGGTCTTTTTGTTTGGTTGGTTTTTTTAAGATTCCACTGGGCACTCATTGCTCTCTTTATATATCTATCCACAAAAGTATAAAGCAAGTCAGAAAGGGTTCCATGATCAAATACAGAGTCACTGTGTACCATAGCTCCATCGTGAAGACACAGGATATAACATATTAAAGGTTAAAAAAAAAAAACCCAGAGATAAAAATGATTCACTTCTTTTAACTCTGAATCTCCTGAGCTTATATGAGCACAAAACATCCATCCTATATACTCTCTATTAATATTAAATGCAATTAGATTTTATGTAATATATTCTTTAAAACACTTGTATTTGACCCATCCCAACATTAATAACCTCTCTGCCACCACCAAAAAAAAAGCTGCTAGAACAAACTGCCATTTTCAAATTGCTAGTGCTGTTTTAGTAACAAAATGTTGCACAGCACCTAACTGAGTGACAATCACAGAGGAAGACTCGAAAAGATACTTATATTTGCTAAGTGAAATTTTTTTCCAATTTTTTTGTCACTGAAGTTAAATGCTTAAGATTCCTTACTATTTTAAAATAATACAAAAACTCTAACAATAAGAGGAAAAAATAGTACTTTAATTATAAATGTGTAAGATGTTTTATCCAAATGAGTCATCATCATGCTACCTAAGCAGTACTGAATGCTTTTGAAAAAGCAAACTTTTCAAAGCTTGGCTCTGAACTAGCGTGAACAGGACAGAAACGGTTTTAATTTCTACTATTTAATCTCATTCCACAACAGTCTTCTGTAACACTTGCTACAGTGTGTGTGTGTGTGTGTGTGTGTGTGTGTGTAGTTATTATCTAGTCTTTATCTCTCCTCCCACCAGACGGCAGATTACAGGACAGCAGATGTCACTTGGCTCATTATCCTCAGGACCAAGTATAATTGCTGCTACAGAGAAGGCACTCAACACAGACTACTTAAATAGAAAAATGAACATCTGAAAACAGATCATACTAGATATGTGTCCCTTTCCTACAAGGAAACAAAGATATCCAGAAGAAAATGCATCACATTGTTAGTAATTAGGGTTATGAGATTGGAGGATTAGACAGGACATTCCACCTTCTCATTTCATATATTCAAACTGCAGCATAATGGCAAATTTTTCTCTTCTGCTTCAATTTTCTATCATAACAATGTATGCATATGCTATTAAAAACAGAAAACTTTCAAAATAAATAAAATAGACTCAAGGTCTTTTTAAAGCCATTTTTTAAAAAGTGGGGATGTGAATAATATGAGAAAGATGAGTAATGTTTTACATATACAATTTGACCATATTAGATCCTGGGACCCTCAGGAATAAAGAGTCATGCAAAGAAAAAAATATACATATTTCTGAACTCCCACTGAGAATCAGAATCACCTCTGAAACTTTTAAATGCCTCAAATGAGTGACTGATTCCTTGAGTATGACATGACCTAGAAGAACACGCATTTTAAAAAGCTTAACAGATGATTCTGAAATACAGCACTAAAGTGATAAACACTAAAAAAAGAAACTCTTCTCATTGACGTATACTTTACACATAATAAAATACATCCTTTGTAAGGGTACAGCTTGAAAAATGTTAACAATGTACACCTTAGTACCACCACAATCGACAACTATTTCCAACACTCCAAAAAGTTTCCTTATGCCTATTGCCAGCTATCCTCCCCTCCCCTGGCCTCAAAACAACCACTTATCTGCTTTCTGTCAGGCTACATTAAATCTGATTTTTTTATAGAGTTTCATACGAAAAGCATCGTATAACATGGACCCTTGGGTCCAAATTCATTCACTCAACATAATCTTTTTATGTTGTTGTGTACATTGGTAGTTCATTACTTTTTATTCCTGAGTAGTATGCTACAATATACTTATATATTCACCAGTTGCCAGGTCATGAGTAACTTCCAGTTTGGGGCTATTGTGAATAAAGCTTTTACGAACATTCTTGTATGAGTCTTTGTGTGGACATATGTTTCCATTTCTCCTGTGTAAAGTTTTAGGAGGAGGATTACTACTTCATATGGAAACTGTAGATTTTACTTTTTAAGATACTTCTACACTGTTTTCCAAAGGGATTGTGTCATTTTCTATCTCCACCAGCAACATCTGAGAATTCAATTATACATCGAACTTGTATCCAGCAACCCTGCTAAAACTCACGTACTGGTTGGTGTATTGCCCATTCCCCATTTAGCATGGTCACTCTTATACTTCAGCCCTGCTAGTGGCTGTGAGGTGTTAGCTCACTGCGATTTAATTTGAATTTCACCAGTGACTGATATTTTTGAACACTGTTTCAACTGTGTTACTACTTATTCAAACATCATTTTGTGACGTTTTACTCATTTTTTAAAACTGTACTATGTCTCTTGCTATAAAGTTGTAAGGGTTGTTTGTGTATTCTGGATGTAAGTAATTGTCAGATGTAAGTTTTGCAAACATGTAGCTTGCTTTGTTTTCTTAACAGTATCTTTCAAAGAACAGAAGTTCACATTTTGATGAAGCCCAACTTAACAGGGTTTTATTGTTTGCTTATGCTTTTTTATGTCCTATCTGAAAATCTCTGACTAGTCTAAGGTTGCAAAGATTTTCTACTTTTTGTTTAAGAAATTCTACCATGTGGGTTCTTAAATTTAAATCTAGGATTCATTTGAGATAATTTTTCTTTTTGCTCCATATAGGATAAGGGTTTAAACTCATTTTCTTCAATACCGATACCTCGTTATTATCATATAGTATCTTTAAATACTATGCTCTCCACCCTTGATTTAACTTTGAACCCTTCTCAAAAACCAACTGAGATTTGAGTAGGGGTCCATTTCAGGACTCTGTAATGTGACCCATTTATCTATGTCTAGGCCAATAAATACCACCAAATATAAGACGAAAGGGAAGAGTAAAGATAAGTGAGGAAACCAATGATGACAAAAAAGATAATCAATTGAGAAAACCACAAAGTCAAAAGCTGGTTACATGAAAAACTCAATAAGACTGTATCACTAGGCTGGAAGACAGAAAACACAAATTACTAGCATCAGGAGCAACCAGGAGGCACCAGGACAGATCCTACAGATATCAAAAGAATGGTAAAAGAGTATTATGAACAAATATCATGCCAGTAAATTCAACAACTCGAAGAAATGAACAAATGTCTTAAAAGATAAATTACAAAGATGTGAACAGTTCTACGCCAATTTAAAAAATTTAATTTATAATCTAAAATCTTCCCAAAATATAACCAAAGGCCCAGGTGGCATCACTGCTGAATTCTATTAAACAGTTATGGAATAATACTAGCTCTACACAAACTCTTTCAGGAAGCAGAAGGGCATCTTTCCAAACTCTTTTCATTAATGATGTTACCAGTCAAAGGCATTTTACAAACAAAGGAAAATACAGGAAATGTCTCTCATCAATACAGTCGCAAAATCCTTCAAAAGTTAATACACGATGACTAGTTCATCCCATGAATTTAAGGTTGGTTTAATTTTCAAAAACCAACTATGTCATTCACCATGCCAATAAAATATATAAATCATATGATCACCTCAAAAGATACAGAAAAAGTACCTAATAAAACATAACATGCATTTATGATATTAAAACTCATTAAATAAGCAATAGGAAAAAAACTTCATTCTGACAAGGGACTTCTATGAAAAATCTGTAACATAATTCTTGCATGGCCATAATTCTTACTCCTACAATCAAGAACAAAACAAGGATGTTCACTCTCACATTATCTATTCAGTGTTTATGCTAGAAGCCTTGTTAGAACCAACAAAAAACAACAACAACAAAAAAAAAAAAAAGAAAGAAAAAATTAAAAGGTATTCAGATTGGAAATAAAGAAGTGAAACTAGTTTTTTCTGCAGGCCATATGACTATATAGGTGGAAAATCCAAAGTAATCTACCCCCCCCAAAAAAACCTATTAGAACTAGTACATGAGTTTTAGCAAGGTTACAGAATATAAGTTCAATATATAAAAATAAATTGTATTTCTATGAAAGCAATCAACTGGAAAACAGATTTAAAAAGCAGTACCATATGAAATACATATGAAATATGAAATAAGCAGCATATGAAATACTGTAAAGATAATTTTAAAAGACTGAATGATTTGCAAATACTGACCCCTCCCAAGTAGCATTCTTTGTTAAGGAGAGGAACACAGTATAAAAGGCAATTTCCCTTTAAATTCAAGGTGTGGGGCCTTAGTTACCAGAGTGCCAACAAGCCCTGATCATAAGGTAATCTTGCCTATATGACAGTCTCAGAAAGCAGTATTAGTCTCAAAACCTACACAGTATTTAAAAATTCAAGTCATAAATATAACCTAATATAATAAACCTCTTCTGTAACTCAGCCTGAAATGTTCCTTACCCTCGTAATTCTTTTCTTTGTCTTCTTTCATCAACTGACAAATTTGGAAGTAAATTTCACCATGTAGTGAGTAACAGAAGTCAAACACAGTAACTAAAGAATACCTCCTCAGGTCTTTAACAGATCTGTTTCATGGGGGTAAAAAAAAATTTCCCAAAGGTAATATGGCCCTTATTAGGCCCTGTTCACATTTTATAAAGCACTTAACTACAAAGGCCTGTTTGAAAATGGATATTTCCCTGGAAGCCAAGAATCCTCATTATAGGAACCCTTACTATGAGCAACGAAGAAATGAGAAAGTGATGATTTACTTTACAACAGGTATCATTAAAGAATCTTCTAAAGTAAGTTTTCCAATAAGTTTAAAAGTTATGTAAAGAGTCAATTAAAATTTTGCTATTTAAGAATATATGTATCACACAAAATACACAGAATCAGCACATACTGAGAGCCTACTATGGGTCAATGTGTGATACTGTGTGACAGTATGTGATGTGACAATGTGTGATGACTGTTTAAAATTCTACCTACACTTAAAGCAGCAGTAATCCCAAATAAGAAAACAAAGGCTCAGAAAGGCTAAGAGAGAAGCCTAATACTATGCACCTACAAGAGAAAGGCAAAATTCTAAACCACATCTGCACTTTTTTCAGAAAGCAAAGGCAAAGTAGAACCAATTAATCAAACATTTACTGTACATCTTCTGCAATGCTTTTCTACTTAAAAGTCCTACTCTTTAACTGAACATTATTTTCCTCTTTTTAAACTACTTTTATTTCTCACATGCTTAGAACTATTTCTATTTTGACTTAATTTCAATTTAATTTTCAGCAACAGAAAAATATTCCCTTCCTTATTAACTCAAATTTACCTCTGTCAAAGAAAAAATAGATCAAATGCTTACAAGCAGGAAACCTTCTAATATATACATAAGTATTTGCAAAAGAAACCCTCATTACTGCATTTTCCTACAAAAATGAAAAACAATGAGGCCAAAAGACATGTTAGTTAATACTAAATACAGGCAAGACAAGAGAGCTCAAAAAAAAATTTTAAAAAAACTCCCACTGAAGAAAATTTAAACCATTCTTTATACATAAACAACAACAAAAAAATTACTACAAGCAAAGGTTTCACTTTATATTTCCTTCTAAAATGTTGAAAATTATTTTTCCCTAACAGCGCCCCCCGCAAAAAAACTCTTCTTCAAAATTCACTGAGCTTGTTTACATGTTCCAAAATTACATAATTAACATGGTTTTTGTTAAATGAAAACACAAACCTATTTAGCAAAAGAAAGGGCACAATTATGCAAGACAATGTGCAGCAACAGCTACCAATCCAGATACCCAATGTTGCAATAACCAGAATGCATAAAGGAAAAAAAAAGGTTTCAGAGTGATGGAACCCAGCACATGCATTCACCTGATTACTAAAGAAGTGCTCTTGAAATCCAGTTCTCTTAATTTAGATAAAATCCAATAAATTTATCAGGAGAAGCAAACCAAAAACCAAGAAGAGTGAAGTACTGCCAACAACAGTACTACACATGATAATAAACAGTATGCTATGAGACATTTAAATACCAATAAAAGCCTTTTAAAAAATAACTACTCTCAGACTGTAAACCTACAGCAATTGACACATAAGAAAAGGTGCTACACACCCTATGTCATCAGAGAACTCAAATTAAAACGATGAGATAACACTACTGCCACATAATGATTTATAAGAAATATATATTTGGGGGCACCTGGGTGGCTCCGTGGGTTAAAGACTCTGCCTTTGTCTCGGGTCATGATCTCAGGGTCCTGGGATCAAGCCCCGCATCAGGCTCTCTGCTCAGCAGGGAGCTTGCTTCCTCCTCTCTCTCCGCCTGCCTCTCTGCCTATCTGTGATCTCTCTGTCAAATAAATAAATAAAATCTTTAAAAAAAAAAACAAAAAGAAAGAAAAGAAATATATATTTGGTCATTCAGATGACCAGAATATATATCTCAAGATATATTAGGTCTTTAGCCACATTTCGTGAAAACACTTCAGAGCCATAAAGGTGAAATGGGTGTTTGGTAACTAATGAAGGTGAATCTTGAACCCTAGATCACGGGCTGGGATTGCCAGGGAGATCAACCTTATGATTAGAGGGTTGGGACTTT
This sequence comes from Mustela erminea, assembly GCF_009829155.1. Lineage (NCBI taxonomy): Eukaryota > Metazoa > Chordata > Mammalia > Carnivora > Mustelidae > Mustela > Mustela erminea. The sequence continues at coordinate 27,697,047 of NC_045616.1, read as the reverse complement.
CAGTCCCAGCCCCCAACCTTCAGGGAGGGAAAAGAGGCTGGAGGTTAAACTAGCCAATGGCCAATGCATTAGTCAATCATGACTATGTAATGAAGTCCCCATAAAATCCCAAAAGGACAGCTTTCTGGCCCTTTTGGGAGAGCTTCCACACTTGGGGATCCAGAACACCTACATGTGTCACCAAGCCAGGGCCCAAGCTGCACAAGGACAGAAGTTCCTTTGTTTAGGCTCCTATCCTACATCTGACTGTTGATTTGTATCCTTTATTATGTCCTGTAATAAAATCATAAACCTAAGTAAGTGCTTCCCTGAGTCTACAAAACCACTCCAGCAAAGAAACTTGAACTTAAGGAGGAGGTAGCTGGAGCCTCTAATCTGTCCATGGTCAGTCAGAAGCACAGGTAACACCCTAGAGTTTGCAAGTTTTATCGGAAGCAGTGGTTGGTGAGTGGTCTTGTAGGATGTAATCCTTAATCTTGTGATCTGATGCTATCTCCAAGTAGACAGTATCAGAATTTAAGCTGAACTTTCAGACATGCTGCTGGGGTCTGAGGGCTTCTTACAACACACTCTTAACATATGATCTAGCACTGCCCTTGGTATTTACCCAAAGGAGATGAAAACTTAGGTCCCACAAAAACCTGCACATGGATGTTTATAGCAGCTTTATTCATAACTGCCAAAACCTGGAGGCAACCAAGATGCCCTGGAGTAGGTGAATTGGTGAATGAACTGTGGTATATCCAGACAATGGAATGGTGCTCAGCATTAAAAATAAATGCTATCAAGTCATGGAAAACCATGGAGAAACCTTAAATGCATATAACCAAGTAAAAGAAGTCAGTCTAAAAAGGTTACATATTGCTTATTTCAAATTACATGGTATTGGGAAAAGCAAAACTATGAGGACAACAAAAAGATGTGGCTGCCAAGAGTTTGGAGGGTGGGAGGTGGGAAGCGAGGGATGAGTAGGTGGGGCATCGAGGATGCCTAGGGAAGTGAAACTCTCCCGTATAATACTATAATGGTTCATACATGTCATTATAAATGTATCCAAACCCATGGGATAGACTGTGCAAGTCACAGAATGTGCAAGACCAAGAGTAAACTACAGACTCCACAGAGGCTAATGACGCATCAGGGTAGGCTCATCACTTGTACCTAATGTACTACTCTGGTGAGGGATGCTGACAGGCGGGGGGGGTGGGGGGGGTGCTGCCTGTGTTGGGGCAGGGAGTATAAGGGAAATCTCTGTACCTTCTGCCTAATATTGCTGTGAATCAAAAACTGTTCTTAAAAAAAAAATGCTCTAAAAAATTACATTTAAAAAAAGCACTACTATTTAAATGCATTTTCTCTTAGCTTATTTAAATCAAGGTATACATCCTAACATTCCCTAACTGAACTTGAGGATATCACCATATAATAGTAATCACACAAAATTTACAAAGCTGAGTCATCCAGAAAATGTAAATTATGTTCATTGTATTTTGTTTAAGAAAGCAAGGAATTGTGCAATTCATTTTTAAATTGTTAAAACGTAATTATAAAATGTAAATACATGTTTTTCAACTGCTAAGAAGCTGTTTGGGAGCCTGAGAGCTGTCCTCGGGAATTTGGGCAATTAACCTAGAAATTATATGAATCACACACCATCAGATGACAGCACAGAAAGAAGACATTTTTGTAAAATCATAAATTCTGTGATCCCTTCACAGAGCTTACCACTTAGAGGCTTGAAATGTTATTCTTCTATGCAACACAGATTTTTTTATTAACATTTACAAAGCAACTGGCAGTTTATTCTTCAATCCTAATCCCTTAGTTCATGAATATTCAATATTAATTTAAAAAAAAAACAATTCTACTACTACTTAATAAAGAGAAATGCAGAGTATTTACTTCAAATGACTTCAACAAGACCAGTTTTGTCATGAAAGGAAAAATGAGTGATCCAAAGGAAGATTATAAAATGAGGTTCAGGGGTGCCTGGGTGGCTCAGTGGGTTGAAGCCTCTGCCTCTGGCTCGGGTCATGATCCCAGAGTCCTGGGATCGAGCCCCCCACTGGGCTCTCTGTTCACTGGGGAGCCTGCTTCCTCTTCTCTCTCTGCCTGCCTCTCTGCCTACTTGTGATCTCTCTCTGTCAAATAAATAAATAAAATCTTTAAAATGAGGCTCAAAGGAGTTGACCAAAACAAAAGTCTTGAAAAAGTATTAAAAATAAGACACTCAAGCAGACACAATTTTAAAATAACATTTCAACATAATAGTAAAGAAGGCTTCCACTAGAGCAGACCACAGAAATCCACGTGTCACACACAGCTTTTATAAGATTTCATCTTGAACAGTGACTCAAGAAGGTATAAGAAGGTACACAGTGAATAAAGACATCTGCCTACTTAACATTAATTGTGCAGTGAAGATATATATAGATATATGTATATATCTATATATATGTCTCACAGGAATAAAGAGGTTAAAATCCACACTGTGATTTTACACTATTCCAGCTTTTTCCTTTTTAAATCTGATACAGTGCACCAATCTCCACAAAGGAAAAATACTTATAAACGTGCACAAAGGTCTGACCAAATTCTCTCTTTTGAAATGCTCATGTGTGGAGAAAGTCCTTGAATGCACAAGAGTAAAGAATGAATAAGAAGGCTTTAATTCCTATTAAAAGAGTAATCACCAAAGTCCAGGCAAAGCCAAAAGGAAAAAAATATATAAGCAAATTAAAATCACTACTAGAAGATCCCATTTTCACTACTTGTCCTTTTCTATCTGTTCCTGACTCCTCACAAAGCTAGTGCTTTAAACTCAAAACATCACTAAAAAGCCCACGTTCACAGTCATCTCACTTATAAAAATGCTTTAACTCTTCAGCACTTAAACTCATGTGACTTAAACCTACTCTCAATTTCTGAAAAAACAGGAAATCATGTAATCTGGGAAACAAATTTTCTCTGCCCATCTACTTCCCAAGTACTACATAAAAATTAAGAAGCAAGGCTTTTGTAAATAGGAGAAAGTAAGGATTAAAGCCTTTGTTCTTTGCAATACTTGCCAAAGAAATATTTTGTTTGTTTTCTTGCTGAAAAAGGAGTAAAAAGATTACTGTAATAGTTAAATGCCATTTCCCAAGCTCTGAAGGCTTTTCCTAACAGGGACAAACATATCAGATTCGCTTTGCCATTTCTACAAATAGAATGCTGTTACATGTGCCATTGTTCAGATAAAAAAAACATCGGGCCATAAGGAAGTTGTGACTTCATATCTCACAATAAAATGGTGGTGAACCTTTGTTAGTTGTTATGCAATAGCCTGTTAACAACTACCATGAAATGAAAATCTCTCACAGACACTGTTCGCATAAATACAGGTGTGCCTGATTTTAACAGAAGACACAATCCGGAAAATTGTGTATCTATGAAATCTTATTTTAAATCTGTCACCAAAGTTTGCTTTCGAAAGGCACTCCCCCAAAAAACACTACCTGAATGCAACTAATTTTAGATATTTGAAACTTACTTTTCTTGAAGTAAGGCAGATTTATATTTTTCAGGGATTTTAGACAGCTGAAGAGAAATAATACCACAGCTCTTCTATTAAGAGCCTGTCAGGGAACACACTTTCAGTAAGCAAGTGCTATTAGTTCCAATGAGAGGAAGAAGCAGGGAATGCCATAGAGAGCAGGTAAGTCTCCAAAGAATGGTCAGAGAAGAAGCTATGACCAGGAGTTGAAGCCTGGGTCACATTACTGCTAAGGTCTTGAAGAAAAAGTGACTGTATACCACAAGGTACATTTAAGCAGGGATGATGGGTAAGTGCTGATCGGTTTATGTTTCTATTTTTCCTTGTGAGTGAGATGTCAGGGATGGAATCTAAAGAAATAAAGAAAATAAAGTCTGACTTTCTCTGATACGAAAACTGACCACGGTTTGAGACTTCAGAATAAACTACTACAAACATAACCTAGAACTGATTTTTTTTAGAAAGGCAAAGAGGTAACCCAATGGGAAAGAATATGGTATCATAAAAAGAACCTCAACCCCTAAGTCACACCATATGAAATTAACTGTAGACTGTAGAAGAAAACATAAAATGTCTTCATCTCCTGGGGACAAAGATTCCTCAGGATTCAAAAAGTAATGATCATGAAACAAAAATCTGATAACTGATTTCACAAATATTTACAACTTTTGCTAACTACTAACATCACTAAGAAAATAAGTAGGTAAGCGGCAGACTAGAAGAATCTATTCACAGGACATATACCTGGGAAAGAATTTATATCCAGAATATATAAAGAATTCCTATAAATCAACAATTAAATGACACACAGATCACAAAAGAAGATACACAAATGGTCAATAAGCACAAGAAGCAGAGCTCAGAATCATTAGTCATGGAGAAACAGACTACCACCACATATCCACTACAACAGCTAGAATGAAAAAGAAGGACAACTCCAAATATCGTCAAGACTGAAACAAACTGAACTCTCATTTGTTACTGGTGGAAACAGGAAATGGTATGAATGCTTTGGGGTACCGATGGGCAGTTTTTGATAAAGTTAAACGATACCTACCGTAGAACCCAATAGCAATTCCAATTTCAAGTATTTACCCAACGAACTCAAAACATATACCCACTGAAAGATTTTCAAAAATTCCTTATAGTAAAACACTGTTAATAATCAAAATGTTCATCAACATCAGAATAAATAAACCATTTGTGTGGTATATTTGTGCAATGGAATACTACTGAGCCTCAAAAAGAAACCTCTAAAAAAAAGTTACTGATACTTGAAAAACAAACATTAATCTCATAGTAAGCAAAAGAAGCCAGATGATCCCATTTATATGAAGTAACAGAACCAGCAAAACTCATCTATGGTGACAGAAATCACAACAGTGGCTACTTTTGGAGAAAGTGGGGGAGAGAACACAAATGAAGTCTAAGGAATTATAATAATATAAATCCTAACAGGGCTGTGGGCTACCCACATGTATACATATGTCAAAAATCACACATGATATACTCAAATGTTGTTAACTTTACTCAATGTACTTTTTATTTTAAAAAATGAACTTTTCAATAAAATAAGAATTACAAATACGGTCAATTCTAGTAAGCTTGCTTTACATACTGCTATTAGTTACCAATTCTGAAACAACATTCTGAGGATCCTAGGCTTCTAACTATGAGTAAAATAGAGTAGTGGTAGCCATAGTTCTCATTATTGGCAAAGGAAGACATATAGAGAGAAAAGACAAGGGAATTACACATATGGAAACGGAGGTACTACTTTGTGGTCTCAGAATGAAATTTAAAAGTATCATAATCAACTCAGGATTCTTAGTAGATAGGTATTAATATATGTATGTGTGGACATGTGTTTCACATACACATATGCATTTCGTAGTTCCACTGCAGAAGGGGCCTAGAAGCAATAACACACCAGTAGCAATGAGTATACCCAGTGCCCAGATCTTGCTTTCTGTATAACATTATCCAATAGAAGAACCCAGGGAAACTTGAAGAAACGTCTGTTTCTGGGTTAGAGCAGAGAAACTATAAGATGAATCTGGAACAAGCTGTAGCTCTAGAAAGTAAAGTTCTCAAAGAATCATGAGGATAAGCCAAAGGACAGAGCAGCCAGCTGAACTGGGCAACCAATGGCCAAATCTGGAACAACATGACAGTAGTGAACTATACTACTTTCAGTAAGAATCCATGAGTCCTTACTTACTTCAGTCAATAAATGGGAAAAAGAGAAAAAGCTTCTGCTTACATTAGATTATCAATAAATACATAAGGACTGATGAATTAGAAAATCATCCATGGATGGTAACTAAATCTAGTGGGTAAAATTTGATGAGAAGCAACATACTTGTATTTACATAATCTCACAAATTCATTTACAAAATACTTCTGAATGGCAAAGGGAAAATAGGAAACTTGTTAAGTATAGCTGAGCAGACACTACACTAAGCAAGGGATGAAAACTACATGCAACCAACTGACATCACACACCACCTGACATGATACACTGACAACACATCACTTCTGATTTTGTGCTACAGAGGCACACTCAAATATAATCATAAAGAAATTATGAGACAGACTCAAATTGAAGACATTCTATAAAATATCCTATAGATACTCCACAAAAATATAAAGGTCATGAACCAAAAAGAAAGGTGAAGAAGCGTTCCAGATAAAGAGACTAGAGAGATGTGACAAATCAATGAAATACATGTTCCTGGAATGAATCCTTGGTGGGGTGGGGGGAGGGGGAGAAGCTGTAAGAAACTCTGTGAGGTTGATATTATTTTATAAGGAACCCTCTTTAAAAAGTTAAATAATTTGTTTCAAGTCATACAATTTCTATACTGTAAACAGAACCACTAAGGTATGTACTCTCAGCATTCAATGTATTGGGCAGGATACCATCTCCTTGGCTGGCTGTATAGAAAGCCAAAGTCTCAATCAAAAATCTTCACACACACATTAAATGCAGTTAAAATTAAGAATTCTCTCATATTCTTTAATAAAAATAATCTTACGCATCTGCCTAACTGTATCAAAGTTGAACATTTCAAGTTTCAAGTTTATTTCACTCATATTAAAAAAAGAGTGAATGTAAGGATCTGTCATTCATTTACTCTAGAGCAACTTACTTTAAAAGAATTTTATTAAATATAAATCAAAGTAAACTCTAGCCAGATGTGATAAAGAAATTACAATAGAAGCAACTGTAATTCCCCCAAAATTGAACCATAATAACAAATAAAAACTCACACTCTTAGGATAGTTACTAATTCAAATTTCTGTACTTATGAAAGGTACACATACCTTTTCCTAAATGTGTGTTTATGCTCATATATCTAGCTGTTCCTGTAAGGCTCTTGTGTTCTCTGTATGGTATGTGTTTCTTTGTCTCTGGATCAATATATTCCTTTGCCAAACCAAAATCTATAATATGAATAACTTGCTGGGTTTTGTTTCCTGGTCGTCCTATTAAGAAGTTCTCAGGCTTTACATCTCTGTATATCAAGTTCTTTGAGTGGACATATTCCATGCGAGAGATCTTGATTCACACACCAAAAAAAAAAAAAAAGAGAAGAGAAAAGGAAGAAAGAAAGTTTTATTTCACGCTGTCACTAGCATAAAAAAGCATGATAGAGACAAGACAAAATTCTCACAATGAACACAACATAAAGAAGAGACCTATCAGAAAATAAAAATAATCTTATGCATCTGCCTAACTGTATCAAAGTTGAACATTTCAAGTTGTCTTATTAAAAAAAAAGTGAATGTAGGGATATCTGTTTCAACCCTTTAAAAGTAATATAATATCAGTCTATAGTTGCTCAAAAATATATCCAATTAGGACCAAAAGTCTTTGCTTTCACTGTACTGGTCAGTTAAAAATCTAAGTATTTGAATTTCATGAATTCCTTTCATACTGGTGAGCCAGATTCAGTCAGCACTTACAGATGATCCCACCTCAGATAATCAAAAGCGTTACTAATACCAAGTCTTGAACTGAGACTTGCAAAAACACATACTCATAAAGTTGCCATTTGTTCTTCCTTATCAATTCAATCATCGAGCAACTGTTACAGTTATATTAAAGAAACTGAGATCTAAACCATTAAATAAAAATAACACAGTACCCTTTAGGATATCTTTCTTTTTCACAATGTATTTATGTCTTTCCTTAGGTATTAAACATTTTAAAAGATCCTGAAACCAGAAAATCTTGTAAGATCACTTTAATGATAATACAGCACGTTTTCACCAATTCTTTTACACATTTTCGAATAAAGTTCATTGTACAAAATGTCACAATGTAGGACATTACAAACGAAAACAAAATTGCTTCATTTAGCAGTAATAATAGTTGACCACACAATGTAAACATACAGTCACTTAGGCCATTTTCATTCGTTAACAAATTCTGGAACCTAATATACAGTATTTCTATGACCCACACATTTCGGTAATGATATACGTTGATCATTTTCCAGGTGATAAGACCTTTTTTTAATATGTACTTTTTAATAGCTACCTATTATTTTACATCTATTAATAATTTACTGAACTAATCCTGTAATTTCTCTACATTTGGGTTGTTTCCCTCATTATGACAAACATCGTTGCACAAAAAGCTTAAGGATATGTGAACAGTTCCACCAGCTATATTTGTAGAAGTGGAATTAATGAGTCAATGGAGAAAAACAACTCGCAGATTTTGCAACATACTACTGGCAGAGATTTCAAAACTGCCTTAAATCATCCTCTGAGTGGTTTCCCCTCAGGTTCCCTGAAATTTAAATATTTTATAAGACTCCCTCACTGTTTCTTCTTTTCCTGGGCCATTAGAAATTATTACTACTAACATTATAAATCCACATTTCTGCGAGTTCCCTTTTCTATGCATTCATCTTCCTTATGAAAACAGGCCTAGAAACAAACGAGAACATTCTGACTTAAAGCAGTAAGGTATTAATTCTTTCACCCGAATAAAATACAGTTGGCTCAGTTATTTTAAGTTCTATGCATCCTAAAAAGACAGTGTGATGAAAAGTAGAAACTTCATTAGCTCAAATGTTCTGTAAAGGTAACGTCCAAAAGCCTGAAACTTGCAATACAAATGTGTGACCAAAAGAACCATATAAACCGTTCAAATAGCTTCAGAACCTCCTGCTTGACTTACCAGCTGGATGGCGATCATGAGAACGGTCTTAAGAGAAAACGTCCTGTCACATAAATCAAACAAATCTTCCAAACTAGGTCCCAGCAGTTCGAGCACCATGGCGTTGTATTTACCACAAGGGCCAAAATAGTAAACTTGAGGTATACCATCTGGGAGAAAGAAAAATGATTTTAATCACTTCCTCATCTTAAATGTCAAACTTCTCTTCCTAGGAAATTAATAAGCAATTTAAGAAATATTTTTGTATTTTTAAGAAGTGCAGTGGTATTTGCGCTTTTGTCTACACATAATGAACTTTTTCTGGGCCAACCTTCTCCCTCCCTGTATCTTCTTGCATGTTCCACAGGCAGCCTGGTCACACCTGTCCTGAACGACATCACAGACAGTGCTTCCGTGTTGGTCTCCAACACCGCACCAGAGAAGGGGGGGGTTCTTTTAGCCTCATATTTCCATGGCCTAGAGAAACACTTGCTACACAGGAAAGATTCTTTTTTTTTTTTTTTAAGCAAGTAGCCACTGTTCTCTTAAGTAAGTCGGAGGGAAGCATAATGCTAGCATCACCCTTCCAGATTCCCATCCTCTGGTATACACACATAGTACACTTCCCTCCCTGTGAGTGCAGGTAAAACCCCCGATATCACTCTTGCGGGTAGGTTATGTTATGTGACAAAAGCGACGCCATCAAGGCCCCATCAGTGGGTCTGATCTAATCAGGTAAGTCCTTTAAAAAAGAGGGTCTAAAGGCCAAAGATATTCAAAGCAGGAGAGAAGCTCTCCTGTTGGTTTTTAAGATGCAAACTGTCCCGCCGTAGAAGGCACCATGTGACCTGGAATGGTGGGCAGGCTCTAGGAACTGAATCCCATAGCCACAAGGAACTGAACTCTGGAAATAATCAGTGAGCTTGGAAAAGGACTCTGAGCCTCAGGCCAGACTCTTGTCCAGGCTTACACCTTGATTTCACCCTCGCAAAACCCTCAACAGAGGACCCAGTTCAGCTATCCCCCGAGTCCTGGCCCAAGGAAAATGAGAGATAAGGGTCTCTTGCTCTATGCCACTAAATACTAAGTAATTTATTATATGATAATGTAAAACAATACAAACTCCAAATATGAAGTCTAAATGCACAGAAATCATCTGGATTTGATTTTTTTGAACTAAGAGTTTCACGATAAATGAACATATCATCAGTGATCAATTTATCTTAAAATACATTTATTTATTCATTTGTACAAAGCAAACTTCTTCCATCTTCAATGTCTCACTTTTACTCACAAGTGATTTTTTTTCTGCTTACTAGTTTGATTCTAGTAATTTCAGAAGGGAAAAGACAATCTCAAGATATAACTTCCCTATTCTTTTTTAAACTGTCCTATTATTTTTTAAATACATTTCAGTTTGCTTCTCCATAACATTAGTAGTTTGGATAAGACCAGTTTTTCTCAAATGTGAATGAGTGAGCCAGCAGGCCATCTGGAAACAGGAAGACAAGATAATAAATCATGGCGGGGGTGGGGGAAGGGGGATAAGTTCAAACTGCATACATGACACCCCTTCCCAGAAAGATTCCTGACCAACCCCTCCATGTGTGTATGTCAGCACACCCCACCACACACACACACTTAACACTTCTCATCATCACAGAGTATCACTATTTTAGTGTCAGCCACTCTTATCAGAGCCTGTCTTGCATTCATGTGTCAGATCTACCCCTCACATGTGTAAAAGCAGAAAAAAAAAGTTCAGAAATAGTGAATAAGAATCTCACTAGAGTTTATTCTTTAATACTGCTTTTATTATGCTATTAAGAGCCTGGAGATGCAATTAAGACATTAAAACTTCTCAGCTACTAAGTTTTTTTTTTTTTTTTTTTTAAAGATTTTATTTATTTATTTGACAGAGAGAGATGACAAGCAGGCAGAGAGGCAGGCACAGAGAGAGGAGGAAGCAGGCTCCCTGCTGAGCAGAGAGCCCGATGCGGGGCTCGATCCCAGGACCCTGAGATCATGACCTGAGCTGAAGGCAGCGGCTTAACCCACTGAGCCACCCAGGCGCCCCTCAGCTACTAAGTTTTTAAAATTATTTCCACAATGCCTTTTGTTCCCCCCACTCTATCCCTGAAAGTTAATTTTCATGCTGTTAATTAAGCAATCTCTAATAACTCACTTCTACTCTTTAGCTTATTGCTTCTGATCTGTAGGACGAAAGCAAACCAGATCAATCAAGCTTGTTAGAACTATATATGAAAGGTAAAAACAAACAGGTTCTGAGGTTCTTCCATGAAAGGACTGTCAAAAGGCTTTCTGACTTCCTTCTGAGTCACCATCTGTATTCCTAATAATTAAAGTTGTTGTGAAATGACCTCTCAATAAGGTAGCAATATACTTTGGTTGATTAAATGACTGACTTAGGGACGCCTGGGTGGCTCAGTCAGTTAAGAGTCTGCCTTCACCTCAGGTCATGATCCCTAAGTCCTGGGGTGGAGCCCCCATCCGGCTCCCTGCTCAGCAGAAAGTCTGCTTTTCCCTCTGTCCCTCCCTCTGCTGTGCACATGAGAGTACACTGTCTCTCTGACAAATAAATAAATAAAATCTTTTTTAAAAAGTAATAAATGACTGATTTATTCAAATGTTTTCAAAGGTTTCCAAAAACAGAAAATCATTTCAGAAATCTCACCGTCTTACGTAATTCAATGAATGCTTACAGAACATCCACTATATCCTTATGTACATGGTGGAACACTATGGATTAGGGAGGACAAGACACCATGATCAAGGATAATTTAACCCAGGAATGCAACTTTAGGTTAACATCCAAATATCCACCAATGCAACTTACCACAGTAACAGAATTAATATGAAAAACCATCACATCATCTTAATAGATACTAAAAAAGCATGTGACATTAACTCTCAGCAAATCTGGAACTGAAGGTGACTCCTTCAACCTGGTAAAGGGCCTCTATGAGAAACTCATAACTAACATCATACTTAATGGTGAAAGAATGAATGTTTTCCATTTATGGCTGTGATCAGAACTAGGAGGTCCACTTTTACCTCTTTTATTCAACAGTGCAATGAAGCAAAAGAAAAAAATAAATAAAAGACATTCTCAAAAAATGAACAAAGACAGTCTGTTACTTAAGAAAAAGTGAAATAATTTACTTGTTCCTATTTGTTACCAATAATAAAATTCAAGCTTTCACATGAAAATCAGATTTTGGCTAAATTCATATCTGCCAGGATGACCTTTGAAAGTTCCCAATACTGGGTGCCTGGGTGGCTCAGTGGGTTAAGCCACTGCCTTTGGCTCAGGTCATGATCTCAGGGTCCTGGGATCGAGTCCCGCATCGGGCTCTCTGCTCAGCAGGGAGCCTGCTTCCTCCTCTCTCTCTGCCTGCCTCTCTGCCTACTTGTGATCTCTCTCTCTGTCAAGTAAATAAATAAAATCTTTAAAAGAAAAAAAAAAAAAAAAAAAAGAAAGTTCCCAATACTAAAAAGAAGAAAAACAGAATACCTTTTCTGATGAAACTGTGGTGACATTAACTATTATGACTTAATTTTAGGTAATACATATGGCAATATTGAAAATCTAATTCAGTAAATCAGTATTTTCCAAGTGACCAATGTATGTGTTTATAAAACCATGCAAAGGTAAATGATCTAAAGTACAGTGGATTTTAATGTAAGAGAGAATAGGAAAAGGTTTTTCCGTGTGGCTTCTAACTCTATACTGCAACTTGAAGAAACTACCACTGGTCAAGTTATAGTGTAGTGCCAAAAGGATGTTTATAATTTAAAAGTTAATTAATTAGCCTAGACTAACAAGGCTGTGAGTTAAAATCTTGTTAGAGAAATATGAACTGGGACATTCTGGGCGGGGTGCGGGGGGACAACTGCCCTAACCTTTCCAAAATAAACAAAAACATGCATACAACTATACTGAAGCTATGTTGTTGGGAACAGTGAAAGAAAGAAAAAGGAAGAAAGAAAAGAAAATTAAAGAAAAAGAAACCAAATGGGAACCACCTAAACATTCATCAACTCTAGACTAATTAAACCAACTCTGTCATACCCACACTGTGTAACTTAAAATAGCCTTTAACTACCTATGGAGATAAATTGTGAAGGACAAACTTCTGCTTTTTACTTCTATAAGTCTGAAGTGATTAATTTTGTCATTTACAACAACCATACATTACTTTTAAAATAAAATGTTTCTAATGAGTCATTAAACACAAATACGAAAGGAGACTGGAAGGAAAAACCAAAAAGCTAACAGATTCCTGGAAGTGTAGGTGATTTCTATTCCCATTTTTATACTTTTTAAACTTTTCCAAATTGCTATGAACAACCCCATGCTATTTTTACAATTAGGAATAAAATACTCATTTTTAAAAGATTCTTCTGGGACCACAAAGAATATCTTGAACTGGAAAATGATTTAGACTCCATTTATTTAATCCATGTATTAATTCCCTGAGCAAGTATTTCTTAAACATTCTCCCAAATACTGAAGATTATGTAAGGGTACCTCTACTCTTGTTAACTCTTAGCTTCATTCCGGAGCTTCTAAAACAAAGCTAAGTATATCATTCTGACTCTGTGGCCTTATAATGTGTGTGGCTTCCCCAGCCCTCCCAGCATACCCCACTAACACAAGGTACAGGCCTTATTCAAAGGTTCTGATTTACTCTGCCTTATTTTGAGCTCTTCTAAAGCTGCACTTCAAAAATTTCTACTCCAGTTCTACCATCCAAGCTGCCAAGTTCAATTTTTACCCAACTTTCAAATCTCCTCTTATCAAACAATCTCTATTAAGCATGACATGATTTTTTTAATTATTAACACACAATTTCCCATAGATGAGGAAAGGCACGCGTAAGTAAATCTGCTTCGCTCTATTTCATACAAGCCAACTCGTTGCCAGGAGAAATACCATGAATCTAACATGCACAGTCAATCAAGCTATTTACATAATATACCTTTGAGCATAATAACACCATGAGAAAAATCAGCAAAGAGACAAGAACTTTGTTTTCTCAAAAACTCCCTTAAATGGCTTCAAAGTGTCTCAAAATTACATAGCTCTACTTTACTCATGATGGCTAAATTCCATAAACAGCATTACATTTTATTGAGTAAATTTAACACGTAATCTAAATTTGAACGAAAATACTTCAGCTCTATCATGCAACATAATTTTACCTTAAAATATGACTCAGCAAAAATTTCTGAGGGGGAAAAAAGAAAAAATAACTCTAAATGACTCTTCAAGATACATACTGTTCTATGAATCAATGGGTGTACAAACTTCTTAGGTAAGTATTAAGAACGTATCTCAATACCAATTTCATGTCACTGAAGTATAAATTCAAGAGTTGTAATTTTTCCTAAAAAATCAAGAACGTAAAGCAAACACTATAAAGGTCAAACTAGAATTTCATTTCCCAGGACAAGTTTGGGCAGTTTTCTGAGCAAACAAAATTAAGTTGTTAGGCGTCAGGAAACGTTGCAACCAACGAACAGGAGCTGGGGAGTACCCCAAGCAGCAACAAAACAAAACCACCCCAGCCAGTATGAATATGAGAGGCAAGACCACCCGGTAGAGGATTTATGGAAGGAGAGATGAAGGTAAAGAAGGTGAGAGAGAAGAGAAAGGCAGGAAGAAGGCTTAGAAGGAAGAGTAATGAGGTGTTACATCATTATCCATGCCTCCTGATCACAGTACCTGGCTACTTAATTGCAGGAATGCAAATGAACTAAGAGGCAGGAGCAAGCTTTGTACTTGGTCTCACATCCAGTGAAGTTTCAACTGTAAACTCACACTGCACCCAGTTTGACTTGTTCTAAAATTCTTTGTGAGACTACTATAAAGAGCCATCCATGCGAATTTATGGAAGTTAGTTCTGATCACTTCCAGTATCACTGATTCTCAGGGCTGCTTATTAGCACCCCTCATCTTCAAGACAAGTGTATCTATTCCCAACAAAAGCTGAAGAGTGGGCAAAAATACAAAATTCATATACTATTTGAAAATACAATCTCACCCTTAGTCTCCTAAAATTGATTTTAAAAGAGTACATCTGCTCTGCTCTGTTTCACATGAGCCAGGAGAATTACCATGAACCTAACATGCACATTCAATCAAGCTATTTACATAACATACCTTTGAGTATTAATAATGCCATGGAAAGATCAGCACAGGGACAAAAACTGTTTCAGTTTTCTCAAAAACCCCCTTACTTTAATGGCTTCAAAGTGTCTTCATTTTCTATTTCAGCCTTCTATTTAAGTGATAAAACATTCATTAATTTAAGTCACAGAACAGTATCAGGTCTAACAAACACTTTTAAAGACTGCTTAGTACTTATGCCAGGTGTGGAAGTACTTCTGCCAGGTGTGGAAGTACTTCAGTTCCTTAGAGTTGGGCGACAATTAAACATTATCATTAAAAGAAATAATATCATGATGTTTCTTTCCATTTTTCAGGTCTGGTATTGTTCTTAGGGGAAGGATTAGAACAAAACCATTAACCTTCTGATTAGGAAATTTGAACTCTACAGATATGCTTAAGAAAACTTAAAATCTGACTAGAAATACTATACAGAATTATCACGCAGGGTATGTTCTTTTCCAAGGAAGTTTTACTTTAAGGTGCTCTTAACCTTTACCATAAATGCTTTCACTCTCAGCTCAGCAGTTCTCAACAGGTGCTCTGGAGATACACAGTTGGGGGGTAGGGGTGGCCCATGAGATCCTTTCAGGAGGTCAATGACATCAAAATTATTTTTGTAAAAACACTAAGATGTCATTTACCTTTTTCACTCTCCTCTCACAAGCGAAAAGTCGAATTTTTCAGAGGTTATATGACATGTGATATGGCAATGGACTCAACGAAGAAGAAGAAAAGGAGTATCTAGGTGTTTTTTAGTAAGCCACACATTAAAGAACTGTGCAAATTTGTAAAATAAGGACACTTTTCTCAGATATTTTTGATTTGGAAAATATGGTAAGTTGTAATTATAAAATGTCAGTGATATTTAAAAATGAATTAATACAGCAACATATTTATATTTCTGTTTTGAGTTCTCATAAGGTAAAATATCAATAGCTACTAACTCACAACAAAAGGTCTCTGGGATCTTCAGAAAGTTTGAAGAGGTAAAAAGGATCCGGATACCCAAAAGTTTGAGAAATGCTGACCCAGCTGTACAGCAAGCTCTAATGTGAACAAGCAGGTGCACTGAGTTCCAGACTTGGCCAACAGTGGTTCCATTACATTCCAGCCCCCACAGTTAGTAATAAAATTCTACCATACCCCCAAATGAAATAAAGCCACCTCACTGTAAAAAGAAAAAATGAAAAACAAAAAACAGTCCTTTCTGTGATAATTCTATTTACACATTGAGATTATTCTAAACTTCAGAGAACATTAAAAAAATAACAACACCAACACCTACAAATAAGTATTGTTCATTATATTGAATACTGAATATTACATGAATAAAGAATATTGTATGAATATCAAATAAAATTATATTCATTATGTAATGTCCTATTATTCATTATTTAGTTATTATTCTCTGGGCCTAATTAATTAAGGAAAAAAATAAATCCTCTGTATCATTTTCACCCCCAACCTTCTAGTTTGCAAATGTTTTTCTCACAATGGGATACTTGATATTTAAATCAAAAATTAAAACAAAATATGAAATCATACTGTTTTTAATGGCCTTAAACTTTGAATCTTTTTACTATTACATAGAGAAATTTTAAAATGATGCTGCATTTTAGAAAATTAAATCCATAACCATTTAGTCCTACTCTATTCAAAGGTATTTTTTTTTTTTTTTAAGATTTTATTTATTCATTCGACAGAGAGAAATCACAAGTAGATGGAGAGGCAGGCAGAGAGAGAGAGAGGGAAGCAGGCTCCCTGCTGAGCAGAGAGCCCGATGCGGGACTCGATCCCAGGACCTTGAGATCATGACCTGAGCCGAAGGCAGCGGCTTAACCCACTGAGCCACCCAGGCGCCCCTCAAAGGTATTTTTTAAATTTAAGATTCTTATGTGATTAATTTCTCACTAAAGATACTATAATTACCATATCACATACAACTAATCTAGTATCTGCACCATATAAACCAAACTAAAACCACTGTTAACCCTTCCTTCTTATATTGATAACGTACAGCATTCTTTAAATGTACACATTTTCCATCAACTATAAGGGCTTCAACACAAAAACTTTGTATACTTTTATCAAAAGTAGCAACATACTTGTGTATTAAGAGCTCAACATTCCATAAGTGACAGAAATTCCCATACAGAGAGGCCTCCATAAGGAATGAGGAATATTATGTATACTTAAGAGGACTTCTAAAAGCAATTCAGCTAAGAGAAAAGGGAACTCTAGGAAGCTGCTATATCAACTGTAGGTTATCTGAGCCGAGATTAAATCTACACTAACCACTGGCTCACCCATACAATATTCTTTATTATGTTTGTTAATACCAAAATACAATAGGTGACATCCTAATTAATATATTCACTTAACATTAATAGTTTTTACATATTTTCTCTGTTTTCTCAAATAGACGGAAAGAGTAGATACATGGAAAGAGTAGAATTTCTTAAATTTCTTCAACAAAGAAAAACTCTAATCAGGCTTCTCTATGAATAAATGAAACTTCAGATATTAACAAATGGATATAGCCAGGTTTAAAAGCTTTGTACTGTTACAACCTTTCTTTTAGTAAATAGTATGATCAAATTTCCATACATTATGGGATCAACAACACACATTCAGCTAGCAAACAGACCGAAACTGCCTTGAAAAGATGTGAAAATGGAGGCGTCTATAAAACACAGAGGCAACAACTAAATCCTGACTTTTTAACAAGACACAAACCAAGAAGGCAGAGGGGTCAGTACAAGGCAGGGAGAGGAGCTCTTTTAACAGCCCCTGAAAGACAATACTACGAATAGGTATGATTTCTGAAAGAGCCACTGCAGCTATTATCAAATTATTGTTTAGAACTACATAGTTCAGAGCACATCAAAAAGCCAAGGCATGGACTTAGAAACAATGATTTAACATATGCATGGTCTCAAACAGGGTGTTTAATATCACTCCTATAGCTGCAGATTTCCAACAACAGTAATTTATAACAGAAAAAAGATTATTCTACTTCCTTTGGTAAGCAATAATTTATGACAAAGAAAGGTTGTTTTAATCTCTGAGAGAAAGATTATCAGCTAATAAAGAGATTCTGAGGAATAAATAATTGCCCCCCAACAGAGGGGCCTTGGAAAACCATTTGATGTGAAGAATTAACAAAAAGAAACAATACTTAGAATCACTGATCTTCAGAGAAAATTACCCCATAAATTTCAAAACATAGTCCCTGCACTCTCATCAAGTATCAACAATTCAAGTAAATAAAAAACCACATTATTCTAATAATTAAACCCTATCTTCTCTACAAAGTTATTATTTTTAGATGGCTGAACTGTACAGTTCAGTTAATTAGATAACTATCTGGCTATCTCCTAGGTTTATCGTTTCCATTATTTCAAAAAATACTTATCATTGATTTTTTTTTCCTTCTACTTCCAGATTCCTAAAATGAGGAATTAAATTTGCCTAATTAGAGAATAATACACAAATGAAATAAGTTAAAACAAATAAAATTTTTGAAATGGTAGGGCTATGCTTCTGTGTCAGAAATGAAATAAATTAAAATTATAATACTATAACAATCTTTATAATACTGATATATCAAACTTTCAAAACCCATCACAGAAGTTTTAAAAAAACACTACAGGAAATTCTGGGAATTCTATATCACAACTTCACATCTAGTAAAAGAAAACAGTACCTCTCATTTAAGAATTTATCAGTTCAATCATCTACCAAGGAACTACAATTGTCAAGCATTCTGCTCAGTTTCAAGGATAAAAAGGCAAATATATCATTTTATTTGCCTCAAAGAGTTCAACTGTTAGTGGAGGGGAAAAACATAAGCAAACAATAATGAAATATAGTATGATACATGAAAAGCAAAGATATATTCAAACTATGTCAGGTCAAAGAAGAAGCATTTTTGTAGAGAGTGAAAAACAATGTCAGGAAATGCATTGCAAAAGAGTTGATATTTAGCTAGGGCCTGAAGAAACAAATTTGTTGAGAAAGAAAGACATTCCCAAAGGAGAATACATACAGATGAAAATACAAAGATCTTTTCAAGGAACAGTAAATTGAGAGCAACCAGAAAAGTGAGTTCCCAGAAAGACAAAGAAATTTTATGCTAAATGGTAGGACAGAACTCTGTGTTCATCCTAACTGGCCAAAATCAAAAGATAATCCAAAAAAAGCAAACAGGCCTTTGAGAAGAGAAAAAGATCACTGAAAAAGTAAGGAGAAAAGAAGGGAGGGAGCAAAATTCTAAGTATACAGAATTTCTCATTCCACTAGGGACAAAAATGAATAACTAAATTTTAAGAATGGAGGCAAGAGGTAAAGAATTGGAAGTTACGGAGCGCCTGGGTGGCTCAGTGGGTTAAAGCCTCTGCCTTCGGCTCAGGTCATGATCCCAGCATCCTGGGATGGAGCCTCACATGGGGCTCTTTGCTCGGCAGGGAGCCTGCTCCCCCCACCCCCTTCTCTCTCTGCCTGCCTCTCTGCCTACTTGTGATCTCTGTCAAATAAATAAATAAAATCTTAAAAAAAAAAAAAACAGAATTGGAAGTTATCCTTATTTAGACACCAATTTCATCTTTTTCTCCCTCCTCCAGTTTCAAAAAATTTAAGATCTTAAGATAAAAGCCACATACGAAAAACAGGAGGAGGAAGCTAAAGGGAGCCGATGCCTTACTTTTGAGCAACTATATCAACCCTACAATGGTCTGTCTACCTGAGAATTCCTTGTTTATTTTTCCTCACAAAACATCCCTTCACTTGTGTAACTACTGCTGTCGTGATTCCTGTTACTGACGAAGTCATTCGTGCCCAACGCCAAGGTCAGTGTGTTTTTATCTCTGTTCCTCTTCTCAAGTCACACTCTACTCTCCCCTGGGGGATCCCAGCCATTCCCTTCGTCTTAGAAACCACCTATGTGCTAATGACTCCCAAATCTAGATCTTCTTTGACTCAGTAAATGCTGACTGGACATAACAAAACAAGACTATTCAATATATCACATCTTCGCTATCACAGAACGTGATCATGGTATCAAACACAATATTATTATAATCCTATGGAAAGCTAAGTAGTAAGAGAGAGCCAATCCCTCATCTAAGCACTAAAGCTATACAGTCCCACTGTCTGTAAAAAACAGATTCAATGAACAAATGAGAGAGAAAACAGGGAAAAAACTGGGCAGTTAGAGAAAGAGAACAAGAGACATAAGGACTTACTGGAGGTTCAAAACCCAGACAGGCAGAACTAGAGAAATTATGTATGTTTTCAGAGACAGTTCAATAAATAATTCTAAATCTTTTCAAATCTGTTTTTAAAATTTTTTTTTAAATTTATTTACTTGATAGAGCACAAGTAGGCAGAGCGGCAGGCAGAGGGAGAGGGAGAAGCAGACTCCCCACTGAGCAAGAAGTCCAAGGCGGGACTTGATCCCAGAACTCTGGGATCATGACCTGAGCCGAAGTCAGATGATTAATGACCCAGGCAGCCCAAAATAAATCCATCTCTTAATTTTTGTTTTTACTGTGGTCAGGCATACATGATAGAAAATGTGTTATTTTAATCATCTGTCCGTGTGCAGATCAATGGCACGAGGCAAATATTCACACTGCTGTGCACCCGGCACCACAACTAAACTCCAGAACGCTTTCATCACTTCATACTGAAACTCCATACCCAAGAAATAATATTTTCCCATTTCCATATCCCCTCAGGCCCTGGCAACCACCATTCTGCTGCCTGTCTCTGTGAATCTGACTACTCTCGGTACCTCAAATAAGTGGAATTACATAGTATTTGTCCTATTGTGACAGGCTTATTTTAGTTAGCAAAATGTCCCCAAGGCTCACCTATATTGTACTATGTGTCCAAACTTCCCTTCTTCTTTAAGACTGAGTAATATTTCAGGGTACCTGGGTGACTCAGTTAAGCGTCTGGAGTCCCAGGATCAAGCCCAACATCTGGCTCCCCGCTCAGCAGGGAGTTTGCTTCTCCCTCTGACCCTCCCCTTTCTCGTGCTCTCTAAATAAATAAATAAATAAAATCTTAAGAAAAAAGACTGAATATTTCATTGTATGTATAGATCGCATTGTTTATCTGTTCATCCACTGATGGACACTTAGGTTGTTTCCACTTTTTACTGCAAATCATGCTGCTCTGAACATAGCTGTTTGGATATCTGTTAGCAGGCAATCTTTGGTACAGATAATAAGTGGGATTGCTGCATCAAATGGTAATTATAGGTTTGATTTTTTTTTTTTTTTTTTTGGAGGAACTGTTTTCCACAACATCTGCAGCTGTACCATTTTACTGTCCCCTCAGCAATGCACCAAGATTTTTATTTTTCCACCTTCATACCAACACTTGTTGACTGGTTGCTGCTGTTTTTCATTTGTCTGAAAACAGCCATTCTATGGGTATGAAGTGGTGTATCTCTGTAGTTTTGATTTACATTTCCCTAATGATGACTAATACTGAGCATCCTTTCAGGTGCTTATTGGCCATCTGCATATATTTGGAGAAAAGTCTACTCAAACCCTTTGCCCACTTTTGAAGTGGACTGCCTGTTTTCTCGTGGTTGAGTTTTAGGGGTTTGTTAAATAGTGTAGCTATTGATTAACTATACCTATTTTTAAAGGGAACTAACAAGGAAACTGCTACTTAAATAAAACTTAAAGTACCTTAAGAGAGTTAAAGCTAAATTACTTTGAATGGCTCATTTATGACTAAGAGCACTCTGAAAATACAATCCTTTCAAGTATCAATTCCAAAATCCAACTTTTTTTTTTTTTTTTTTAAGCAGGCTCCATTCTGACTGTGGGGCTTGAACTCAGGACCTTGAGATCAAGAGTCACATGCTCTACTGACTGAGCCAGCCAGCATCCCCAAAATCAAACTATTTTAAAAATCATCAGTCCCTCCCCAAACAACTGAAGTCTTTTCTACAAAGATGACATGGGCACTCACAAATGTTTCCAAAACTCATGTTTGATTAAAAAAACTATCTATGTAGTAACCTAAACTGACATGATTCACATAAAATACTCAAAACTATTCACACTTGAAAGCTTCATGCAATACCATTCATATTTCAATCTGTGTAAATGCTATGCCACGAAGCACAGGGGGATCACCTGATATATATGGAGTGTCTTCTACATGGTGGGCCCTGTGGCAAAGAATACAATAATAAAATTAAGTGTACCTTTGATGTTTAATTCAATGACTCCCTAAACTCTAAACTGACTTATTTATTCTTCTCTAATTAAAGTGTTCAACCCGATTTTTTTAAATGATAGCTTTACTATGTAAGTAATGATTGATCTGTTGTCTTTAAATCTCCCCAGCATCCAATCTTCCTTCTGATTAACACCTCAGTTTCCCAATAGGCAACCACCTTACCCCATTCTCAGTCCTGGAGTTTCAGGTAGGTACTGAGATGAGCAAAAGACCTAAGTTTGGGCAATCAAATTCATAGCAATTAAAACAAGGAAAGTCATGGGACATAAAATAATACAGTAAGATTTGGTCCTAGAACTTCTGCAAGAATTTTCGGGAAAGACATGACATTATAGGGATGCCTCGGTGGCTCACTCAGCTAAGCACTGCCTTTGGCTCAGATCATGATTCTGAAGTCCTGAAATGGAGTCCCACACCAGGTTCCCTGCTCAGCATGAAGCCTGCTTCTCTCTCTCCCTCTGCCACTTGCCCTGCTTATGCTCACTCTCTCCCTCTCTCTTTCTCTCTCTGTCAAATAAATAAAATATTTGAAAAGAAAAGAGAAGAAATGACATTATAATTGCTAAGTTCAGCTACTGGTAACCACCTTTGCCATCTCATAAAAAGGGCCAACCAGAAAATGAAGCTTACTACACACTTACACTTACACACACACACACACACACACACACACACACACACACACAGAGGCAGAGCACAGAAACAAATTCAAGAATGTCCCTCATGGCAGTATTTGAAATCCTGGATACAATAATGTCTTATAAATAGGTCCCTTCTCTGAATTTCCAGGAGATGAGCCAATAAACTCCCCACCCCCCCCAACTTAGTTTCTTGGGGCTTTCTATCACTTGCTACTTCTAACTAACATGTATGGTTTCACATATAATTGGTTTTATTTCCCCCTATCCTTTAAATCTCAGTTGTCAATGATAATTTTGGTAACTCCTGGAGGTCTATCTGTATCAGACTTAGATGTGCATTATAAGAAGCCTACAGTGATAAAAAACATTAACACAAAATGTCAATTTATTGTCCCCACAGTGACTACTCATTTGGAAAATATGCTGTTAGGAAAAAAAGAATATGCAAATTAATAATGCATTAAGTGCTCAATTCTATGAATTAGAATATAAACATGTACTTACAAAAAGACACATGAAAAAACTTTATTTTATTAAACCTGGGGAAACAAAATATTCCTACCTGATAAGAAACTACACATAAAAAATCATTACAGTTAGCAGAACAGAAGTAAACAAAAAGCATAGCTGTGAGAGGCTTCCACATAAAGGCAATGCAACCTACTATAAGAAATTTTCTCATTAGTTTTTTTTCCAATGGCCAAAAATATCTGTTCTCACTAATTTTAGAGTTTACATAAAAATACACCTGTACTTAAAAAAAAAAAAAACCTGTATTAACTTCCTACAGTCACTGAAATTACTGCACACTTGTTGCTTAAAACAGCAATTTATTTTGTCACAGATCTGGAGGACAGAAATCTGAAATCAGTCTCATCAGATTAAATCAAGGTGTTGGCAGGGGCATGTTTCCGCTGAAGGTTCAAAGGGAGAATCCTAGAAGCCTCTTCCAGGTTTTTAAGACTGAGCATTCCCTACTTATGCTCTATCACTCCAGTCTCTGAGTTTGTAGCCATTTTGCCTTCTCCTTTCTGTGTATTAAAATACCCCTCTGCCCCTCTTCTACAAGGACATTTGTGGCTGTGTCTAGGGGATACCCAGATAATCCAGAATAATCTACCCATCACAAGATCTTTAACTTCATCACACCTGCACAGGTAAATTTACAAGTTCCAAGGATTATGATATAGATATCTTTTTTTTTTTTTTTTTTTAGATTTTATTTATTTATTTGTCAGAGAGAGAGTGAGCGAGAGCGAGCACAGGCAGTCAGAGTGGAAGGCAGAGTCAGAGGGAGAAGCAGGTTCCCCGCGGAGCAAGGATCCCGATGCGGGACTCGATCCCAGGACGCCGGGACCATGACCTGAGCCGAAGGCAGCTGCCTAACCAACTGAGCCACCCAGGTGTCCCTGATATAGATATCTTTTATGGGGCCATTTTTCAGCCTACCACTATGTCATAGGTCATTTCAACAACTATAATACCACCAAAAAGGCTAAGGCTATAGAAGTCATATGCATCTTGTATTCTCACACTAAATTTTTTTCACAATGTTCTCTATTTATATTAGCAGCAATGCAGTAAGCTCCCCAAACTGTCATAATTAAAATAAAAGGAGGGACGCCTGAGTGGTTCCATTGGTTAAGCAACTGCCTTCAGCTCAGGTCATGATCCCAGGGTCCTGGAATCAAGTCCCCTATCAGGCTCCCTGCTAAGCAGAGAGCCTACTTTTCCCTCTGCCTGCCTCTCTCTCTCTCTCTCTGATACACAAATAAATAAAATCTTGAAAACAATAAAATGAAAACATTAAGAATCTAGTGAAAAAATGTCTTATAAGCACAGCCTTAAGAAATGATTCATTTTAACCGAATTTAAAATACTATTCTTTGAAACCAAAGAGTTATGATAACAATTCATTTTATTACAAATGTAAAAAATAATACACGACTTTACCTCCAGATCCTAACTGTTTGTAGAATCTGTATTCCAAATGTAGCTGTGGTGCTCTGGATTTCATGGGCTCCTAATTAAAACAAAAATAACAAAAAAATATTTAAATTATTAAAACATCACTAGGCCCCAATCCCAAATGTTATAAATCTTGGTGTCAACTCTTGCATAATTTAATATTCTAGAAGGCATCTTTCCCTAAGGTTAGATCCAAATAAAAATCAACTTTACATTTAAGTAAAAACAACTGATACCATAAATGTACATAATGTCAACGGGCTAATAGAAGAAGCAGAAGCAATAAGGAAATCTATATGTCTGACTCTTTGACCCTGAAGAAAATTATACTCCAAACATTCATGACTAGGGAAAATGGTGGCTCTTACTCTTTTTCTCCCATTCCCAAGAAGTGACCTCTGTATTTCTCATGTAAAAGTTCTAGGTTAAAGGGAAGTCACAGACAAGTGAGAAAGAACAAAGAAGAAAATTTTGACAGAAGCAAGATTTTTTTTTTAAATTTTAACTAGGGTATAGCTTACAATAAAACACAGAGTTTGTTAAGTATTATACCCATGAGTTTAGGTAACTACATATACTCCCACAAACACCACCTCAAAAAACCTTTAGAACATTTCCATCATCCTTCCCTCAGAGGTGGTTACTTGTTGACTTTTATCACCTTTGGATGAGTTTCACCTGTTGTTGGATTTCATATAAATGACATTACACAGTCTATGTTCTATATGTGTGTGGCTGGCTTTTTTCACTCAACATAATGTTTTTAAGAGTTATATACACAGAGAGAGAAACAACATAAACAAAAGCAAAAGACACTCTAGATATAAGTAATAAGCAATAAGTGTGTGAAAATATCTGCAGAAAGCAGGAAACTATTTAACAAAGTAACAGGCAATCTGTATAAGATCCAGTAGGAAAGTATAACAATGTAACAATATTTAAACAAAACCAACAGAACTTCAAAATTTTTTTAAGACTTCTATAAGTGAACTTGCAAACTCAGTCTGCCAACAAGTTAACACAACAGAAGAGAGAATATGGAAACTGGAAGATATATGGAAGAATGTCCACAGAACTAGAAAATGATGTAGAATGCCTCTAAAGAAGTTATACGGAATGAATGCATTATGAAAGAAGAAAAATGGAAAACATAGGGGGAAAAAAAGATCAGACACCTAGACAATACACAGAGAAAGTCTAATAGACATTTGATAAGCGTCCCAGGACAACAGGAGGAAAAGAAGTGAGCAGAAGCAACAACTGAAGAAGTAATTGCTATGAATCTTCAAGAACCAATTAAAGACAACAAACCACAGACTCAGGAGGAATATAGATCCCAAACAAAAGAACTAAAAACAAATCTATAACAAGACCTATCATAATGAAAACTCTAACCCATGACAAAGACTTCAGATAAGAAGTGAGTAAAATCCCAGGGGAACAATTACAGTCATAAACATAATTGTGAGAGAAAACAATGAGCTTAGCTCCTGAGAGGTAGGACAGAATAGTTAAAAGAACAGACACTAAAACTACACTGTTCTGAGTTTGAATCCTAAATTTGCTATGTACTAGCTGAGTGGTTTTGGCAAATTACTTAACCTTTTTGTACTTCTCAGTTTCCTCCTCTACTAAAGAGGGATAAAACTTTATCCTCATCATTATATACACATTCATTAACTGTTTATATTTTATATATATACATACATATATATACACATTTACATACATGACTTAAAACAGTGCCTTCCATATAGTGAGTGCTGTAATACCTATAAATTCTTCACTTAACTCTACAGAAGTATGTAACCATAAAATGTAATGAAAGATGCAATCACCAGTGAAATTAAATACGCAACTTACTCACTCACGAAAACTCCCTAGATAAAAACAGAAACTCCCATCTAATTTAGGTAAGTCAGTTCAGCTTGATTCCAGTACTTTATTAGCAGTAAAATTTTATTACACCATCATATAACAAAAGTTTAACAGGCTGACATTTTCATTATTCATGAACACTAGGTTATTAGATGAATGCAAACAACAGATGAGGGTACCAGCTGAGGTCAGATTAACAAATTACCCAGAAACAAACTACCAATCTGAACTAGGATAACATTAAGTAAATGTGAAAACCTTTCTAAGAGATAGAACTGAAAGTAGTTACTGAAATCTGCTCTCTGAACACCACTATTATCAAAATGCCCCTATTTGTAACCAAAAAATAGAAATCAGATGGCACTGAAGGTAGACAGACATAATATTTTCAAGTGATTGCTTTTAAGGCAGGTCCTGAACAAAATAAATATTTTCGTATTTAAGATACACAAAATATATATTTTGTATATAAAAATATTTAATAAACTAAGTACCAAACGATGGTCCAGTAGTTTATGTGAAATGCCTTCTGTCCTACCAAGCTATTTTCCTGTCCTACCAATCTATTTTTTGGGTGAATTCAAGGCAAAGGTGCCTCTATACCATACTTAAGCCTCAAAGTATTAGACACAGATCCAAAAAAATTGCCAGTTTCACAAGGAAACCACAATTATTATACGTAGCACTGAGCAATGTGCTTTATAAAAAGGGGCAAATCAGAGCAGAGGGAGATTGTTCAAAAAATAAAAGGAAAATAATAACTAAGGGCATAGTGAGACATAATAAAGATAAAACTAAAAAGAGTTGTACACACATGTGTATATGTAAGACTGAGAGATGACATACTAAATGTTTACTAAGGCGTCAATGGAGCAAGCAGGGTAAACAAGTCCCGAATCTAAGAGTAACAAGATCTAAGAGTTACCAATTAATGCCTGAAACAGACAAGGGCAGGTGAGCCTAGAAGAGTGGCTCCTGCTTTGACACCGTGGTTGATGCGCCACAGCGTTATCAGTTCACCATCACAGCTCCTGGGAGCTGCTCACTACCGGCCGGCCGCTAGAGCAATAACACCGAATATGGGTGTTGCCACATTCCTATCCTTGCGTGCCACCCCCACTCCCAACACCACACAATGTCTAGATCCTAGGTTGCTGGCCTAGAACATGGAAAAAGGAAGAATTCCAAAGACATGAAAGTCAGCAATGCTCTTTTAGACACTGTCCAATGCCTGCAACCTCAGCCTCCCTCTGTGATTCATACAAACTCTTGTCCCTTGTTTGGATTTCATGATCAGAAGAGAATCTTGTCATTTTAACTTGCTTTCTATGCAGATCGGCCTACAGAAAGCAAACATGTTTACAATGATTTGTGGATTTGGGGCGTGTTAATAATAGTAAAATACCTCACTTTAAATTAGAAGTTAATTCTTCCAAATATTTATATCTCTGAGAGCTTGACTGATGGTGTGAACTGATGGTTAATGTAAATCCACTTTTAGTTGCCAGTGACAAGCTTAACAGATGACCTACTAGATTTGTTACCATAAAGCCAAAGAGAGACCTTAACACTAAGGTGAACTCATCTAGGCAAAAGCCAGTACCAAAGCACATGTCAGCCAGCCAGTCTCTCCTGGTGGAATCAGAACCCTATTGTGCATCTTTACTTCCCCGCAAAAATAAACAGCCTTGTTATAGCCAAACTTCGTCTACAATCACAGAGACACTTAAAATTAAGTAGTCCAAGTTTTCTGTCTTATCTCCAAAGATTTTCTATTTCTCTGCTGCCTCTTCTTCTGATAGTCTCTCCTTATATATTAATCTCACATTACCCTAGTAACAGTGGTTCTTTTGGCAGAAGCAAGATTGACAATGGCAAGAGGACTGGAAAACCAAGCCGCTCGAGCTTAACCTCAGGGAAATCTGGCTGGCAAGCCAGAGAGAAAAGTTGTGCCTGAAGAAAGTTGGGTCTCATAAAAATTCCCAGATCCCAATTCCTCCAGAGAAGAGCTGCCTCACAGCTGTCATAGCTGGCACAGTTAGGACTACAGAAAGGTCCCGTGGGACTTTGCTTTCCCTGCTATCCTCCACTCACATCAATAATTTCTGAACCCCTGAAGGTCAAACAAGAGCCAGTATTACCATACAGAAAAGATCGGTAGAAAAAGAGATTTTGGAAACTACCTGGAAATATATTTTCAAAGAATGTAATCCTGAATACTAAGGACACTTCTGTCCAAATGCTTGACTCATTAAGAGAAATTTCGTTTTCTAGTTTTTCAACAGTAAAAAATGCCAATGTGCCAGGTTCTTTAAATGAAAAACTGTGCCAAAACTCGAAAATGAAATTCTAAATTGCTATCAAAATAAAGGGACTGCGTTCTCGTGGCATAGAAACACAGACATCTATACATTATCACATACTTGAGGGGCATGCTTATGCCTGCAGCTTAGTGACAGAAAATTCAGTTATGCATATCATTTTCCCAGGAAACATTCAAATTACAAATGATATGAAAACAGAAAAGTAAGTAAAATATAAACTATTCATCAAAGACAAAACAGGAAAATTAGAAAGGTGAACTTACCAGTTTAATTGCCACATATTCATTTGTATATAAATTTTTCCCTTGAAAAAGAAAGAAAAAATGTCAGATTCTACCAGTAATTAATTCTTTATGTAAAACTCTACTCTGGGTGGGGAAAAAAAAAAAAAAGCACATAATCTATTTACATAAAGCAAAGGGGGGGCACCGGGGTGGCTTAGTTGGGTAAGCATCCAACTCTTCAGGGTCCTGTGATCTTGGGCTCCTCGCTCAGCGGGCCATATCCTTGATATTCTCCCTATCCCTCACCCTCCTGTGCATGCACAAGCGTTCTCTCTCTCTCTCTCTCTCTCAAAAAAATCTTTAAATAAAGCAAAGGTCTTCACATCCAACTATTTTAGCAAAAACCTCAATGACAAGGAAATCTTACATTTATCGATTCAATGACGTATTTAGCATTTCACCTGGATTCAGAGTAGAAGGTGATACTAATAAATACATTAGCCCACTTACAAAAATGGAATTATTATTTTGCTGGAACACTGCACACAACTCAGAAAGTGAATCAATAGTCAAACACATGCTAAAATAAATGTCAAAACCAGAATGCCTATATAAAAAGAAGAATACAAAATTTCTTTTCCAGTCACCAGCTCATTTTAAATCCTTCATTATTATGAAATGTGTTCTCATTAGAGCTCAGATGTAATCCAGTAAATACATTAACCCAGAAAAAACCTGGAATATATTAAAAATGAAACAAAGAAAGAAACATTATTCAATAATTGCCTTTGACAAACTAGTTAACTACTTTGAGGGGAACAAGGGTTTTTAACATCTTAGCTTATGACCACATTAAATTCTGAATATTTTAAAATGTAGATATAGATTATAAAATGAGAAAAAAAAATTACCCAATATATAGGAGTCTTTCTGAGCATTTTTAAAAGTAGAAAAAGTTAAGATTTTATACAGACTGGAAAGCATAAAACATGTTAACCTCTGTATGTTGAAAAAATTTTACCATATACAAAGAACAGGCAAGTAACAAACCAAAATAAAGATTTAATACCTTTGATACATAAATTAATGTTCCTTCACAAGTACAGTAAAAAGAATTTTTTAAAAAAAGGTGACTTCTGAATTTCCAGCACAGTTTCAATAAGCATGTCTTATTTCTATAATAAGAAATGCAGAAAAATGATAGCTTTTTTTTTTTTTTTTAATTTTGATAGTAACCGGCCCTGCTTACATGGCTGCTGAACAGAGAACAGGCAATCATCAATGTTCACACATGGGATTTTCTACCATAATACCTCTAACTTCCTTTTCAACAGTAACTAATGAGTGGCAGTAAAACTAGGCACAATTTCAGTGTCAGATACCCAAAGCAGTGTTTGTTCATAAAAATACGATAACACACATCTGAATTTTGTCCTTATTTTAATAAAAATGAATGACAAAAAAAGAGATTTTTTTTTTTTTTTTCACTGAAAGATAATAGCTTTTTTTTTTTTTTTTTTTTAACTTTCATCCAGATGTAATACAAAGAGGAAAACTAATGCAATTGTAGAAGAAACCTACAATCAACAATGTTCTACCATTTCCCCCTATTTACCACACTCCATCTGTGGTCTCCGTTTTTTTTTTTTTTTTTTTTTTTTTTTTTTTTTTTTTTTACTTTTTTTTTATATCCAGCATAACAGTATTCATTATTTTTGCACCACACCCCGTGAGATTTTTTTTTTTTTTTTTTTTTTTTTTAAAGCATTTGTACCCATGCTAAATAAATAGCATAAGGCTCCAAAGCCATGAGACCTGGAACAGGGATGGACTCAGTAAGAGTGTACATTCATTCAAGTTATTGGCTGATCCCATCTTAAAAAAAACAAAAAATACCAAAGAAAAGTAACACATTTTCAGTCGCTTGGTTCAACATTTAGAAGTGCCTTTGTCTATACCTTCCAGAATACAGTATGTATGAAATTGCAGGCTTCCTCGAATAAGCACAGAGTAAATCATTTAATGATACAGTGAGAAATTCATCTTGAGGAACTGATGTTTCACAAAGGAATAATTCTGTTTTGAGTTCAAAGAGAGAACTTGTATATCCTCAAGACGTTATCATCTTTTCACAACTACGCATGTGATGCTTAGTCACAGGTATCCAAGGGAAAATATCCACAGGACAAGAAGTGAGGTTAAATACAAAGAACACAGAACCAAAATATACCAAATTCTTCCACAAGTACTGTTTTTTTTACTGGCATTTATAAAACCAAAGGTCTACTTTTAGGTCAGAGCAGAAAGCACTAAATCCTTAAAGCATCATCTTTTTTTTGAACACAAAAGATTCTGTTGAACTCTGAGGATTATATTTTTAAACATGAGCAATGTTGAGACAATACCACCAATGCATCTGTGCTACCTAACAGGCAGAGCCTCACAGTTGGCTTTTAATCAATGTTTGTTTTATGCATGAACAAACAATGACACGCTAAGTATGTCTTTGTGGGTATAGTATGAGAGAGAGGGAGTGGTATGTGTAGAGGGAATCCAGTTAAGACAAGGCTCCAAGCAGACTGGTTCCGATTAACTGATGTTTTAATCCCATTTCAAAGGACATTCCCAGTAGAGCTCTGTGCTATACTGAACTCGAAAACATGGATTTACCAGTTGGGTGGTACTTGGATACTTGGGTACATAGAAACCTATGTTCTACAGAAACTATGTATATGTTTATAGCAGGAATTACTAGTTGCCCACCAATATCCAAGTGCTCCATTCTCTAACAACAGAATGACTCAATTTTAAAGCGGCAGTCCAGCTAGAGACATTTCCAGCCTTTCTTCCAGCTTGGTGTGGCCATGTGATTAAGTTCCAGATATGAGCGGACAGAAGGTTTGTCACTCCTCACTTCCTGAATGATTTTGTGTTCTCCTGGCCCATTTTCTTCTTCCTGCTGGCTGGCTGGTTGGCTGGCTGGTGGGAGAAAGCAACCAAAGGGGCAATCACCTTACATACAGAGACTGAAGCCATATACTGAGGATACAGAGGTGCCCTGGCGGCCTGAGGGCTCTTCCTCTGCTTTGTGTTACAGAAAACAACAAAAACCTATTTTGCTTACTACCACTATATTCCAGGATCTCTTTGTTAGAGCATCACAATCTGTTCCTTATTATGACATTTTTCAGTTAAGTTCCATAATATGCCTCAGTTAGTAGCAGTAAAAATCAATAAGCATAAAAATGATGAATGCACTCAAATCTGCATTATTTATTCAAAATATTATAAGGCCTGCAGAATTTTCAATAAAACAATTCTTAAAAACAATCAAACAAGAAGAATTATCAACTATATAGAAGAAAAGAAACAACAGTAAGAGAAGTTATTGGAACTCCTGTGGCATACTTCATTATGTCAAAAGTTCCAATAACTTATTTCAGAAATAGTATCCCATAGAGCTATATGTAACAACCTTGTTCTGTGTTCTCTTTTATGCAGGCAGGGGTAGCCAAGAGAGGGGACATAGAAGAGGCTCAGGAAAACAAAGTTTATTATCCTCACAGACAAGAAGTCACAGGAGAAGTATCACAGTTTGGTCAAGTGGTAGGGGACAGAAACAAAGGAAAGGGAGCTTAGATCAAAGGCTTTATTGGAGTTTCTGTAGAAAACCAAGGCAAGGCAGGATCAACAGTTCAGGATTAACTAGTTTGGATAATTCTGGTGGCAAATAATTAAGGGTCTTTGGGCTATAAAGGTGGTCTCTCATCTTATACCTAGCCATGGGATGATTAATGAAGACTGCCTCCTAGAACATACAGGCCAGACAAAGGAGGTACAGCGCTGCACCAGTTATTCTGCAGATCAAAGGCATGCTCCCAGCTGAGTCCTTTGCGATCGCTAGGAATTGGCTAGCCCCAGCAGGAGTAGTCTCTCCCCAGGCAGAAAGATTTTTTTAAGGTGTCAAAACATAATAGAAGAAAAACAACAACAAAAAAATACATACAATAGAACACTGGATTCTACCTAGCTATGTTTGTTCTCACTCAATGCCTATCAATATTTCCAGGGGTTTCAGTTGGCTATCTAAGCTAGACACAGATCTACAGATAGGAAGAAGGCAAGTCTTACCATCAATACATACAAAAATAAAATAAAACCAAAAAATATTAATTCATCATTTTACAATAAATAAATAAAAATATACTACGAGGGATGCCTGGCTGGCCCAGTCAGTTAAGCATCTGCCCTTGGCTCAAGTCATGAGCCCAGGGTCCTGGGATCGAGACCCACATGGGGTCCCTTCCTCAGGGAGGGAGTCTGCTTCTCCCTCTGCCTGCAGCTCACGACTTGTGCTACTTGTGCTCACTTTGACAAATAAATAAATAAAACCTTTACTATAAATGTACTATCAATTACTTAAGTGTAATTTAGATTATTTACAATGTTTACCTATTCTTTTTAAAATCTCAAAGCATAAAAAAAATAAAATAAGATAAAATCTCAAAGCATCTGGACAGCTTTATGCCAAACTTTTTTTTTTTCTTAATAATTACCCATAAGAGAGCAGTTTCAATGGTGCATAATACCTGGGACATTTGAAATTGGCAGGGGAAAGGTATTTGGGGTTCTATGTGGAGGTACAGCTTTTATTTAGTGCCCAAGAAGAAGGACATTCTAAACAACATGAAGTATTTGGAACAGTCCTCTACAAAAAAACAGAACTATCCAGCTCAAAATGTCAAAAGCATCTTTGTTCAAAGTTACTTACCTATAACACGAATACCTTATATTCTTTCTCACCCAATACTAATCACAAACATTTCAGGGTCAGGAATCAAATTTTCAAGATGTGTCTATTACTATTGTTTTAAAGCAAGCACTTTTGGAATCCAAACCAGCTTTTAACATTAGCATGTTTACCCAGGTATATAAAGAATGTGGCTCTGAACAACTTTTTTTTATACAGAGAAATTATCAGGGGCCCTTAAAAAAGGAGTAAAATGCTGCTTTCTTTAGTATCCTATCAATAAAAATGAATAAAATTATTAAATTAGCTATATAAGTATAAACGTTATATTACAAACATAAAACAAAATTGCAGTGTACAGATGATACATTTAAATAAATATATACAAATATACAATAAATAACCATAGATTAGATACCAATACACAGCCAGGTGGATGACAAACTGATGGATGGATGGTAGATGGACAGCTAGACTAACAAATCATTTTAATCCTATTCCTGATTATTCAGCAGTATTTTACTGTTTTTTCACTATATGTAGCATATACAGGTTCAGTATATGGTACACATAGTTTCTCATATTGCCCCGGTGAAAAGGGTCAGCTAGATTCATTGTGTGTGTATACAAACACACACACGCACACACACACGCACAGAGGTATACATACACATAAATGTATTTATAAACATATACACGTAGTCATTTTGAAATTAATTATATAAAACCACTTTTAAATAAAAATGGCCAATATACTATAGTCCTACAGTCACAGCCACAAAGAGATAAGAATACAAATATGTATATATGATCACCTGTAGAGCTAATTTATACATATAAATTTAAATAAAAATACATAGAACATGTTATCAATATAATTTCAAAACAGAACAAATATCTTGATACCATCTTTTAAGGAAGCAGAACAATCACTGTGTTCCTAAAATATGCAGGTACAACGCTGGTCCTTTACATTATCATCTAAATTTCATCTCCACAATAAACTATGAAGTAGGAGTAATTCCATTTTAAAGTTGAGGAATCTGCGACCCCAAGTAATTCCCTGGCTTATATTTTCCATGATAGAGGGGACAATTTTTTTATTTTTCCAGTATTATCAGTGCCAAATCATGCCTCCTACATGACAGACAAGAAGTACATTTGGAAGGATGAAGGGTGCTAAAAGTTACACAGGTAAATAACCTCGTTTTTCTAATTCTAAAATCAGAAACAGTTTAAGAATTTCAAAATATCTAACTTGGAGTGCCTGCGTGGCTCAGTGGGTTAAGCCTCTGCCTTCAGCTCGGGTCATGATCTCAGGGTCCTGGGATACAGCCCTGCATCAGGCTCTCTGCTCAGCAGGGAGCCTGCTTCCCTGCCTCTCTGCCTACTTGTGATCTGTCAAATAAATAAATACAATCTTTAAAAAAAAAATCTTACTCAATATCCTTGAGAAAATGAAGTGTAAATCATTCAGCCTTTCAAATATGTGAGTCCCTACTCAAATGCAAGAGTATGCCAGGCACATCAATCACAGCTCTTTACAAGTGTATCACTGCCTTTTATTGGCTTGCTTCATGAAAAGACTTAATGCACATTAACAACACAAAATAGTATTAAAATGAAGGACTAACTACAAATTAGGGTGTTTTACAAGATAAAAATAAGAAGTAACTGAGTAGATAAACATACAATTGGATTTATTTCTAATAAGTGGGGTTGTATCTAAGGACTATTGTAAAGCTAAGTTTTACCTTTTACATGGCAAGTTTTCACTCTTGGTGGGCCAGTGATCAAAGAGCCCTCGAGCAACCTCAGTACTAACAGCCATATAACCATGCTGCCCTGTTCTTATTTCTCTTCATTCAGGATAGCCATATTTCTACTTTACTGGCAGTTAAAAGCCTAGATTTTGGTCCCGAGTCTGTCATTAAAATGCTGTGTGACATCTGGCAGGCAACCTTCCCTCACGGAATTTCAACTGCCTTAAATGTAGAGTTAGGAAGTTTAATTAGACCAGTGTTTACCATACCACCCTGATTACAAAAATAAACTGAATCGGTATTCTCTGTCCCTTGGTAAGAATACAGATTTCTTGAGGCGCCTGGGTAGCTCAGTGAGTTAAGCATTGGACACTGATTTCAGCATAGGTCATAATGTCAGGGCCATGTGATCAAGACCCACCTAGCGCTTCAAGCTAGGCATGGTACCTGCTTAAGATTCTCTCTCTCCCTAGCCCGATCACTCCCACTGGGTCTCTTAAAAAAAAAGAAAAGAAAAAAAAAATCCAGATTACAGAGCCCCAGCGTGGAATATACTTGGTTAAATGGTTAGAGAGGGGGTGGTGACAGAATCACAATGTAAATTTCACTGATTTTTTTTTTTTTTAGGTTTATTTATTTGAGAGAGAAGGGTGGAAGGGCAGTGGAGTGGGACAGGGAGACTTAAGCAGACTCCACAATGGATGCGGAGCCCAATACAGGGGTTCAATCTCACAACCCTGAAATTATAACCTGAGCAGAAACCAAGAGTTGGATGCTTAACCAAGTGGACCACCCAGGCTCCTTAATTTCACTGATTTTTATGCAGTTTCAGCATATTACCTTGGCTTTAAGCCATACATACCCTCCTAAAGGGGTCAGTTACTACATGTTTTCAAATATGAAAAAAAGAGCCTAAACACCATTCTTAATACACTGCAAATGGCTCCTTATGGGTCCTTTTTTTTTTTTCCCACCTTGTTGGGTCTTTTTAATTTACTTTCTTTTTTCTCATATTCCAAATGGGTGATCTCAAGTAAACAGACATTCACATACTATTCATATACTATACTATATATACATGTATGAATACACATTCATATACTAGGGAACTCCTTACAAATGAAAATACAAGTATGAAAGAAATTTCCAACATTTATATTCTTTAAAATTATCACAACAACAAAACAACTAAACAATAACTATATCATTTTCATTAGAAAGTACGTTCAGTTTAAAAAAAAAAAAAAAAAAAAAAAGCTTCCAGCATAATGGAATAAACAAAATAGTCTTACCTAATCGTAATTCTCCAAAATTGCCACATCCAATTTTTTTTCCAACTCTAAAGTTAGGTCCAACCATTAAAACTCCAGAGGATGAAGACCCAGTTCCTCGAGTGTTGTGTCCCGACCGACCACTAGGTCGTGCCATTCTATCATCTGATTTGTCCTTGTCTTTCTTTTTATTATCCATATCAAGTTTGCGGTACTCCACTTTGAATTCTTTAATCAAGACAAGCACAATGAAAAAGGGTATTGTGAGAATAGGTACATCACTAGATTAACTGTACCAGGTGGGTAACTGCTAACATTCAAATTGCAGCAGGTAGTCAGTTAACTGAAGCGTGTTCATCCCATTCGTGAAATTTTTCTCAGTTGTCTTTTCAGCAAAACATGTCTTCAAAATTATCTCTTCAGTGATGTAAGCTGATATTGATAGAGAGCTAGAATGTTAAGAAAAGAAAATTAGTTAACCTGAAGAATTTAAAAATATATTTTGGGGATATTAAAAACATAAGTTCAAGCAATGGATTATTGCTATTTGTTGATTACCACTTAAATCAAACCACAGTAGACTTAGAGTAACCATTAGCCTCCTCCTATACTTTAATAACAAAGAGATGATAAAAATAAAAAAAATTTATTAAAAATTTAAAATATTTTAAAAATTTGCTATTTCATAAGCCAGTATACATTCACTAACCTAGACCTTACAACTTAAAACCATTTCAGTTTTATCCATAAGTCAATATAAGATTTTCTACTTAAAAGCAAAAAAGAGAACATATTTTGAAAATCAGTAAAAGACTTTAGTAAAATTGTCTTCCACATGTCCATACACACATAGGTACATTTTCAAAATCTTTTCAAATATACATTCTCATTTGAACTTCATTCATTCAAATATTTATTAGAAATTATACAAGGTGCCTGGGTGGCTCTGTTGGTTAAGTGAATGCCTCTGGCTCAAGTCATGATCCCAGTACCTTGGGATCAAGCCCCACATCAGGCTCCTTGCTTAGCAAGGAGCCTGCAACCTCTCCCTCTGCCTGCTGCTCCACCTTCTTGTGTGCGCTCTCTCTCTCTCTGTCAAATAAATAATAAAATCTTTTAAAAAAAAAAAAAAAAAGAAAGAAAGAAAGAAAGAAGGAAAGAATTCAAATACAGGAGTCTAGGTGGCTCAGTCATTAAACATCTGCCTTCCAGCCCAGGTCATGATCCCAGGGTCCTGGGATACCCACATTGAGCTCCTTGCTCAGCAGGGAGCCTGCTTCTCCTTCTCCTTCCTGCTTCTCCCTCTGCCTGCTGCTCCCCCTACGTGTACTTGCGCTCATTCTCTCGTTCTCTCTCTCTTTCTCTGTGTCAAATAAATAAATAAAACCTCTTAAAAAAGAATTCAAATACTATTTATTAATAAATAATAAATATTTATTATTACTTATAACTATATATGGAAATGGGCTTCAGAAATGGTAATGCAAAGAGCACTCTTGCCACCCATCATGGGAAACAATTCTTATGTAACATTTGAACTAGGCCTTAAAAAAAATAAAAAGTAATTTCACAAGGTTAAGAAATACTGGCCATGGGGCGCCTGGGTGGCTCAGTGGGTTAAAGCCTCTGCCTTCAGCTCGGGTCATGATCTCAGGGTCCTGGGATTGAGCCCCGCATCGGGCTCTCTGCTCGGCGGGGAGCCTGCTTCCTCCTCTCTCTGCCTTCCTCTCTGCCTACTTCTGATCTGTCTCTGTCAAAGGAATAAATAAAATTTAAAAAAAAAAAAAAGAAAGAAAGAAATACTGGCCATGAGGTGGAGAAGATTAGTTTTTATATTTTCTAATAGATACATGAAAACACTAAAGCTCAAAAAAAGGCTTTTGGAGGAGTCTTCCCCATTCATCTTCTCTGGGAATTTCACCCATCTAACATACCTCAATTCTGCAAGCTTGAGCAATTCTCCTACTTTTGTTTGAACAATTTAAGTGGATTCCTATTCTCTGCAATTAAAGAAGTAACTTCAAAACATAGTCACTAATAAGGAAACCTGGATCAGTATCAAGGACTTCTTACTTGTATTTCTGAAACTTATTATATAATGCAATTGCAACAAGAGCTGAAACAAATAGTATCTTCTGATTAATTCCCAGCAATCCCCCAAATAGGCTTTTAATCCTAACACCCAATGTGTTTAAGTTGTTTCATAGTATTTCTGCCATACTCATATTTTGCAGATAAAACTGTAAGCATCTCTTTGGTATCTGTAAAAGACATACAGGACACCTGGGTGGCT
The DNA here is from genome assembly GCF_009829155.1 of Mustela erminea. NCBI lineage: Eukaryota > Metazoa > Chordata > Mammalia > Carnivora > Mustelidae > Mustela > Mustela erminea. Next base: position 27,657,768 of record NC_045616.1, on the reverse strand, counting down.
CAGTTGGTTAAGCGGCTGCCTTCGGCTCAGGTCATGATCCCAGCGTCCTGGGATCGAGTCCCCCATCAGGCTCCTTGCTTGGCAGGGAGCCTGCTTCTCCCTCTGCCTGCCATTCTGTCTGCCTGTGCTCGCTCGCTCTCCCTCTCTCTCTGACAAATAAATAAATAAAATCTTTAAAAAAAAAAAAAAAAGACATACATTGTTTATTCTGTTTCCAAATATAATAGAGTAACTGATACTGAACTGCCCACCCTGCTATAAATAACTACATAAATGGATAAAATTTATAAAGCACCCATTTTCAGTTATTGAGTAACAGGCACTATGGTCTATGATCTTCGAGAAAAAGCAAACACATAAGGTGAGTCCCACCTTTACCTAAGCTCTCTAGGGAGGGATAATTTTCTGACCACAATACAGGGAGGTGAGACACAGGTAGAATGCAGTGATTAAGATCAGTCACTGCTGAAACAAGTGAAATTTGTAGGATTTGGTACACAAGGTGAGGCAGTGGTACAGTGCTGGGGATAAAGAGTGGTAGGCAGAAAGCTAGACTACATGTGCAGCAATATTCTGAAATATCTATTGGACAATGGCTACTATGGGGTTAAATGAATAATGAACATACTAATGGCTGCACAGTGCTGGGAGAGATTTAAGTTCATATATAGTCATGGTGGAGGAAACTCATTAATATCCCAGGAATTCAGCTGAGACACCACAAGACCAGGTCTTAAGAGTAAAGACCATACTCTAGAGTAAAGACTACAATACACGGCTCAACTAAAGCCTAAAACCAAGCCTAGATTTAAGAAAAGCATCAGCAAACCTCCCTCCTTTCCATAACAAAACTGAACATACTTAAAAAGACAAAAGACCCAGACTCTTAACAATGCTGGACTCCTAATGTCTAGCATACAATTAAAAATTACCAGACATGCAAATAATTAGAAAGTCCACAGCCAGGAAACCAAACTGTCAAAGGAAACAGACTCCAAAATAATCCTAATAGTGGAATTAGAAAACAGGACTTTAAAACTACTAAATAGCGATTAAAGTCCTAGTAAATTGAATAAAGAGAATGGGACAGAAAATTTTTGAATAAATAATGGTTCAAATTGTCCCAAATTCAGTGAAAAACATTAACCTATAAATTGAGGAAATGTCAAACTTCGAATAGAAATTAAGAGCACTGGAAATCAAAAATGCATGGGTATTCATTTCCTTAAAAGATAAATTACTGATTAAAGCACAAATAACTTTTTAGTGTCATTAATAACAAAAAATGGAAGTAAAATTTATGACAACAAAAATGGGGGCAAGTATATGGAATTGCATTATTTTAAGATTGTTATATTTGTGGGGAATGATGTGGTTCAATATTAAGTAGCCAATGTCAAGCAAAGAATGTTTACTTTAATATGCAGGACAAATACAAAAAATTAACTGAATAGGAATAACTAAACAACTAAGGCAAAATATAAAAACAATAAACAACATCTGATTAAAACAAAAGAGAAAGAAGACATGAGACAAAAAGAAAACAAAGATCAGGACACTACAGTCAAAAACACACAAAGGCCTATGAAAATAGACCACATTCTCAAAAGGGAAAAATTGTCACTGTATTAAAAAAGCAACATCCAGGGGCAGTTGGGTGGCCTAGTCATTAAGAGCCTGCCTTTGGCTCACATCATGATCCTGGGGTCCTGGGATTGAGCCCCACATCAGGCTCCCTGCTCAGCAGGAAGCCTGCTTCTCCCACTTCAGTTCCCCCTGCTTGTGTTTCCTCTCTCTTTGTTAAATAAATAAATCTTTAAAAATTTTTTTTTAAAAAAAGCAACATTCACTATATTCACCTCTAAAAACAATTTCAAATACAAAGACAAAGAGACTGAAAGTAAAAGAAGAGACAAAGATACACTATGCAAATGGCAAGTGTAAGAAAACTTGAGAAGCTACAATATTACCAAAGTAAATAGGCAAAGAAATATCTCTAAAGATACAGAGGTCCAGTTCATAATGCCAAAAATATCGATTAAGCTGAAAAACATAAAAATCATAAATACATATGAACAAAATAAAAAACTAAAAAAAAAACTAAAATTAAAACTAAAATGAAGAACTAAAGGAAAAAAGACGATCAAAGGTGAAAATGTTAACAATGCTTCAATAAATGACAAAACAGAAGACAAAAATATCTAGGGGCGCCAGGGCGGCTCAGGGAGTTGAGGGACTGACTCTGGATTTTGGTTCACGTCAGATCTCAGGATCATGAGATCAAGCCCCACCACATCAGGCTCCATACAGAGCAGGGAGTCTGCTTGAGATTTTCTCTCCCTCTCCCTTTTGCCCCTCCCCATGCTCTTATATGCTCTTTCTAGAAAATAAATAAATCGATCTTCAAAAAATTTTAAAGGAAGCAAAAATATCAGGATTATACTGACACAGTAGATCTAAATAATACTATCAGTACCCTGCACTTAGCTGACATTTATAAAATATAACATTTAATAACTACTAAATAGTACTTCCTTTAAATGCTCACCAAGAAAGATCATATGCTGTGTCAGAATTTAAATCTCACAGAGCTGAAGTATTACACAGCACATTCTCTGATCAAAATAAAATTTAAAAGCAATTATAAGGGCACCTGGGTGGCTCAGTGGGTTAAGCCTCTGCCTTCGGCTCAGGTCAAGTCATGATCTCAGGGTCCTGGGATGGAGCCCCGCATCGAGCTCTCTGCTCAACAGGGATCCTGCTTCCCCCTCTCTCTCTGCCTGCCTCTCTGCCTGCTTGTGACCTCTCTGTCAAATAAATAAATAATAAAATAAAATAAATAAATAAAATCTTTTTAAAAAAAAGGAATTATATACACTTTTGTGTATAAAGTTGAATGGGGTGGCTGAGGGATGGGCACTGGGGAATGTATGTGCTATGGTGAGTGCTGTGAATTGTGTAAGACTGATGAATCACAGACCTGTACCCCTGAAACAAATAATACATTACATGTTAATATAAATAAATAAATAAATAAATAAATTGAAAAATAAATGTGCGAAATTAGAAAAAACTGTAACAAAATAATAATGAAACACTAAATTTTGTAAGCTCTATCTAGATCAACACTTAGAACAAAATCAGAAGCTTTAAATGCCTAACTGAAAAACATTTTTAAGCAATGATCTAGGTTTTCTTATTTTTTTTTAAGATTTTATTTATTTATTTGACAGAGAAAGAGATCACAAGTAGACAGAGAGGCAGGCAGAGAGAGAGAGGCGGAAGCAGGCTCCTTGCTGAGCAGAGAGCCTGATGTGGGGGTTGATCCCAGGACCCTGAGATAATGACCTGAGCTGAAGGCAGAGGCTTAACCCACTGAGCCACCCAGGCACCCTAGGTATTCTTTTTAAAAAGCTAGAAAAGAGCAAATTAGACATTACTTTAAGAAATAATTTAATGGGGTGCCTGGGTGGTTCAGTGAGTTAAGCCGTTGCCTTCAGCTCTGGTCATGATCTCGGAGTCCTGGGATCGAGTCCCACATGGGGCTTTCTGCTTGGCAGGGAGCCTGCTTCCCTCTCTTTCTCTCTGCCTACCTGTGATCTCTCTCTATCAAATGGATAAATAAAATCTTTAAAAATAAAAAGAATGAAAGAAATACTTTAATAAAACTATTATTAATATCCCATGAACTATATGAAAATATAGTCTTAATAAGTGAAAACAGGAGTGTCAGCTGATAAATGCCAAAATATCATTAAAAAAATGGAAACTCTAGAACAAAAAGACTCATATGTGAAATGAAAAGCTTCACTGGATACACTTAAAAGTAGATTGAATAAAGCAGAATAAAGTGTCAATGAACCTGAAAGGAAATTCAAAGAAATTATCTAAGGAACAAAATCAATAAAAGTAGAAAATAAACAACAGAGGAAGTAAATAAAGCCAAAATACTCCTTCTCTGAAAATTAACAATAAAACTGGTAACTCCTAGCAAAAATGATCAAAAATGAAAAGAGAAAATATATAAATAACCAATAACAATACTGAAAGAAGGCACATCACTGAAGATCTTACAAATTTTAAAAGGATAAAGGACAATTATGAGCAACTTTATGACAGTAATTTGATAACTCAGACAAAATGGACAAATTTCTGGGGCACCTGTCTGGTTTAGTCAGTTAAGCAACTGACTCTTGATTTTGGCTCAGGTCGTGAACTTCAGGTCATGAGATCCAGCCCCACACTGGGCTCCAAGACTGTTGTGTAGAGTCTGCTTGTCTTCTCTCTTCCCCCTAAGGCTTGTGCACACTCTCTTTCTCTAAAATAAATTAATTAATTAAAATCTTTTTTTTTTAAGGGAAATGGACAAAATTTTTTTTTAGAAATCCAACATAGGATTACAAGATGAAATAGAAACTATCAATAGCTCTGTATATATTAGAAGAACTTAATTTTTTTTTTTTTTAGCAAAATCTCTCGCATATTTGAGTGAACAGAGTCAGGAACCAACGAGTACATATTATATGATTCCAGTTACGCGAAGTTCTAAAATCAGCAAAACAAGCTGTGGTGATAGAAATCACACCAGTGCTGCCTAGGGTGTTGGGATATCTGAGTGAAGAGTAGCCTGAGGAAACTTTCTGGGAGAAGGAAATGTTCTACATCTTAAGTGGAAAAGGACTACACAGGTGTATACATTTGTCCAAGCTCATAAAATGATACTTAAAACCTACACATCATAGGTCATAGTATCAACAACACTTCAAAATGTGACTTTTAGAAATAACCCATACCCAAAAAGCAGTGCTACATCAGAAAGCTCAGGTTTTTTTCCATCCTATAACATTATTACAATGTTTCTTAAAGTTAATGAATGTATCAGTACTTTACTTTAGAATATATCAGAATTTTACTACTTTAGAATGTATCAGTACTTTAATTTACTACAGCACTTTACTTTAGAACCTTAAAGAGCCTTTCTGTATTTCTATACTTCTATTACTTCTAGAAGTAATTTTCCTTTTGCAATCTTCTTTTTTTTTTTTTTTAAGATTTTATTTATTTGACAGACAGAGATAACAAGTAGGCAGAGAGGCAGGCGGGGAGGGCGGGGAGAGGGAGAAACAGGCTCCCCGCTGAGCAGAGAGCCCAGGACCCTGGGATCATGACCCGAGCTGAAGGCAGAGACTTTAACCCGCTGAGCCACCCAGGAGCCCCCCTTTTGCAATCTTTTATGTTATTTTCAATACATAGCTTTTGGTTTACATTTAATCAAATACCCAAAACACAATCTACATGTAATTAAGAATTCAAATAATAAAGATGAAGTAAAAGTACCCCTTGGGATACCCACCCCCTTGTCTTCCAACCCACTTGCCTATGCAGATGTAATAACCATTACTTTCAGTTTGGTGTGTATGCTCCAGACCTTTTTTGTAATGCATGTATGTACATATTTGTGTACAGCAATATTTAGAACTTTGTTTTACAGAAGTCCTCACGAAGCCTCTGACAAACCAGAAGTGCCTCATGAAAGAAAGAGCCTATGAACGTGTTTCACATATGAAAGGACTTTTGCCCTTTCGTCTTCATACCCCTCTACCCAATATGAATAGTAAAGGAGCAAGGGCCAGCATAATGGGCGGGGGGGGGGGGGGGGGGGGGGCAGGAAAGAGTCAAATCTCTTCTCCAAACAAAGTTCCAGAGCCAAGAGCCAGGCCTGAAAGTGAGAGGTGGGGAGATAGTGGTTGAAAGAAGCAAGGAATCAGCTTAAAACTGAACCTCAAAACCTTTAATACCTGAAAATAAGTCCACTGCCGAAAGTAAACTTATTCTTATAAATATATAACAAAAAATCAAAGGAAACTAAGATATCATCTATGAGTGAGGAAGGGAGAATAATCAAAGCAGATACATGATAATGTGGTTAATGAGAAAGGAAGCTCTTTTCTGTTTTAGCCTTTCCAGTTCACCACATTCAAAAGAAACTCCTCATGAACCCGTAATAAGATTTTTTAGTCTTTAAAATATGTTTACAAATACATTTTTTATTGAAATATTTTCTTATTGAGGATCTCAAACAGCACTAGTACTTTCCCTATTATAGCAACTATCCAATAGTATTAGTATCACCTACAAGTCTAGCTATTAACTACAGCCACAAATTCCAGCCTACAGGTTAAATTCAGCCTGTGATTTGTTTTGCACACCACAAACTAAAAATGGTCTTTACATTTTTACATGGTTGGGAAAAAAATTAATAATAACATTTTATAACACATGAGAATCATATGAAATTCAAATTTTATTGTTCATGAATAAGTTTTTGTAAGAATGAATCCAAGAACGCCTGGGTGGCTCAGTGGGTTAAAGCCTCTGCCTTCAGCTGAGGTCATGATCCCAGGGTCCTGGACAGAGCCCCACATCGGGCTCTTTGCTCAGCAGGGAGCCTGCTTCCCCCCCTCCCTCTCTGCCTGACGCTCTGCCTGCTTGTGATCACTGTCTGTCAAATAAATAAATAAATAAAATCTTAAAAAAAGAATGAATCCATACCAATTCGTTTACATATCTTGATGGCTACTTCGGGTTACATGAGTGGAGTAGTTGTGAGAGAGCGTATGTGGCACACCTGTCATTTCGAACTGTTGCACAGAGAACCACAAATTGCTATGACCATGCTTTTAAAGCACAGGACAGGGTGGACTAGGTATTTCAAATTAGATAGTAAAGCACTGTGTTCATTATAACACTATACTAAAGAATGCAATATACTTGGACATGACCAAAAGTACTAGCTTTCCAGTGCTGTGTAACAATTTAGCAAAAACGTCAAGGCTTACAGCAATACACACTTAACTAGTTCACAGTTTTCATGGATCAGAAGTCTGGGCACAGCTCAACTGAGTCATTTGCTCAGGAATTCATGGCTTCATTCAAGGTATCAGCCCGGCTGCATTCTGACCTGGAGGCTAAAGTAGCGAAGAATTCTCTTCCAAGCCCTTTCAGATTATGGGCAGAATTCACATTTTGGCCCTGTAACAGTAAGGGCCCCTGTTTTGCTGGCTCTGGGATGGAGGCTACCCTCGGGTTCTACACAACACCTACAGGTCCTAGAAGGTGCCTATAGTTCTGTGCCATGTAGGCTTCTCCGACACAGCCACTTACTTCAAGTCCCCCAAAAGAATCTCTAACTCCAATTTTCAAAGAATGAGTTTTATGTAAGGTAATATAACCTTCTCTCCTACCTAAGTTCCAATCTTTGTACCCTGCTCTAATACAACAGTTGAGTCAGGTCTAGGGACCCTCACTACATGATTCCAGACCTCTTTGATGCTACCTGCCTATCGAGGATAATAAAAAAAAGAGGTCTTGGAATACCAACTAGTAGCAAACACTTGGACAAGGATTAATATGGCTATCCTTATTTTAATAATTATAAAATAGGATTAGACTAGGAGATTTCTAAGGATGCCCTTGTATTACGGACAGTATTAAAATTGCCTGTTGAATTTGATGACAACGACTCATATATAACTTCATGATCTTTGAACCTAGTACACTACTGGGCATGTAGGGCAGTCAATAGATATTATAGATTAATAAATGATTTATTTCTATCCCTAAACATTTCCAGGTTTTAGGTGTATAATTTCTACTTAGAGCCCCCCTCCCCCAGCTACTTATCACCAGACCCCCTAACATCAGGCTGTTCGTTTACCTGAAAGACCTCAGTGAGAATTTTTTGCATATGCCAACCAGTCTGCTACCCGTGCTCCCAAGAATGTTCTGGATGAGATAGCATTCCCTTGCCTGAGTTACTCTGTTAATACTGCCTGCATTTCTGTCTTCTGTAGTGATTCATCCTAGCACCAAAGAAAAATCAGTTCTGAAAACCGAAGACATTCTTTCAGCTCTACCTAACACCAATAAACCATGAGTCACAAATCCAAATGCCCAAACAAGTAAGGCAGGTAATATGTATGAGTGAATCAAGCAGAGACTAAGACCATAAGGAATACTAGGGACTACAGCAAACTAGAAAGCAAATATTCCACTTGAAAGGGACAGTTTTTACTCAGCTGTAAATATTATCAGTGCCATTGAGGAATCTAGACATACCAATTTTTCCAGAAAAATGCAGAAGCTCTCTGTGTGTGTGTGTGTGTGTGTGTGTGTGTGTGTGTGTGTGTGAAATCTCTGTAGTTGGTATTTGCTGAGCACTTACTACACTAAGTATTTTAAATAGATTAATTCATAAATTCTCAAAAAGTTTTTTTTACCAACAAGGAAATTAAATTTTAAAGACATCACATGGCACGACCAGCATCATGAAGTTAGTAACTGATAGGGTAAGAAATGATTTAAAAAAGGAGAAATCCTGAGTTCATATTCTTACCCACTTTACTTTCTCATGTTGTTCTTGCTAACTGTCTGACCTCTCAAAATACAGACTGTTTCCTTCTAGCTGGATCTGCAGCCTGGGACTTCTTCTGCCTTTTGCCATCCTATATTCTCAGTATTCTATAACACCTCGATACTGGCCAATCCTAATCTGAACCAAACTGGGCGGCGGGGGGGGGGCGGGGGGAATGACCCACCACTCAACAAGCCCCATTCATGTACATAGGGCTCCAAGACATTTCTGAACAAAAAGGCCATACACACACACAGAACAGAAGAAAAAAATTATTAACCTACAAAATTGTAACATGCTGTCTATGATATATATATATACCTTTCTGTTTAAATATCCTATTTTTTAAGAGTTATTTTATATTCTTACCAGTTACCCTTGGAGACATGAAACATTAATAAACTTATAAAAGATGGGAAGAAACGCATATACTACAGGTGAAAGAGTGAAGGAAGCAAAATCCCAAACTAAGTGCCAGAAAATACAACAGGTAAGAAAAGAAGTGATCTGCCCGACTAGAAGTCCACAAAGGCTTCCTAAAGGAAGGTGAAATAGTGAGCACGAAAGAAGGGATGGGAGGCAGGGGTAAAATGGGGGAATGGGAAAACTGTTACTAACTACAATTAAGTATCTCCTATGTAAAACAAAACAAAGCAAAACAAAATAAGAACAGACCTCTAAAGAAGCCAAAGGAAGGTCCAAAGGAGAACATGGGGAAGGGAAAATTATACTCTGGCATCACAGAATGAAACCCATCCCCATCTGGCATTCTGAAGAACCCCTTGCCTACAGACTGGTGCCCTGAGTACTCATTCTAATGTGGAAACTCATAGTCAATAAGCACCATCGTGTATACATGACATCAAGAGACTAATGAACCGACAATTCAGAATTACTGTATTTGGGAAGAAAGCTAATTATATGAAAGAAAAATACAAACAAAAAAAGCAAGTAAAAAATCTGGCAAAAGGAGATCACCCACACAAAAGAAGAGGAAAGACTACCAAAAATAATAACAACTAGATCCAGAGAGGCTTTTGAGAAGAACAGTAATATAGAGGGAGAATGACAGAATAATGTTACATTAAATGGAATAAGCAAAGATCAAGTGGGGAAACAATCTTAATATACAAAACAAAAATAAGAAAACAAATAAAGGAAAACACACAGGATGAAGCAACCAAACACCTCCAACTTCAAATTAATAATTTCTTTTTTTTAAGATTTTTATTTATTTATTTGACAGACAGAGATCATAAGTAGGCAGAGAGGCAGGCACAGAGAGGAGGAAACAGGCTCCCCACCAAGCAGAGAGCTGGATGCGGGGCTCGATCCCAGGACCCTGAGATCATGACCTCAGCCGAAGGCAGAAGCTTTACTGAGCCACCCAGATGCCCCTCAAATTAATAATTTCAACAAATGTAAAGGACAAAGAAAATTTAAAAAAACTTTTCAAAGAAAATTTTCCTGAACTAGAGCAAAAAGGGCCCAAAGAACACTAATGAGGAAGGATACCCTCCATTTATGGCACTGTTAGTTATTTAAAACAGTCAAATTATGGAAGCAGCCCAAGTGTCTATCAATAGATAAAGGGTAAGGAAGATATGGTGTATGTATTCAATGGAATGTTATTTATCCATAAAAAAATAAAATCTTGTCATTTGCAATAACACAGATGAAGCAAGAAAGTTTAAGGCTAAGCAAAATAAGTCAGAGAAAGACAAATACAGGATGTCACTCATATGTGGAATTTACTAAACAAAACAAACTAACAAAGGGAAAAAAAGAGCAAGAGGGAGACAAACTAAGGAACAGATTCTTAACTATAGCAAACTGATAGTTACCAGACAGGAGGGGGTGTGAGGATGAGTGAAATAGATGAACTAGGTGATGGGGAAGAAAGAGTAAACTCACCACTATGAGCACTGAGTAAAGTACAGAATTGCTGAATCATTATATTGTATACCTGAAACTAATATAAAACTGTAGGTTAACTATATTGGAATTACAATAAAAAATAATAAAAAATTTTTAATCCTAGTATACTACTTGGTTCTCCAGCATGTCCTAAAAATGCAAGCACAGTTCATTGATTTTCAGGTTTTAGAATCAATCCTACCCCAAAAATGCAAGATAAATGTTACAGAAGAGAATATAAATTGTCCAACCTTCATACAATTGACAAATGCTCAGCTGTTAAGTGGAAGTAGAAGTGGTAAAAGAAACAAGAGAAATAAGAGTATCTGCACCTTACAAAGTATGGAGTAAAGACAAAATGCAAAAAAAAAAAAAAAAAAAAAAGAGTGAGAGAATTTAAAATTGCTAGAATAAAACAGAAATGTAAAAATGTTATTTAAAATGTCAAAGGTAAGCAATGGAGGAAGTAAAAATAGTAACTTTCCAAACATTTAAAGACAGAAGGGTAACTGGAAATGTGTAGGCTAAAATTATATCACTGTTACAGTAGAAAATTCTAAGATAATCCATCTGCCAAAAAAAAAAAAAAAAAAAGACAATTCTGCTTCCTCTGTTCTAATTTGAATACCTTTTATTGATTTTTCTTGTCTGACTGCTGTGGCTAGGACTTCTAGTACTATGTGGAAGACAAGTGGTTAGAGAGGGCATCCTTGTCTTGTTTTTGATCTTGGAGGAAAAGCTTTCAGCCTATCACCACTGAAAATGATGTTACCTATGGGCTTGTCACAGATGGCCTTTATTATGTTGAGGTACTTTCTTCTATACATAATTTCTCAAGACTTTTATCATGAACAGATATTGAATTTTGTCAAACGCTTTTTCTGAATCTATTATTGTGCTCATACAATTTTTATCCTTTATTTGGTTAATGTGCTGTATTACATTTATTGATTAGCAAATGTTGAAGGATCCTTGCATTCCAGGCTTAAATCCCACTTGATCATAGCATATGACCCTTTAAATGTTCCAGTAAATTAAGTTTGCTAGTGTTGTGTTGAGGATTTTTGCATTTATATATATTATGGATATTGGTCTGTAATATTTTTTTC